>NW_026623352.1:67653-143799 GCF_030028575.1 Malurus melanocephalus
GGAAGGAAGGAAGGAAGGAAGGAAGGAAGGAAGGAAGGAAGGAAGGAAGGAAGGAAGGAAGGAAGGAAGGAAGGAAGGAAGGAAGGAAGGAAAGGCCCCCACATAAAGCCAGACCTCACGTCCTGCTCCTCTAATTGCCTGTGAGCAGCGATAGCAAATAAAAATTCTTCAAGGCTTCTTATTTAATTTTCAGAGCATTGCATTTTGCAGACCTCTGGCCCTAATCACAGGCTGATAAAGGTTTCTTTTGGGTATATAGAGAAGACCACAATGGTTTCATCATCCCCTGAGARCATGGTAACCCCACTCCTTTCTTTTCTCCCGGAAGGGGAGCAGTCTGGATTAGTGATGGGAGTTTTTCTGCCACAGGCAGTAGCTGTGTGCAAAAAAATATTACAGATTTGTGGAGGGACAGGCTGGTTTCAGTTTCTGGGCTTTGGGAATTAAAGGCAAGGTAGCAGTGAAACCCCTGCAGCCCTTCCRAGAGCCTGCATGTGCTCCTCCATCCGAGAACCTGCCAGACTTAAAAGAGGGTGTGAAGGAGGCACTGAARGGATCAAACTGAGAGACAGCACAGCAGAAAAGGCAGAAAATACCCCCAGCTTTATGAATACAGCCAGGGCTCGATGGGCACTGGCTGCTCCCTGCAGACTGCAGTGGGTCCCTGGAGCTCAGGGAGGAGCTGAGGTGAAACACCCACAAATCGAGGAGAATGGTTTCAGTGAGAGAACAGCAGGGGAAATGCRGGTTTCTATGGCCAATACTTTGGGATACTGCCCTGGGAGCGAGACCAGCYCTGGCAGAAAGTGTGAATGCTCAAAATGCAACTGAGGAGGAGCCCGTGAAGGCTCCCAAGCATTGGATTTGGTGCCTCCAGGTGAGGAAATCCCAGGAGCTGTTGTGGGGCAGCCCTCCCTCCCCGGCCTCGATGGGCTCAGGGCCACTCCTGCCCAAATATTTGCATGTGGGGTATGGACACCGGCCAGCCAAATTCGTGCTGGCCTGAGCAACACTCTGTAGTGGCCAAACAGCCCCAGGAGATGGAGCAGGGCTTGCTCACCATCTGTCTGAGCTGCTGGCAGGGCTGTGGCACCAGAGCCAAAGGGAGCTGAGCTTTGTGCCTGCACTGGGGCACCAGGGCCATGTCCCCCACCCCAGTCAGCTGTGCCAGGCCACCAGGGACACCCCATCCCACCACCTGCAGCACAGGGAGAGGCCACAGCACTGGCAGGGCTCTTGGCACAGCCGTGGCCAGCTGGGCAGGGGGTGCTGGGGATGCCAGGCTGAAAACGGAGAGGAGTCCTGCGATCTGTGGGTGCCAGTTTGGAAGGAAAGCACCRATCCCGGGCCAGTTTTCCAGTCCATTTGGTTTCTCTGTGGCTTGATAGGGCCAATAAATGGCAGGCATCGTGTGCCAAGCTTGGGCATCCCATGCCTGAGTGGAGAGGCCAGTGACGAGCTGTTCTCRGGCATCAGCAGAACTCACTGTGCTYGTRCAAAGGAGCATTCCTGCAGGGACAGAGCCAGTGCTCCCTGCAGCAGCTCAGCTCCAGCCCTTCCCCAGCCCTGAGACACAGGGTTTGATTTGTGGACTGCAGCAGTCAGGGAATAAAATGCTTCTGCAGCCAGCCTGTGCCTTTCTGAGCTCCAGGTGGGCTATTCCCTGTGGCTGCACATCCCCAGGGTGATGGGAATATCCCAGGAACAGCAGAGCAAGAGCTGTACATCCATAGGGTGATGGGAATATCCCAGGGACAGCAGAGCAAGGGCTGCACGTCTCTGCTCTGCCCCAATCCAGCCCCAGGATCAGTCTGCTCCCAGCAAGTGAACTTTAAACAAGGTGTATTTTTCCCCTACACTTGCCTGTTCATTGCTGAGATTTCAAATAAGATCACCACAGGTCTTAAGCAGAGTTTCCCAAATTAATCTCCTGAACATAATCATCAGAGAAAGCCGTGTCTCTGCAAGGCTGTGCCTTACACTCGTTAGGAGGTGAGTGGCAGCAGCTGTCCCTGAATAATCGTTCTCATTAACTCATCTTTGTACCTTTCCTCTGCCTGATGAAACCTTCTCTCCAAAACACAGCCTTGAGGGCTGCTCAAAAACAAAGCAGACAAACAGGGAGAGACAGGGCAGGGAGGCTGGAAACTCCTCCACCCCCTCCTCCCACAGAGATGATTTAGAGGGAGAACATGCCCCAGCTCCTGTTCCCTCGCATGAGCTCCTGGCCATGGCCGAGGTCACCGTGCTCCCCATCCCTTCATCCTTCCCTGCTGGCAGTGACTCCAGCAGGGACCTCGTTACCACTGCCCTGCCCTGSCCTTGCTTCCAGCCCTGCTGAAAACTGCCTGCATCACCTGGGCTTGCTTCTTTAAGAAAACTCTAGTAACATGTGAGCTTCATTGGCAGGGTATGCTGTTTTAGGCGATTTTTGYAATCCCAGGACCCACAGCCACTGGGAGGGCGGTGTCAGACTCTGGCCCCAGCAGGTCAGGGCTGTAGCCTTGGCTCTGATCCTGTTTCAGTGCCTTTGATGTGGGATCCCAAGGCCCCCTCTGCACACTACAGAGACTCTACTTAAAGATGCCACCAAGTGAGCAACCAAGAGAAAATAACTTTAAGTCAGGGGTTTCCAGCTCATATCTTGATGTTATTTCCTGAATCCRGGTGTTAGCATGCTCAGTGTGGCACTGGGGTCTCTCATGTGTCTGGAGCTCCCACAGAGACCCCTCCCTGCCCCTGTGTCTCCATTTCAGAACAGCCCTTCTTTGCCTCCTGCCATCCCCAAACCCTGAGCTCCTCTGACTCCTCCGTGCAAAGGAGGGAATTGCATGTGGTCTGCTTCCACCTCTGCCTGCAAACAGAAATACTCAAAAAAGCAGATGCAGAGGGAGCCCAGGGCAGGAAGGAAGAGTCCTTCCCCTGAGGAAGGCACCAGAGCTTCAGGCAGGGCAGGGAGGGTGAGCCAGTGATGCAATGCTCAAGGACGAAGGAGATGTGGTCACTGGAGAGTGATGGAGAGAGCAAAAGGTGCTGAGGGACCCCTGTGAGGTCTGTGGGGACAGCACTGGCACAGGGGTGATGTGACACTGGCTGTCCACCTGATGCCTGGTGAGTTTTGCTTTTCCTTTTTACACTTTCTGCACCTTCTATGCATCTGCCTGTATCCCCTAGTCCACATGTTTGTAATTCCTGAAGTCTGATGTTCCAGCTTAGTTTAGTTCTGCTGGGCAGAGAGACCAAACATCCTGAGGAAGGAGTCAGTGTACCCTGTGCTATCTTAAACCCGAGCTCAGCCTTGGGTGAAGCCTTCTGTCCAGAACATCTTGTGTAAACTGGGCTCTGGCCTCATCTGGGGGGGGATTCATTAGAATAGGGGGACATTACTGCATTTTATTAAGTTTCTTATTGAAAAATCCTAGATAGATATATTAATTCCTGAAACCTATAAAACTTGTACCCGTGCTGTACACGGGTGTGCATTCTGCCATCAAATTGTGCACCTAAGATCCCAAATACCAAAGTAAAACCCTTTTTATCCCCTTAACCATATCTGTGTCTTTATTAAAAACTAGCCTTTCAAGGCAACACCCCTCCTTTTCAGAGAAGTGAGATCCCTGGGAATCCATCGGGACATGAAGAGCTCTCTGCCTCGCCCTGCTCTCCCCACGGCATTTCTCCAGGACACTGACCAGTTGTGACTTTTATTTGACCAATGGTGTGGTGCTGACACGGAGCATACGGCCRGGGAGCAGCCATAGATTATCCCAAATTGCCCAGAGCCGACGATGCTGACCTTCAGAGAGCACGGCCATGAATCTTCACACAAAGCACCGAGCGCCACGTGGATTTACTGCCCGCTGGCTTTACAGCTCCACCAGCCCTCTGCTGCTCTGGCAAGAGAGAGGAACGGCCACAAGGATCTGATTTACAGGAGTCTCCCAGCCACCAGCACACCTGAGCTTTCAGGCGTGTTTTCACTTTGAAGCTGCTCACAGCTAATGGGCAAGAGGGAGAGCAGACAGATGGACACAGAACAGCAATGTTTGCTACAGCTTTGTCTGGAGAAAATGAATCTTCTCTGTCAGACCAGGAGCATTGCTAAAGAGCTCTAGAGGAACATGTTATGTTTTTTTGGTAGTGGTGGTGGTGCCTATATAATTCAGCTTGGGTGAAGGCAGAACACCTCCCAAAAAGTCATGAGAGATTGAACAGGAAAATCTGTGGAGCCTTGGGTTGTTTTGCTCTCCAAACCTTGCCGTGCTCCATGGCTGAGGCAGCAGGGACCCGCTGAACTGGCAGCAAGGGCCAMCTCCAGAGTGACCTGAAGGATTCCAGGTCTCCTGCTGTCCTTGAAACAGGGTGCTGTGCTCGTGCTGGGACAGAGGGAGATGGCACAGCATCTGCTTTTCCCTACCCTCACCCTCGGTGTGGCTGTGAGTGTGGCTCTGGGCTTGAGCTGTGTGGAGAGGGATGAGAAATCAAACGTGTAGGGTCTTTCTGCACAGTTTCCACTTGTGCAGAGCCAGTAGTCACCAGGCACATGTGGATTTGGGAGGATTCCTGTCAGATGCTGGGTCACTGAATCAGCCAGGCTGTGTTGATGTGTACCCACTGCAGCCTGGCCCCTCAGTTGTGCTCAGTACCAGAGAAGATCCAAGAGACAAATAAWAAAGAGAAGGAGAAAACAACCAAACGAAGCTCTGCTGCCTGAGAGCAGCTCTGTGAATATCAGCCAGTTCCTTTGTGGRCAAAGCCAGAAGCCCAGCCAGGGTTTGTTTGAGCAGCTCAGCATTTCTGGGGAAGAGCCAGGGTGTTTGTACCACTGAGAACCTGGGAAGGGCAGCTCACAGGGCTGCCAGGGCAGCACAGYGGGTGACAAGAGGGGACAGTGTGTCGACAAGAGACAAACCAGAGCCTTAGCTGCAGTTTGAGTCTCACTGGGAGCTGTGTGTGCATTGGCTTCCTCCTTCCTGTGCTGCTGTGTCCTGATGTTCATCTCTCCTCTCTGCTCTTTCTCGGGGCAGGAACAGATCCCATGGAATAAGAGAGAGAAGCTCTGGCCCTGCAGTGAGTGCACTGCCAAAACACATCTCCTGAGGAGGGGAGGCAAGGTTTCCAGAGCACTGCTGGCTGTGCTCTGGGCAGAGCCAGCTCCTGCCTGGCAGCTCCATCGTTTGCCATCTGCAGAGGGCTGGGGAGGGAGAGGAGATGGGGAGTGACAGTCTGACCCTCTGGGTGGTGTCTGCACAGASAAGGGACCACAGACAGGCAAGGGAACCTTGGGGTGAGCTGCAGTGCTGGAGGGTCTTCTTATGGCAGGAGGTCACCTCCCAGCTCTGTCCCACCCAGGGCTGTCCCACAAGCTGCCTCAGGACACATGTGGAAGTGTTGGGGGCTGATTTTAATGGCCACTGAAGCAATGTTTCAGCTGATGTGCCCAGCCCCTGGCTTTGCCTGCTCACTCCTGTRTTCCCAGGGCTCCCATTCCCACTGCAGCCCAGTGGGCCCAAAGCTGCCCCATTTTCTGTGATCTTTGCTCCAGGCTCACTGCTGGGCTGCCTTCCTGCCCTCCCTGAACTGATCCTCCTCCCTGGCTCAGCATCCCCCACAGCCCTTCCCATCCTGAGCACAAGGAGCAGTTCAGGAGTGCAGTGCCTTGGGGTGACACAGAAAGTCTGCAATGCCCTCAGTGACAGGATGCWAAGATGCTTTTGGGTACGGTTGTGCTGATTTTTGTTTGCTCTGCATTCTCTCTAGAAAAAAAACCCCAAAACTACTGTGGGCCTGAGCATCTAGGCTGAATGGATTCATGCAACAGCAGCTTCCAGCTTGGGGTTTCTTAAAGATCAGGTTGGTGGCATCAGGAGATGAGCACAAGAAACATCCCCTCCTAAAGCAGGAGGATTTGCCATCCAGGTAGATGTACAATTATTTCCCTGCCCTGACTGTAGAGCGTGGATCACCTTCAGGTGCAAAGGCAGCTCTGCTGACTGCTGTCCCCAGGCAGGCAGAGGCTGCAGAGGTTTCTGGCACTAAGTGGCTCTTTTCTTGTGCTGTCACATCTCTTCCAGGTCCCCGTTAAGCTGCCAGGCACAGCTCTGCCTTTGTGAATGATTCAGTGCTGCTGTGGGGCTCACACAAGGCACGGCTCTGGAGGAAGAAAAGCACCCRTAAATCACCTCAGGGGTGCTGCATTCCCAGGCTGGGCAGCTCCAGSGGCTGCAGCAGAGCTGGGACAGGCTTGGAGCCACCTGATGGAGCTGCTTTGCATCAGACAGGCTGGGAGCAGCTCTGTGGTTGCTTTGGATGTGTCTTGGGGAGCTGACAGCACCTACGCATGCTCAGCAACAGCCTGAACAGAAGAAACCTTCTCCAAAGGCACTGGGGCAGTGACAGGGSGGTGGGAGGTGGCAGGGGTGCCAGGGAGCATCGTGAGCACGGCTGGGAACTGGAGAGGCAGGTGCTGAGATTCCCCGAGAAACTAAACCCTGCGTGGATGAACATCACTGCAGATCCTGCCGGTCCTCAAATCACAGGCTGAATCTTCCCTGGCTTTTGAAATCCAGCTCTGTGCCACCAGGCCCCCTTTCCCACACTGGGGCACACTGAATTGTGCACAGAGGAGGACCACAAACCCCTTTGTGAGGAGGGACAGTGTCACCTTCAAAGCCCCTCTCCAGATCTTGGCTTCTTCTGCAAATTTCTYCCCTTCCAGTACTTTCAGCAGTGGCTGCTGCTTATGTGTTTTTTACCCAGGCTTTCCATGGGTTTATATAAACTTCATATTATAAATGAATTAAACTGGGGATTTCTGGGTTAAATCCCTCGAGTGGTTGTTATTTTACTTCTTCCACTTGGGATTTCTGGAAGAATGCRGTACTTAGCAAACATTTAAATTACAAGAAAGTCCAGGAAACATTGCAATCTTTTCTAGCTCTATTTCATTAACCTCTTTGCTCTCTGCAGGACTGGCAGCCCCATAGGAGAGCAGATTTTCCCMGTACAGGGTACTGTTTTCATGCCTGTCAGGAAGTCCCACCAAAATTCAGAGGCTGACTGCTTTTACTTTTAATGGCCTTAATATATTTTTTTTAATCAGTATTGGCAGGCCTAGCCACCTTTGCAGTAATTTCTTYAACTTTTTTTTCAATTGATCTTTGTTTTTTTTCCTCCTTGTTCTTGCTAAGGAGCTCCCCAGTTCAAGACAGACAAGAAACTGTTGTAGAAGGTCAAAACTTGTATTTCAGGCTTTCCAGAAGAGTTTCTCTGCTTAGCAAGTGCAGCAGAGGAAGGCTGAAAAGGAGGGTGCAGCATGTCTAAGTGAGAATTTCTATTTTGGTGGGGATGGAAGTTCACTGAGGGTGATGCCTGATTGGGAGTTACRCTGCATCTTCAATTACCTGCCATCTTTTTCAAAACATACATAAAAAAATACCAAAGTCAGCAGTCATGGCTGAAACAATCGGTCCTGGAAGGAGTTATTGATCCTTAATCAGCTGCAGCATGTCATGAGCATCACGACTGCATTATTGGAGGGGGATGAGACAGCCCCAGCCACAGCTCCRTGCCTGGTGAATTTGGGAAGATCAGGCTCCCAGCAGAGTTAAAATGGAAATATTGATCACCCAAACTATTCTGGGAATGGCAGAATGGCAGAGCCCATTGCCTCCAGGCCCCTTGTGCCGTGGGGTTTCTCCACGAGGAGTGATGCCCGCGTTCTGACATCGCTCTGGGCTGGCAAAGTGCAAAGTTTGGCTTTTCCTGCTGCTGCCCACYGCTCTGTTCCTCACACGTGTGGGATGGCTCTGCTGCTGCCTGTCCCAGGGGCTCGCCCACGCACAGCTTGGCACGTACGCTCCGAGACAGGGGAGAGAGAGGATGGAGGAGCAGGGGGAGGTGAGAGGAGGGGAGGTTGAGAAGTTTTCCAATTTGGAAAAAAATTATTCTGAAGCTAAAAAATGGAAAGCTAAAATCCCCCACTGGGAAACCCCTTGGAGGATATCAGAAAATGAGGCTGAGTGGTTTCTTTGGATCCTGTGGAATTTAACACAGATTTGTCATCTAGCTGTCAAACCCACTAGAAATGTCTCACTCTCTATTAATAGGTTCATAGATTTTAGAGATTTTCCAGCTCAAAAGACCATTCTCTTCATCTCTCCTTGCATAAAATTGGCTATTCCTGTATCAAGCCTRTCCACCCTGGTCAAACATAAGCTTTTTTTTTTCCCAAGTATCTCCAYTGAGATTTAAGCACTTCCAGGCACAGAGAATCTGTCACGTACCTGGTGAATTCTTGCAGAGGCTAATTACTCCCACAATTAAGCACGTCTTTCTGAACATATCCAGCCTTCCAGCCTTTGATCCTGCAGGGTTCAGTGGGGTTAAAGAGCTSTTAATCATGAGTTTTCCCCTCTAGGGGCTCACTCACCTCAGCAGCTCTTAGTCTGTGTCCTGCTGACCACTGGGACTTTCCTCAAGGTCGCATSGAGGAATCTGGGAGCAGCTTCAGGAGGCTTCAATCAACTGCACACGGGTCRCCACCAGGAAAAGAGCAGCAGGAAGAGCCCAAACTGTTGATTTGTGGGTCTTTGGAGGKTTGGAAGCTGGCTGCAGTTGTTGCAGTGTCTGGCAAGGTGTGGGAGCAGTGGGGAGCTGCTGGTGGAGGTGACAGTGCTGGAGTGCTCCTCCTCGCTGTTTTCCGGGGAACAAGATGCAGAGAGCTGTGCCAAAGCTCATAATTAAGGGCCAATAAAACCTTCCCTTTGCTGCCACGGCTTCTCCAGGGGGCTTGTTACAGCTGCATCCCAGGAAGCTGATTTAGAAGTGTTATTGGGACTGGGACGTTTTTATGAGGTGCTGCTTTCACGCCCCACTGCTTGGGAAGCCCAGGCTGCCTTAATTAAAGACCTGCAGGGACACAACTCCAGCTCCTGGGCTACCCAGTGCCCATGACCCAGCTCCCAAAGGGGATGGGTGCTGCTCTGGGAGCCCCTGCGTGCCCAGCTCTGCCCGGAGGGGCCCAAGGGCAGGGCTGCTGCCTGCTGAGGGGAAGAAGAACACATTTGTAGCGCAGAATTATTTTTCAGGCCTCATCTTCCCCAAGGCCCTGGAGCGTTGCGCTGGTTCTCCCTGGGGATAATCTGTCAGGAGACAAATCTTCTCCCCTGTGCTGCACAGCGACTGTCCTTGGAGGATAAGTGGTTTGGATGGATGACTCCAGCAAAGTGAGACCCAACAGTAAATGAATTCAGGGCTGGAGTGGAGCTGCTCAGCCTTTTGGTTTGATATAGCTGCCGTATTTCCTCCAAATTAAAACATATTCCACTCTCTGCCTGTTCTGCTGGTGGAATGCTGGAACTCACAGAAATCTGGGCATGGCCTGTGATTAATACATGATAAATAAATCTGTTAATTTAGTTACATTTCTTGAGACAAGCAGCCCAGACAGACATGTCCAATGAACAGCTGATGACAGAATTTTTCAAGAAGAAGTATTTTTCAAGAAGAGGAGCAAGCCTAATCTGTCCTTTCTGATGGAGGATTTCACGAATTGYACAATCTCCAAATGCCCTTTAGTCATTAACCCTAATTACCGGAGCTAGTTACACACAAATTTACACTTGCAACTGGGAGAGCGGGGACATCTCGGTGTTTAAATCAATATATAGGTATGCCAATTTTGCCAGCTCTCCTTCTCCCTGCTGAAAGCTGTGTGATCTGAAAGGCAGAAAGCCCCAGAGGCCTGGCGTGTGTGACACGGTGGTTTCCAATTGCCGAGCTGCAGAGCTSGGATTCGGTAATGAAGCATCTTCTTTTAGCGCGTTAAGAGCAGGTTAGAGGTGATGTGATAATGGTCTGGAAGTGCCTGCGCCCAGGGGCAGCTTCAGAGAGGCTCTTTAATCTCTCAGACAAGAGCACGGGGAGACTGAAGGCTTGGCCRGGAAGAAAGGTTAAAGGTGTGGCATGCAGCGTGAGTTTAATTACTCGGAGGAACAGCTCCCCGAGGGTGCAGAGCGCTGCTTTCAGCCAGGCTGATTTTGGAGGAGTGACGCACAGCCGGGATCCTGCAGGGAGCCCCGGGAAGCAGCTCCCGGTGCTTGTCCCAGTGAGCCATCGTGTTWATCTGGGAGCTCATCTCCATCCCCAGCCTTCCAGGTGGCACTGGCACGCCGTGTATTTGCCCCAGGGTTCTGGACAACGTCTTTATTTTCGGCTCACCGGATGATGTGTGGTTCACAACGGGTCCTGGGAATTTATGATAGCCTGGGAAGAGCCGGTGAGTCAGGAGGCAGGCAGTCATTAATTCCCAGTAATGCCTCAGACTGAGTTCATTACTGTTATCAGAAGATGAAATGATGTGAAAAGTAGATTTATTTATTTTTCTGAGGCTGATGYGGTTTGCTTTTGGAAGACACTGCACTCTGGGGAGAAGCAGCGCCRGTGCATTGGCAAGAGAGAAGCCCGAGTCCTCTTGCAGCAGTTTGTTCGACACAGAAATGTTTGCTGTGTGTTTGAAACAAGAGGTTGTATCAAGGTCACTCCACTGAGACTCAGCTTTGCAATCTCTGTGAAAGGAGAGCTCTCGCTCTCGCTGTCCTTGGAGATTTTTTTTACTCCCCTCCTCGCATAAAGGGCAGGGCTCACAAGCTCTGGCAGGAGGAATAAAAGGTTTTCAGAACGGGCACTCTCACAAAGYGTCCTGCCATAAAGAACTGCTCTCTGTAAGAAAGTGAATCTGTTCCAGAAAGTATCTCTGTCTGTCTCACACGCTCCCTCCAGGTCCAGCCYTTGCCTCTGTTTTGCTGCCAGGAGGGGCCTTTGTGGCTGCAGAGGTGATTCAGGTCTGTTCCTCTGGCACCAGACCCTCAGGGTGCCGAGGAGGAAATGGAGAACTAATCCACTTGAAAATCTTTTAGCGGCTTACATTAACATTAATCTGGCAGTTGCCATAAAACCTCCAGGAGCAGTCCTCACTGAGTGCTTCCCTTTTCTTTTTGCACATCCCATGGGGGATATGTGGAGGGTGAGACCAGCTCTTTGTCCCACTGCCCTCCCAACCCGAGCAGGACTGGCAGCACTGTTTAATTCCTCTGCTCCCTGTGCTGTCACACGGGGCTCAGGAGGTCAATCTTCGGTTGAATTTCTTTTCATTCCAGCAACCTAATGCAGACAGAGAATGTCATGGTCCCCCTACTGTTCCCAGTTTAGGCTCTGGTGATGCCACMAGCAGGGCAGAAGCCCAGGGTGTGCTGAGCCCAGGAGTGCAGTGGTGCTGTTCTCACAGTGACAGAGTCCCTGGATTAATTCAAACGCTGCCAGCACTGAAGGAGACACAAAAGCACCCATCCATGCTGCAGGCTGAGCAAATAAAGAAACTGATTGCTGGAAAGTTTCATGAGGATAATAAACAACATCATAATAAATGGCCATGAATATTTCATGGCGGGTGTAGTGCTGATATGATGTGCCATAGAGGAGTGATGGGGTTTTTCAACATTCGGATGCAAATGGGGAATGTGTTCTATATTTTGCAGGTTTCTCCCCAGACGCGCTGTGTTTTCTAAAAATCAGATTGACTGGGAGCGTTTGATATGAGAAACAACTCCAGGGCTCTGGTTAGAGTCAAAGAAAAGCACAGGCAGTATCAGAGGATTGTCGGTGCTGAAGATGAAAAAATCCCACGCAGATCAAGCAGCCCCTAAACATCGGGGGAAGGTAGGTGGGAGTTACCAAAGGCAAATCACGCTCTGCGCTATCCTTGGAGCTGGGAGCTCAGCTCCCTATCCTGCAGCCCCTCTGTGCTGGGGACAGCGCAGCCCCTGCGAGGGGAGATCAAAGGGATGGCCCAGCCCTCCTTCCTCCTTTTCTGCTCGGGGGCAGGGGTTTGAGCTTGCCTGGGGCAATGGAAGAATCTCCTTTCTGGAGGGGACCAGGGATTTCTGAGTCCCACCCAAACTTGCATACAGGGCTTTCTTTGATGGAGCCCTTTTTTCAAAGGCATGGAAAGACACCTGGGCTGATGCTTTCTGATCAGAGCAGGTTCCTCTGCAGGGACACAGCCCAAGGACACTTGGGGGCAGCTCCTGCTGTGTCCTGGGAGCAGTTCCCTTACCTGAGCTGGTCCTGCACGTGGCCATGCAGCCAGAGGAATCGGGGATTTTGGGGGTTTGTTTCCTGCTCCCTGCTGGCAGATGCTCTGCCTGAGCTCGAGCACGGTCCGGGGCACACTCAGCCCCTCTGATAGTCGAACATCTCCTGTGCATCACACACAGGAGCACGCACAGATGAGAGCACCAAGTGCTGGCAGCTGCCAAGGCCAACACCAGCCTGCCTGGGTGGCACAGCAGTGGGGGCACTGACACCCCCTGTTTTCGTCCTGCTGCTCTCTCCAGCCTCTGCTGATAAACCCTGGCCTGCTCTTCACAAGCACCTTTTGTACTTGTCCCATCTCCTTTCCTTTTAATTAATTCTGTCAGGTCCCCAGACRTTTATCAAAATGCAATACACATTGGATATTCACAAGTTTGGATGTTGCAGGGACAGTTTCTAACAAGCCTCCTGCCTCCTGTCCTGTTTGGCACGGGTGGCAAAGGCAGGGAGTGAGAGGAGAGGTGGATTAAAGGAAAGGAGGCTTGGCAGGTGCCTGGCTGGGCAGAGGAACAGCTACAGAGCTGAAGGACACACCCTGCAGCCTCAAGCTCTGATCCGTCAGCCACAGGATAAACCTGGCTGTTCTCACCCATTGCTGCAACRTTCTGCTTCTATTTTCCATTTCCAGGGCAGGGTGAGGGGCACACCCATCCTCCTGAGTGAAGGAAGCATTGCTGAGTGGGACCTGCAGATGTGCACCTCAGAACAGTAGATCCAACAAATTGCCAGCTACTGCCACTCCCAAAGCTGCTTTGCCACCCAGCATGGGCTGGGAACCATCCTGGAACATCAGTATAYGTACTCCAGCAGGGATTATTTCTCTTGTGTGCTTCACAAATTGCCAGTGAACCCATTTCTTTTTGATTTTTCACTTAGTTCCTTCTTGGGGTGCTGCTGAACTGGTGGCACCAGTGRCACTCACCCTGGATCTTTGTTTTTGCTCTCTGTGCTGCATTGCTGGCCCTGGATAACCCAGGACCTCATTACCCACATCCTTTTCAAGGGCTCATTTCARTTTTCTGGCCGCTGCAACCAAGATCACTCCCAGGCACCCTGGACAGCACTCAGCAGGACACACAGATGTGGAAGCTGCTCAGGAGGGCACTTCTGCAGGGCCCCATTTCCACCGGCACATTGATGAACAAACAGGCCACAGCCCCCAGATGTGTTTGGCCAGCTGGCATCTGGGCCCATCAAATGGAAAGTGCCTTTTCAGAAAATTAAAAAAAAAGAAAAAAATGGAGAAAAGAGGAAAAAATAGAAAAAAATGCCCTTGTTTTAAAGTCTGCACCTGAATGATGCTGTGAGCTAATTTTTCCCAAAATGGGTGTTGTCATTTGATGAAAACCCTTCCACAAAGATGTTAAGCTCACTTTTTTGGATCAGAAGTATTTCTTTTTGGAGGGTGCTGATGAGACTGTGCCTTGATCAGCCGAAGTGGGGCTGATTTGAATGTGCTTCACTACAAAGCAGTCATTACGTTTCTCTTTAGGATTCAAACGAACATTTCCTCCATATTTCAGCTGTGCTGAACTGGCTTTGCAAGGACCCCTCCAGGCATTTGCTTAGGAACTGGTGAAATTACCCTGCCTAATGGCCTCCAGAAGTCGAGTTATCCAAGCATAAACCGTGCCACGGAGATCCCAGGAGCTGTGTGAAGCAAACGGCACATTGGCTTCTGTGCCAGTCTCAAGGTAGCAGCTGAAGCATAAACTGGGGATGGAAAAGGATTTAATCTGCTCACATACTTTGTTGCTTTGTTTTGGGCTTTYTTTGTCCCTTATTTGGAAACTGCTTCTCCTGGAAACTGCAGCATGGATGGGAGAAAGTGTTTGCCTGTTTGTTTGATCTGCTCTGCTGACACCTCGGGGCAGGAAGGCTGGGGCTGCCACAGCAAGTGCCATCCTGAGGGACCAAGGGCAGTGGCCAGGGACCAGCAGCGTGTGCAAGAGAGGGAGACCCTCCTGCCACCTCTGTGACTGCAGCACCCTGCGGCAGGAGAGCCTCAGGCTCCTGGCTTGCTGCAGGCAGGAATGAACACAGCCAGGATGGATGAATCCCTCTGAACTGCTCTGTCAGGTGTTTCCTTCGGGGGAAAACTGGTGGGATCAAATCCACAGATATTGCCCATCCAAATGCCTGTCAGCTGGACACTGCCAGTCCAGTGACTGCTCCAAGCCCAGGACAGGGGGAAGAGCTGCCTTTGGGTTGGGTGTGTGCTCAGGATTCCTCTGTCGAGGTTGAGTTTAGCTGCCATGAGGTGTAGTGATGATGTSAGGGGCACCATCAGTGCTCTCAGGGAGGAGGTGTGCACCAGTCTCACTGCTGAGAGCGTTTTTGTTTTTCAGACTGCCGCTTACCTGAGTAGATCTGGCAGGTGCTATCGTGCACGTGAAGGAGGGAGCGTGATGAAGTGTCACTAGAACAAGGTCTGCCTGATTGGGAGCTCCATCACCCCCAAACATCTGTATCTTGATTCTGCATTGGTTTGCTCAGATCACCCTGAGGTGCTGCAGAGCTTTGAGATTTACTCTCTGTGTGTTTACYAGCTGTAAAAGAACACATTTTTTACCTGTCCTATGTTAAGCACTAATGAAGTGCTTCTCTTCTAAAAGCGTTTTAAGAAAAAATAATTAACAGGCAGGGAAGCCACCACCAGTGTGGAACCTTGTGAAGCTGTTTCCACTTCTCYTGGACCCTTCCTCTCTCTTGCCCAATTTCTCCAGCTTTCCTTGCAGTTTTTGAGCTGGTAAATCACACTCCAGCCCATGCTTTGCTCTGCATATCAGTAGTGGTGTGATCCTGTGGAAAGAATGTGTGTGATGAGAATGTCTTTAGCAAAGCACAGCCTGTGTCCCCCCAGCCCCGGGAGCGCTCAGCTCGTGGGTTTGTTATTTATCCTGTGAGCTGAGAGCCTGGCTTCATGCATGTCCCTGACTTGCTGCGCCAAAGCTGTGAAAGGACCTGAGTTTCAGCGCTGACTGATATGAATAGGWCTGCCTGCAGCTAAAAATAGAAAGCACGGGGCAGGCTTCCAGGCAGAGCTGTAGTAAATTCTGATATAAGGTGGCTCGGCAGCAGTTCCTGTGGCAGYGGGGAAGGCTGTGGCATGTGCTCAATCCAATATTAGACAACAGAGTTTCCTTATGGGAACCAGCTAGTGAGGTGCAAAGATCAATGCTGGGTTTTAAAGTTTTCCTTTCCCTAGTGTAGGGGTGCCCTGCTCTGCAGGAATGATTCCTTGGTTCCGTACCTCAGTTTTCCCTCTGCAAGGGGTTCTGGGTGCTGCAGGAGATGCATTTTAGCTGCTGGRTTTTCTGGCTCTCTGCAGCGGGAGAAGCTCAGCACCAGGGCAGATCTGCAGCCCCCAGCCCTGTGAGCCTGCTCCGCTCCACTGCCACCCCTTGTGCTCTTCCTCCTCCTCACKGCAGTGTTTCCTCGCTCCCCACTGCCAAGGCCAGCAGGAGGATGCTTTTTCTCAGCTCTGCTGCCCGGCTCACTCTCCGTGGCCTCGCTGGCAATCAAGTGCTTCCTTCCTCGCAGGACCGCGGCTTTTGGAACTCTGTACATCTCCCTCATCACGGGAAGCGATTTCTCCGTTCATTAGGGCTTATCTGCTGTGAAAATCTGCTCCCCCAGAGTCCTGGTGCCATCAGTCATGACAATGGCTCATCACAGCCGCGCTGTCTCAGTGAGTGGCTCATTGTCCCCCGTGCTGGAGCATATGCTCTCTGCCTTCCCGCACACGGGGAGCAGCTGTGGAAAGGCTCGGTGGCTCTCCCGAGGGTCAGCCGAGTGTAAGATCCGTGAGGAAGAGCACTGGGCTCTGCGGGGCAGGGGGAGGCAGCGGCAGCGCGGGGCCGGCTCTCCGGAGCATCGCCCGGGAGCAGCGGGGCAGAAACGCCCCAGGGCTGGRGGGCAGCGGGACAGGGCTCAGCGAGGGTTTGCTGGGGTCAGCTGTGCGTTTGTACGRAATGGGAGTGCTGTGGTCCTTTCATCCCGGGCAGGACAGCGCTCCTGTATCCACCTGAGTGACCCCTTGGTGCAGGACTGGGCTGCTCCTTGGTGGCAGGATCCTTGGAGCTGCTGCACTGACCAGAGTGACCCACAGGGCTGGCACCTTCACCTGCAAAGGTGCTGAGCTCCTCTATCAGCATGAGGGTGAGTGTGAATGAGTGCTGTGTATGGGGAAAGGAGCAGACTCTCTTCTCCAGGGTGTGTGATTTCAGAGAGGAGGGAAGGCAAATGCATGCCCCAGGCTGCTTCATCCCATCTTTCCCCACCCAGGAATTGAGCTGCCGGTGCTGCTGGTGCAGTGCTGTGTGCCTGGGCACCCTCTTGTCATGCTGCTGAGGCCCCCTTGATACTGCAAGAGGGGCAYCAGGCTGCCCTGGTCTCTCTGATCCTCATCCTGCCACCTCCCTGGGCAGGAGGTAGGAAAACAGCAGGGAAAACACCTTTATTTCAAGGCAGARCTCAGCAGAAAAAAAGAATCCACTTTTTGGGCAAATGGATTGCACAGAACAGTCTGTCATCACTTTCTTGTTTTGCTCTCTCCCTCCTCAAGTAAACTTTGTCTGGTTGTAGCAAGGAAGTTGTCCCTGGGTTTTTTTGGGTGGTGAAGTTGCTGGCTCTGGGCTGGTTGGAGCCCTTGGCTCGGTCTGTGTTGTGGGAGTGAGCCAAGATGCTGGGGCATGTGGTGGGAGGAAAGGGCTGCCTTATTCAGAATGTGTGCCCTCCACCTTTGCACTCCTCTTCCCCTGGTTTCTGTTGTGTCTCCAGAGAGCTTCTGGAGACAGCCAGRACTGCTGCTTTCCCAGGGCAAACAGGCCTTGCTGGGTGAGCACAAAACCCTCCCGTCACTGGGTGGAGTGGCCATCATTTGGTGCTGTCTCTGCTGCAAACAGGTGGAAGGCAGGACTGAGATTTGCATGGCTAAATCTGCTCATTAGAACACCATAAACTAACTACCAGCTCAGATCCACCTGGGTGAACCCTGGCTCTTCTCCTGTAACAAAATTGTCACAGTCAGTAGGGTGGCAGATTCAATTACTGGCTATTTAGGGAGGCAAGGAATTAAATCTTCTCTAAGACTTTTTGAGGATTGAGTGTTCAAATTGGTGTAATTGGAGCAAAGATAGAGGAACACTTAAACTGCATGAGAGGAAAACTGAAAAATGGTGAAGAAAAGGGGATAATATGCATGATGTGGTAAATGTGTTTAGAAGCAGCGTGTCATTGTAAGGAATACAAAGAAAAGGAAATGAGAATGTTACAAGATGAGTTTGAACAAAGAAAGCGACAAGAAACGCTGTTATCTCTGTGAATAGAACAATTGCAGAAACAACTGAGGTGGGGGGAAGGGAAATGAAAAGGAGTAAAGAACAAATTAGGATTTCAGATATACTGGGTCCCCAGTACCACAGGCCCCATAAAGATCCATTAATTGCATCCCCAGAAGATTGAGATGGAGATATAGGGAGAGACCCTGACSAGGAATTTAGGAGTGAGTGTAGTGAAGAGAGTGAATCAGATGAATTGTAGTTGAAAGTGATCCCTCTTATTAAAACTGAAGTGTCCATTTGGCCTCAAGGGGGCAACCAAAGAAATACCACCAGAACTGTTCYGTGGGACCCTCTTCAATTGGATAATTTGCAAGAAAAATAGGCCAGAARCCTGGCAAGAGTGGAACTGAGTATTTGTGGCATCTCTTTAACTTGGGGAGATCATAATTAACCCAAGGTGAAGCAGATGGCTTTTGGGGAGCGGGGTATTTTTAGCAGGGAAACCAGGTTCTAACAATGAATCACATTCCATCACACACTGAACAGCTTAATGTGCAAGGAAATAGACCCTTGGGAATGAGGAGAAGCCATTATGTATTTATTATGCAACTTTTTACCCTGTCTCAGCTCCCATAGACCCCCAGGCCTTGAAGCCACTGATGGGGGAATGCCACCTCTTTTAAAAGTCTGTCCCATTATGGAAAAAGATCAATGAAAAGACAGAAGTGAAGCTAAACATCACATTGATGTTGGGTGGATACTCCTTGGCCACTCATTAGAAGGGGTTTGGTGTCTCCCTGCTCAGACTCATCTTGTTTCTGTTTCCACGAGCCACGCTGGGTTATACCAAAATAACAAAACCCAGCAACGTGCACCAGGTTTAGTGAAAACAGAGTGAAAACCCTCAGGACTTTTATCTGRACAAATCAATATGGTAATGGTTGTAATCATGTTTAAGCCTGAGCGCACTGCAGTGACAACCATCAACAAAACAAGCTATAATCGTACAAATTTATGAGTCCCACCCATGAACACGGATTTGGCAGAGGGAAATGTAAGGACAATATGTGAAAGTCAACCCCCAAAAAATGAAGTGGGAACGTACTTGCCTAGTTTTCAATATGGTTCCTTTGGAAAGGGGTGTAGATATAACCAGGCTGGTAGCTGTTCAATGAGTGTTTCATCAGAAGAACACCCAGAAAGAGAAATCGTATGAGATATAATTTATCTGTTTATCCTGGAGATATAATTCAATTTAAATAAGATTTTTTATATCAGCATGGTTAAAACTACCTTAATCCCCACAATGTATCCTGTTACCTCTTGGACCCTGTTGGAACCTTAACCCCCAGAATTCTGAAACTGGGCCCTATGGTATTAAATAGACAGGCTAGCAATAAGTGATAATTAATCCATTATGGAGCCTCAGGCCAGTGGAACTGGCACTGCAGGGTAATACACTACACTTAAACCTAAAATATCCYTTAGGCTTATCATTCCTAAATGCATCCATGCAGGGCTGTTCACAGGGTTGGAGAGGTGAGCCCTGACCTCTACAAAACGAGCCAGGAGAGGTGTGACTGGCATCCCAGGAACAGGATTAGGAATATTAAATAAACAGCATGGACGCTGAAGTTTTGGCAAATAAATTAAGCTGGGCAACAAGTGATTTGTATAAGCAAGAACACCCTTTAAAATCTTCTTTGTTGGCATTAGGAAATAGTCAATGGCTCTTGACTGGAACATTGTCTAAACAACAAAGAATTAAGGAAAAGGACACCCCACCTAATTGTAAATGCACGTGGCAGCACCCAGAATAAAGTTTCCATAGCCCTCAGCTGCATCCAAGCTCAGTTACAGGTGCTATCCACTACAGCAATAATTATAAGAGAAGGTGATGAGGGCACCCTTCCCACTGAGATTCAAAAGGTCATTTGGGAAAATAGTTTCAATTTAAAAAATATTTTTTAAAACTTTATTTTAATTCAAAAAGTATTTCCTATCCTGGTGGCATTTAGTAAACCCCACTAGCAGCAGGGCCACAGCTTTTGTCTCAACTSCATGCAATGTTTAATGGTTGAACCTGATCATCTTTGAGGTGTGTTCCAACCTAAACGATTCTATGAACCAAATCATTGCACTGGGGTCAAATCAGCATGGAACTCTACTCTGTCCATTAGAACTTGGAGTATGGACAAAATGGGAACAAATGGCAAACTGTCACTGCTGGCACATGTGTTGTGCAGAAACAACAAGGATTTATTTGTGAGTGTAGTACTGTTAAGACCCAAGACATTTGTCTTGACACTGAACAAAATGTTTGTCATTTTGAAATATATCCCAGAGAGACCCTTGAGACTTRGATGTGTTAAGAATGGATGAGTTTGCATGAGAGCCCTTTGTGATTCTCTCTTTATAGAGAATATGCATAATCCCTCAAATATCTGTATTTGTAATTTTATTAAAATCGTGGGATGCAACTTTAACTATTCAGCTCCTGTCACAGCCCACCATGTTCCAAAATGAAGAAAGATGGAAAACAGCACTGCTGAGAGAATCTGCTCAGGTTGCCACCAGCAGCCACTGGAGCTATGAATTAGATGTTACACCTAATTGTAGTCTTGTTAATCACTGCAGTTTTGTGTTCATTGCCATACCTTTGTTTATATGTCAAATTACAGTGCTTATATCAAAGTATAATAGCTATGAGTGAACCTGTGGGTATTAAGGGATCAGCAAATCTGATATATTATCTTATTTACCAGCCTATTACCCACTCAGTAAATTAACTTCCAGCTCAGATCTGCCTCAGCAATCCCTGACTCTTTTCCTGCAGCACTGTGGGTGACATTCACTGAGTTGAAGGTGCACTGTGGGATTTTAAGTCATCTTTTTTCCTGTTTTGCTCCATTTTCACCCCCTTGCTGAGGTTCTCTGTCCTCTGTTGCCCTGAGTGGGATGGGGTGGGTTTGTGTTCTGTGGCTTTGGGGTCAGTGTTAGCACCCATCCAGTCGAGAGGGGATGCTGAGAGGTGTCCAGCATTAAACCAGGRCAGGAATTGGCATTGCACTTGTTCTACCTGGTGCCTTCAGGGTCTGGAATGGGTGGGATTGGAGGAATGGGCTGTGAGGTGGAGAGCCACTTACAGATGTGCTGGAGGCAGAGATGCTGTGGTGACTGTGGTTTGCTGGGTCAGGGCATGAGCTGGCAGTGCAGAGCTCAAAAAATAGCCCAAACCCACCTGGGTGTGCCATCCCTGCCCAGAGTGGCCCAGGCAGGCTGGGTGTGCTGCAGGAGGTGCTGCACCTTCAATGTGTCTGTATCCAAAGTTCTAGGAGTTCTTTACAGAAGAACAAACCTGATCCCAACAAAATTAATGGACTCTGAGTCCCTCAATCCTTCTGGTGGCATTGGAGACCTCTGCCTGGGTGGTCAGTTCAAAGAAGAGCTGCCAKTCTGGGGCTTAAAAGGGGCATCTGAGGGACAGTCGTGAAGCATTTAGGGAGGAAAGCAAGCTTTAAACAGCTGCGAAGATCACCAAGGGCTGGGAACTGGGTGCTGCAGCCTGTGTGTGCAGATCAGCATTGGATTAGACGGTGGCCTGGCTGCTTTGCCTCTCTGACAACACCACACGATGGCTTGGCCCACTGCATGGTGTGCAGAAAAACAGCTGAGCAAATGCAGATGTGCAGGTGATGTGCACTTCAGGGACTCGTTTTCTGTCTCCTGGGCTTTGGCTTTCTTTTTTTGTTTTGTTTTCCACTGCTGGGCTCTGAGGGGATTTGGATATTTGACTCTCCCCAGCCCGCTGGCCTTGGCAAGAAGGTTTCAACTGCTCAGCACTGGCTAAGGTAACTGCGAGAGTGTGAATGTTTCAGCCTGCTCGGACGAGGGGCTGATTTATTACTCAATAGAGGCACTGAGGAGCTGGAAATGGGATGTGATTTGTACTCAGGGCCAGTGCTGGCTTGCTGGGATGAATTCTGTTCAAGGCAGCACCTGTGAGCGCAGCCTTYCCTCCCCTTTGCTTCCAGCGGGATCCCCGCGGCTGCTCCCCCAATTTCCTTCCCCTGCCCACACAGGATTAGCCAGCCCAGATATAATCTCTTCATCCCCATTGAACCGCTGAGAAATCCTGTGCCAGCTGTTTTTGAGAAGGGAAAAAAAATTAAAAAAAAGAGCTCTTTTCTAATTTACAAAAGTTAGAGAAGGGGGAGGGAGGAAACGTGGGGTGTGGAGAAAGCAGGGAGAATAATTGGGCAATTCCCGGCATCCTCGATGGCAGCTCTTAAGCAATTACGGGGACTCAGCAGCACCCTTATCACAGCACGTTCTGGGAGATTAACCGTCTGCTCGGCTGCAATTAGAGCTGGGAAATGGGAAGCTGTTTGACTGCCCCGAGCCAGGCTGCAGGCGCTGCAGGGAGGGTGTGGGTGTCTGTGGGGAGCACTGAACGTGAGCACTGAACGTGAGCTGCCGTCCCCATGTCCCCATGCTGGCAGAGGGGCTGCTGGACAAGGTGGCTGAAGGCAATGAAGGCTCGGCTCTGTTTGCTTTTGTAATTCCTCTTTCTGTCCAACTGCACAGCACAGGCTGCTCCCTGGTCCCGCGTTCATCCTGTTCTGCCTTTCCCTCCATCTTTGTTGCAACTTTGGGAAACTTCTCTTGCTGCTGCCATCTGTGAACGCACCGGTGCTGTGTTTGTGTGCCGGCTTCATTTGCACGGGAAAAAAGCTCAGCTGAGAGATGGGTTTGTGTCTGTGCCCTGGCCATGGAGCTCCTGTGAKAGCCAGGAGGGTGCACTTGGTGGTGTCTCTGGGGTTTATGATGCTCCTGCACCTTGTGCTGTGGTGCGTCAGAGTAACTATAACAATAAAATACCTTTTAGCTTTAGCTGCTTTGGTGACTGCTGGTGCTTTGTGTRGACACACTGGCCCAGGTGATGGGGTGACAAGCCCTCCCCTCCGGCCTCCACTGAGCTCTGTGGGGTTTAATAATGCACCAAGGCAGTACAGGGACACTTAGGAGGGGTTCAGCATCTCAAATAATGRCAAGATAAGGAAAGGACCGGCATATGTAGGCAACGACAAGTCCCTGCCAGTCCCTTCAGCCCTGATGGTATCCCCCAGGCCCGCAGAGACTCGGCATGGCCCGGGTTGATGGTCTGTGCTGCGGGATGAGCATCACCCCTGTCCTGCCGAGCAGGTTCCCTGCTCCTGGGGAGCGCCTCCTGCTTTTCCATGGCTTTAACCCGCAGACGGGAAGGGCTGTGGCACCTGACAGCCGTGGCTGTGCTGGCCACGGGAATSCTCGGCACCAGGGAGCCACAGAGGGAGGGAGTGCTGCCAGGTGCCTCTCTCCCGCGGGCTCAGCAGCAACCTCACGCTTTGGAATTAGTTTCAGGTTGGTTTTTTTTTTTATTTTTTTATTTTCCTTTCCCTTGCCGATTTATCCCTSGAGTTTTCTAGGCCAGCTGTCCTCCTTTATTATCCTCACGGTACCTATTTATCTCTGCCCCCTCTCCTCCGCATTCCCTCCCCCTGTTCGCCTGTCCGTGGCTCAGCTCCTGCCCTCCAGGCGCGGTGGCGGAGTGTGACAGATCCCGACAGCCGGGCCGAGTCAGCACAGCTCCGGGGCTGGCCCCGGCTCCCGGCCCTGCTGCGGGGGAAGGTGCCCAGAACCCCGGACAGCTCCGCCAGGAGCGCCAAAGAATGGGGAGAGCGCCATCGGCTGCACCCGTGAGCCGTGCTGGGACAGCTCCTTCCACACCCCATCCTGCCACCCGCRCCCCTCTGACAGCCCCAGGGCACTGCTGGCCCCAAAACACCGCACATCATCCTGAAACTCCGCGGTTATGGTCACCGGGACTCCGTGCACGGCCTCGGTGGTGACAGAACAACCTGTTTGCTCCAAACATRAATTATAATAATAATAACAATAATAACACTCTGCAGTTTTGTCTTGTGTTCTGGGCATCGTGTGTTCAAAGAGATCCACTGGAGGAGTGGGATGGAGGAGATAAAAGTTTGGCCAAGAGTGGCTGTGGATACAGCCCGGGGATGATACCTGGCCAACTAACAGCAACAACAAAAAATCAACACAAACAAACATCCCAAACCCCTGGCCAACCAACAGCAACAACAAAAAATCAACACAAACAAACATCCCAAACCCCTGGCCAACCAACAGCAACAACAAAAAATCAACACAAACAAATATCCCAAACCCCAAACCAACCAAACAAGAAAAATACCCCCAAAAACCGACCAAAAAACCTCCCAAAATCACTCGTGTGTAGCTGCAGGTGTTATAAGCACAGCCTTTGCAGGACCCTGCTCTAAATTCCCCCTTGCTTGCCCTTCTGCTGCCCTCCAGCCACAGCGCTCAGCCACGAAGGAACCAGATGGAGCCTTCAGTCAGAGGAGGACAATGGAAGTAGGTGTAGGAAACCCTGCAGGCACCAAAATATCCCGTGTATAATTTTATTCCCTCTTATCCCACATGCCAGCTCTATCCCACAGCAGAKCTCTCATCTGAGATCAGACATGCTGAGCAGAAATAGCCTGATGCTTCAGAGATGTGCTTTYAGAGCCTGGAGAGAAGCTAACCCTTCATTGCCCACAGCTGGAGGATGCAGCTGTGCCTCAGCCTGGCCTTTTCCAGTTCTGTGTTGTGCCTGTTTTAGAGCTTCTGGGCAGCTTCAGGCTTGCATGTGTATTGTCAGCCAAGAGAGCAGCACATGCAGGATCCTGGGGAAGGGCCAGAGGGTGATGTAGGTGAGATATTGTAGTGCAGCTGATTTACAAGCTCCAGGTCTCTGGGGCAAGGCTGTGCAGAGCCACAGCTCTGCCTCCAGATGTGCAGAACATCACCAACCCCTCTGGCGAGGGGAGCAGGAATGAAACTGAGARTGAACTGTGCTTCCCCAGTCACACTGGCTCCTTCTCCATCACTCTGGAACTGTCAGACCTCATCACGATCCTCCTGACGAGCTTTTGGGGTAAAGGCAAGAAAAAGCAAGGAGCCAAATTTCTTTGAACTTCTGGAAGCAACAGGAAGGCGGCAGAGCCTTTGATGCCTTGTTGAGCTGAGCAGACAGAGATGCTCCAAATGGCTCTGAGTCAGCACAGCTGGAGTGCTTTATGAGCCACATGTGGAGCGTTCAGCGTGCCCTCSATGGAGAGCACAAAGGGCTGTGTGTGCACTGCCCCACCTGCCTGGAGGCTCAGGGAGCTAAATGAGGTTTAATCAGCAGGAATCCCACTGGAAAAAAAAATCAAAGAATCAACAAAGGCCCTGCCTGGTGGTTTGAAAATGTTTCTGCCTGCCTTGGATGAGCAGGGAGGGCGTGGGAACTCTTGAAGAAATTGGAGACACGAATTGTCCATCAGTGAAAGGACAGACCAAGCCAAAAAGATCTGCAGGGGAAGCTGACCTCGTTCTGCTGTGCTTAAATCTGCAGGGCTGGTASAAGTAGAGAACATGGTAAATGTGCTCCTACCTCCCAAACTAGAACTAAATTTGTGGTCTGGAGGGAGAGAGACAGAGCTGKAGAGGGRCTTTGGACAAGGAATAACCTCAARCTGAAGGAGAGTAGATTTAGATCARATTTTGGGAAGAAATCATTGCYTGTGAGGGTGGAGGGGCCCTGGCACAGGGTGCCCASAGAARCTGTGGCTGCCCCTGGATCCCTGGAAATGTCCARGGCCAGGTTGRACAGGGTTTGGAGCAGCCTGGGAYAGTGGAAGATGTCTTTGGCCAMAGCAGGGGTGTTAGACCAGATGATCTCTAAGGTTCCTTCCAACCCAAACCATCCTGTGATTCCATAAATCCCTAAATTAAGCAGTGCAACGGCAGTGCACCATTCCAGTGGGCAAATTATCCAGTGCYCTCGTGGGATCTGCTCTTCCCTAGGATGCTACACAGGAAAGGCAAAAGCTCAGGAGAAARAAGTCAATGGGAAGTGTCTCATGCMATGCAGAAAGCAGGACCTGCATMATTTTGYTGATGGAGRAAGGTKCCTCCAWCTCTGTCCTSAGGGCCYAATTCYATCTCCAGATARTGCACCAATGAAGGCATCATTTTTCAGTACCCTTGCACATGGGGGGCTGAGAAAATTGTTATTTTAAAGACAGCCAAACTTTGGTAGAGAGAGATAGCAAATTTTATATTAGCAAGGGACTGCAGAGGCTGTGGGTGATGCACTGTTTGATGCCATTGTGCTGGGCTCAGGGTTGAAAGGGGCTGCTAACCTCCAGCAGGATTAGAGAGAACATGGAAAGGAAAACCCTGAATTTGGATTAAGGATGTTTAAAAGTCTCTTGTATCAGCAAGCTCTTTTCTCCGGGAGAGATTAGGAGTGCAGCTCCTCTCGACAGTTCTGTTAATCTGGTCTCCATGGAAACAGGATGATGTTAGTGGTGACACACTCCCCTAAATGGCTTCTCAGCAGCCCTGTTAAGGGGGGAGACTGCCTTTGCTTTGTCACCCAGATCTGGTTAGTTTGTCCYCTGTCACAGCTGCTGCCGGGGGATTTTTTCTGCTGGTGGGACCTGCACCAGTGCCCCCACACCGCTGAGATTTTCCTGGAGAATTCACAGTCTCAAGCCTCCATACCAGACTCAAGCAGCCCAGGAAAAGGCACAGACTTGCACACAATCATGCTTTTGCTGTCCCTCCTGAGCGGGACAGGCTGTGGCTATTTTGCAGGTGTCTCCCACCCTCTCACACTGCCCAGAGGGACCGAGTGACCTCCTTGTTGTGAGCCCAAGTGCAGGTCTCTGGGGTCTGCTGCACTGACCACTCTTGGACTGATTTATGGACAAGGCACTGAGYAAGAAGTTGGGAAATTTGCCTGGTCTTACAGCAAACACCCAGTCAACAATGAACACTGAGGCAGGGCTGGTGCAGCTTTGCTGTGTACCTCACTGTGCAGGGGACAGAAGAAATGCCTGTCCCAAGGATCTGCCTCAAAATGCACCCTGGACGTGCTAATGTGGCCATCCAGGCTGGGGGTGAAGTGGTGGGTGGCTTGTAAACGTTCCCTGCATYTTTCTAAATCCCTTTTCCTCCTGAGTCATACGCAGAAGAGCGTGGGTGCGTGCGAGTAGGCAGAGGGAGAGGGGTGGTGGGGCTGCATGAATTTGGATATGCACATCAGCTATCAAACACAGTGCAGAATTGCTGTGAAAGCAATGAAAAAAGATAAACTTCGTGTCACAGTCTTCAGATGATGAGCTACTGCTGTTGCTGCTTTCTGTGTTAGTGGAGTTAAAGTGGGACTTGCTTGTTGAGATTAGCAAGGAGCCTTCTCTCCTCTTCCCAACTCTTCCCTCTTTTCCTCCCCACTGCTCCGTGGCTGCATTTCCCAGTGGATCTGAGCCAGGTGTGTGGGACTGCTGCTGCCTCTCGTCCTTTCAGATCAGTCATGGGTTAGGCTAAAGAAAGTTGAAACAAAGAAAACAGAAYGGAGATGACCTTTATGTCTCTCTGRCTCCAGTTCATGCTTCAAAAACCTTTTATTCTATCAGCTAATTCCACCCAGACCTGGAACTGTGTGCTTAAAAACATCATGAAACTGAAGAGCTGAGGGAGAGACTTTAGCAGTAGTCCTGATGGTTTCACTGTGAGCTCAGCCCGAATTCAGACCTCAGATTTTCCTCCCAGAAACTCCACAGCAATCCAAGCTTCCCTCGCAGAGCAGCTCGCTGCTTTCCTGGGGCCACCTGGAACTGCACCAGAACAAGTCCCTGGGTGTTCTCTGTAAATCCCATGTTTTTTTCAGCCCATATGACAGTTTTCACATAGAAAACATGCCTAGTCCAAACAGGCACTTCAGATTTAATTTATGAATGATTACTTGAATTAAAAACCAGCTCCAGCAGCCCAGTGCCACTGACACCAGGAAGCCAGTGAAAGCCCTGGTGTGGCTGTGAGTGACAGGAGCCTGCACAKCTGCCCAGGTGGCCCTTTCCCATCTGGAGAGCCCTGTGGAGGGGTCCTGCAGCCTCACGTGTCATTTATAATCATTCTGTTCCAAAAGGAGGCAGCAGCTCCCGTGTGGGCTTTACCTCAGCAGTGGTAATTTGTCCCAGTTTATAAATAAGATTCTTTTTCTGGACTGCCAGGTCCCAGTGACATCTCCAAGGCAAGCTGTGATCTCTGTGGCCTGTGAATCATCTCTGATAATGGAGATCCTGCTGCCTGACTCCTACTTTTGTCAGATGAACTCCACAAGAGTTTGTGGAAGCCCCCAGACAGAGCTCCCTGGCACAATGGCAAGGGAAATGATCTCTTGGCATGGCCCAGGTGGGGATCACCCAGGAGGGATGCTCTTCAGGACAGAACAAGGTGGTACAGTTCACCTTTGCTTTTCCACCTCTCTGACCCAGCCTGGGGAAGATTCAGCCTTTTCTTTCCYCTCCCTTCATGTTCATGCCTTCTCCTAGCACCAAAGCCATATTAAGTCTGAATTTTACCCTCCCTTGCCCTTGGAACTGTTCAATCCCTGGCCTATGTGCAATAGCCTCCAGCAATAAGGAGAAAACTTTGGGTCTCAGCATTTACTTCTTCTTCTCCCTCTAGAGCATCCACACCTTGGCCTCCATCCCTGGAATGCTTCCCTGCTTGGTTCAGAAGCCAAGCAAGCCCTCAGCCTGCTCTGTGCTCAGTGTCCTCTTTACCCTCAGTGGTCCCAAGAGCACTGCCCTTTGTCAAAGAGAAGATAACACCAAAATCTGTGGGATTTGGCAGTGCCATGAGCTGTGTCTCAGAGTGTGAGAGCATTTTCTGTGAGCGGCGCTCAGGTGGTGACGCTCAGGCTGTGGGTGAAGTGTCCCAGCTCTGCCTGCCCCCGTCTGGCACAGCTGACAGGGTGCTGTTTCCTGCCTCTGCATTCCTTTCAGCCGGGGTAACAACACCTCGTGGGGCTGAGGGTGGATGTTCGCTGGCATTTGTCATCGGCTCGCCTGYGAGCACCCTGGGGAGATGCTCCTGGAAATAGAAATAGAAATAAGTGAGGGGCCGTGATTCAGCAGCCACTGGAGGAGAGGCAGCTGCCACCRACTGTGTCCATTTCATGATCACTTCAAAAGCCTCGAGTCTTTATTCCATTTGTGGTTTTGCATCGAATTTGCAAGAGCCCCCTCCACGAGTGGAGCAGGGGAAGGTGCCCCACTGTGCCTGTGGGAAGGGGGAAGGATGGTGTGGGAGGAGGGAACCCCTGAGGTACCAACACAGCCCTGGGAGTGATTCCAGGCTCCTCCACAGCACCCTCCATCCTCACTGATGTGCTGCTGTGTTTCTTTCCCCTCCTGTTGGCTCTGCTGGGTTTTCCTGATGCCCATTATTGATGGGCAGAGAGAAGCAGGCAAAGAAATGGCTCAGGCCAAGGAACCGGGTGTGAGGCTGTTATCGAGGTAGAAGGCTTTTGAATCTCAGAGCCAGCGATGGAACTAATATGAGAGTGAGTGATTTGAGCAAAAAGCACAACTGTGTTCACCTCGAGGCTCTGAGCAGGAAAATTGCAGCTYGGATTTAGGTTCAGGTGGCCGAGCTCAACTTTGCTCATTTAATTCACGCGGTGCTTTGGGACTTCGTTGGCAGTCATGCTTCTGTGGGGCTGTGTGGGGCTGCATCTGCTGGGACAGGGGGGCTGAGGGCAAGGTCCTTTCCTGTGTGTGTAGGGATTCCTGGATTAAACTACAGAAGTGAAGCAGCTCTATTATTATCTGTGGGATTTCCATGGTCTGCTCTCTGCTAAAATAGCCCCAGTGAAGGCCTTGGTTTGTGTCTGTGTGGGAGGGAGGGTGTTTGTCTGTCCCTTGTGCCAGGGTGGGTTAAAACCTGCTGAGCAGGGCTATCCATTTCCACACTGATGTTTTGTGGGAAGGGGAATCCCTTGGCCCACAGGATGATGAGCAGCAGCCACAGGAGCACTGGGAGATCCCACTGACCCCGTGTGGAGCCAACAGCAGCAACTCTGAGCTCCTGTGCTGGCTCAGAACCACCTGAACGTCAGACCAGTGATGTCCTTGGAGCCTGACGAGTGACAACTCCTTCTGTGCCCTGGATGAGAACGTGGAAACAGCCACAGAGGCACCACAGGCTCCTTCTGAAGCTCAGCCAGGGTGGAGGGAAGATCCCTCAGCCAGCTCCCCCTGCAGCTCTCCCCATTTCTAATGAAGCCTCCTTTCTGATGGCCACTCAGCCCTTCTGCTTTCAAGTCAACAAATTATGAAGAAAAGAAAAAAAAAGCTAAAAAGCAAAGAGGAGGAGAAAAAGACAGAATGATATATTTTTGTTCACTCTCCCTCTCCTTCCTCATTCCTTTGAGCCATTTTTAACCCAAGCTAATTCAGCTGGAAATATTAATAACCCTATGAGGACGCCACCTCCTTGTAATGAAGTGTAAAGGTCACTTCTGCTCAAATCACACAACTCTTTCATTTTGTTCTCTGCAAGGAACAGCTCCTCTCTTTAATTATTCAGTTTGCTTTTATATTGCAGCCGCTGCTGTGTTGTCTCTAATCTCTGACACTTSCCCATTACGCAGGTCCCCAGGAGGCTGGGGGATGTCGCCTGCTGGGTCTCCACCGGGGTGGATCTGGTGAGCAGCACTTGGGATTTGCCTGCTGGGGGGAAGGAGAGGCTGGGTGTGGTGAAGAAGAGCTGGTTCTTGGGTTGCAGAGTAATTTCTTTGGTGGTGTTGTTGCCTTGAAAGGCCAGTTTTTAATAATGACGCAGACACGGTTAAGGGGATAAAAAGGGTTTTACCTCAGGATTTGGGATCCCAGGTGCACAACTTGATGGCAGAATGCACACTCGTGTATAGCACAGATACAAGTTTTATAGGTTTCAGGAATTAGCATATCTATCTAGGATTCCCCAATAAAAACTTAATAAATGCAGTAATGTCCCCCTATTCTAATGAATCCCCCCAGATGAGGCCAGAGCCCAGTTTACACAAGATGTTCTGCACAGAAGGCTTCACCCAAGGCTGGAGCTCGGGTTTAAGACAGCACAGGGCACACTGACTCCTTCCTCAGGATGTTTGTTCTCTCTGCCCAGCAGAACTCCTGAACTAAGCTGGAATATCAGACTTCAGGAATTACAAACATGTGGGCTAAGGGGTACAGGCGGATGCGTAGAGGGTACAAAAAGCGTAAAAAGGAAGAGCAAAAATYRTCAGGCATCAGTGTGAGCTGGCTGGTGTTTCTTCAGGGTGTGGGCACTGCAAAATATGTTAATTTTTTGGTTGAGTTGAATCCTTATGCCAGTGCCAGTTGGTGAGATGGACAGGAGAGAGGCAGGAGGGGAATTGGGGCATTGCTGTCCTCCTGATTCACCTGATGGTGGAGGGAGGTGGGAGGCTGTGGGATGGGGARTGGCCTCTGTGTGGTCCCTCCTCACTGAGGAAGGCAATTGCCTGCAAAGCCTWAGGATGAAGCAAAACCTCTCAGATCAGTCCAGTATCCTCAGCCCTCAGGTATCTCTTGGCCCATGATGTCCACGACCAGGGAGAACAGARGGAGAAATCCCAGCATGGTGCTGCAAATGTGAACACTCCAGGGACAGGCTAAAAGGGCCAACAGCACAGAAAGGGGTGATGGATTTGGGGAAAGTCTTCTATGGGATGGATTTGGGGTCATGTGAAGTTCTTCCTGGACAGATGCCCAAGAAAGGGCTGGGGAACAGGGCAGTAGGACCACGCTGTTCWGCCTGGAGAAAGGAAGGCTCAAGGGAGATTAAAGTGTCTCCAAAAGAGCTGGAGAGGGACTTTGGACAAGGATATTGAGTGATGGGACAAGGGGCAATGGCTTTAAACTGACAGAGAGTGGATATAGATTAAATCTTAGGAAGAAATTGTTCCCTGTGAGGGTGGTGATGCCCTGGCACAGGGTGCCCAGAGAAGCTGTGGCTGCCCCTGGATCCCTGGCAGTGCCCAAGGCCAGGCTGGATGGGGCTTGGAGCACTCTGGGGTAGTGGGAGGTGCCATGGCAGGGGGTTTGGGCTAGATAATCTTTAAGGTCTCTCCCAACCCAAATAATTTGGTGATTCTGTGATTTCAGTGGCTGAGGTGATTATTGCACTAATTATTACTGTAGCATCCTAAATAATTAATAACCATAATTAATTGTATGGACCCAAGAGAGCAGAAACGACGTTTGTGGTGGCTGTAACCCSTCCCTCCCTCGAGCGCTGCTCACTCCAGACTCTCTCTGCAGTGTTTTATCTCCCKGAATGTTTAAATGACTCGAGCAGTTTGGGGTTTCCTCTGTTTGCCCACGGGATTCCTCGCTCTCTGCTCTAATTATAACACCACAGCAGCTGTTAATGCCCACAAACAAACACAGGTCTTGGGTAGCTGCAATGAGTTAAGGTTTATATAATCATGGGAAGATTGGAGAGCTGAGAAGCCTTGCACTGTGCACAGTATTAATCATTTAGAAGGAGCCTGACTGATGATTTTTGCGTGTGTGTGGTTGTTTTCTTTTTTCCCCTCTCCCCCTGGAGTCCAGCTGTTGCTGGCTGTGCATGGGGTGCTCAGCACCAGCCAAGCCACTGCCAAAGCCACAATGACTTCTGAAATCTCCCGTTCACATCAACTGGTGATGCCTTCATGGAATTCATGGGCTGTGCTGGTAGTGAAGAAACACTCCAGGAGCTCTGATGAGCATGTGGAGGAGTTTTGCTTGTTAATGTTCCATGGTAGAAGAGGTCTCACACTAGAAGGACAGAATTGATATGGTAATTTCCAGATTATAGTGGGCAGACGAGACACAGGGACATGGGAAGTCTGATCAAAAACATAGCATTGATTCTCTTTGGCTAACAATGGAGACATCCTTTCCCAAGCTGTGCTAGTGCCAAAATTTTACCTTCTCATTGCCCCTCTTGGACATGCTTTGGGAGCAATGACACCATGGTTAAGTCAAGCTACAAATTTAAACTTCTCAGCTGTTTTCTCCGATGTTTCTTGAGCACTGGGCAGCCATTCTTCACACAATTGACACCAGAAGAAAACTGCTGTCCATGAGTTGTGTGCCAGCATCATCCCTCACTGCCTTCCCTTCTCCAGGAGATCATTTACAGCAGTGCACCGTGCAGGAGCACAGACCAGCCTGGGCACAACTTGCTCTCTGTGCAGCTACAAATGCAGCTTGCTTCCAGYTGACAGGCTTGCATGACCTCTTATCTATAAAACCTGATCTAAAACATTCATTTGAAAACCTCACATGGCCATAAAATCCAGAGTTCAAAAGCTGCGGCTTTTCAGACATGGGGGAGGAAAAAAATAGCTGTGAGGTTTTAGGTTAAAATACAGAAATGCTGGGCTGTGGTTCTGCAGATGTGATTTCCATGCTGCCACCATCAGTGGCGGGTGCAGTTCAGCACCTCTGCTGCCACCATTCTCCTTCCAAGCCCCTGAGCATGGCTCAAGGTAATGAGATTTAGGGATGTGAAAACATTCTAGAAGAGCTAAGGAAAGATRATCAGGGCTAGGGTGCTTACAATGGGGGAAGAGGCTGAAAGAGGGAGGGGGGTATAGACTGGGTGGCTGAAATTCCACTTTCCAGAGTCAACACTGAGGCGAATCAACTCTTCTGGCTGAAGATGTGGACTGTTTTAATAATGAAGACATCTGAACAGAAAGAGAAGCTGAGGAGACGAGGGGACTTTTCTGTAGGAAGCAATTCTGCAGGTGGTTCATGTCCCAGAGCAGTTTATTTGAGAGCAGGTCCTGGCAGGTATTCATAGCTAACCGTGGGTGCTGGGGCTGTCTGACCCCAGCCAAAGGCACTGCAATTAAGGATACAAACCTTCAGCTTTTTCTCCTGGGCTTCCTTAATCCCCCAGATGCTGGGTGCAGTGCTGCCCTGCCCCGTGTGGATGGTCTGTGCTGCTGTCACGATCCACTCAACCCAAGCAGAAGTCGTGATGGTTCGTTAACTGAATCTCAGAGTGCAAAAGAAAAGGGGACAAGTATATATTCAAAATCCTAAGTACTGTTATTGGATTTACGTGATCAAAGAGGGTGAGAGGTAGAAAGAGAGAAGGTGAGAAATAGAGAGGGTGGGGTTATAGCTCCCAACGGCTCAGACGAAGTCCTCGAGGTCCAGATTCCATGGATTCATCTAAGTCTATTGGGGAGATCTCATCTCGTCAGGGTCTTCTCAGAGATCACTTTATAGTCTTTTCGAAAGCGTACAGCAGCCAGCCAAGGGGTTCTGAAGCGGGGAAAACCGGCCAAGAGGTGGGGAAAGAATGCCCATTGTTTTGTAAGGTGTACAGTACAAACCCCATTGTTCTGTAAGGTGTACAGTACGAGTTACGCAGTACTCCTCCTCCTTCACAGCAAGAGCAGTGCAGTTGTCCGTAGCTCACACCTTGATCAGCAGCCTGAGCACCAGCACTTGGCAGACATCCCACCTCCATCTGGTCTGGACTTCTTTGAGCAAAGGTCCCCCTTCTCCCCCCTTGGGGTTTTTGGGTGTTTGGTCTCTGTCCATCTCGATGATTGTGAGACAGATGAGGGACTTCCCTACTGTCTCTTACAGCTGCACAGGGACAGCCCTGGCCTGGTGCAAACACTGAGCTCTGCCTCAGCTGTCTGTAACCCAGGGAATGGATGGCACCGCCTGACAAATGCACCCTTTCCCCCAATTCCCTGCTCCTTTCCGCTGCAAATCGAGGYCTTAAAAAGGATTGATGGTGCTAACAACAACCTCATCTAGGAGGACTTTTGGAGGGATTAATGATGAGTCGCTGGGGAAGGGTTTAATGGTCCAAGGAGATCAGCAGTCTCAAGCCAGTTTATTAATCAGCTGGGGCTAAGGCCATTGCCACTTAAAGGCTCAGCTCGTGGAGAAAGAGGAGGCGAGGGGTGGCAGTGATCCATCTCTGCAGAGAAACAAGGCAGAGAAAGCGAGGAGATYCCTGGGATCCAGCACACAAACTCACTGATCTTGGTTTGGTGTGGACCAAGCGTTAGCAAGGAAAYGCAAAAAGGGAGTGATGTGCTTGTTTAATTTACGTGTGATACGCTACAACCCATCTCACGCTCCTCTGGCTGCAGCAGCTCCTGAACAAGCCCTCGGGCTTCCAGCCAGCTTTGTCTCTAGCAGTGGCTACTGGACATCCCTAAACCCTGTGCTGTGGCCTGGGCAGTTGGGGACTACTGTTGTGAGAGGAAATTTATTTCTAACACCTTGTTCTGAGATCAGTTTTCTGCCCTGGAGCGTGAAAACTGAGGTTCTTATTATTTTTATCACAGCAAGTCAAAGTGCAGAAGCTATTCTTATTCATATAAATGTCTAATCCTACTCTGATTCCTTCCGAGCTGTTGCATTCGCTTTGATTACTTTTTCCAGTGATGGCTGAGGTAAAATTTGCAGGATAATAATCTGCACTCTCAGTGAGCAGTCCCTGGGATGAGGAGATGGGGCAGGGAGCAGGTCCTGCTGTGGACCCTCTCCCATTTCAGGGTGCAGGAAAAGCTCACTGTGTCCTGGCTGCCCTGGGTTGTACAGGGGAAAGGGGAGTGCTGCTCTAATGCAGGGTCTCAGTGCCTCAGTCCAGTTGTCTCCTCTTCCCTCTGGATGCTTTAGGCATCATCTGTAGCAGGGTCTGATTTCAGCACGGGTAAAATGTCTTTTTTGGGGCCCATTGGGGAGAACAGTGGGATTGCAGAGGAAGAAGACCTGCTCCCAAGTACTGGAGGTCTCTGGAGCAAAAACCASATTTTCAGCTGCCTCCATGCAGTGGAGCATGTGGGGCCGTGCTTGGGTCTGGGAAATGTTACAGCAAGCTGCTGTGGGTGACTTGGGGTCAGGAGGCTTTTTAATTGCCTGAAAGTGAGGTCCTTGTGCTTTATSCTCACAGAGGTTGTTTTAGGCCACCAACAAAGAATCTGATCTTCTGAGGAGAGCTCTGGCTTTGCTCTAGAATCTGATCACAGTGAGAAGTTTTTTCTGTTCTGATTCATTTTTAGATGGCCGAAAATCCATATTATTTTTGGATTCTTTTCCCTTTTTTCCTTTCCCCTCTGTGCTTGTWCCATCCAAAGCCATGAACTACATATGAGGGCAGGTGGCTTACCTGCATTCGTMAGCTGCCTTTGGGAACAAATCCTCTTCTAAAGTCATATCCTGCTTTGCTTCCTTCTTCCTGTAYCAGCAAAATGAATTCCTGCTCCCTTGGGACCCTGCTCCTGGAGAGCCTGGACCTCTGGCTGGCCCAAGATGCTAAAATCCAATGTGCCCCATGCACTCAGAGCTCCAGCCTGGACAGRCATCACATACAGCACCCCATTTCTCTCCTCTGACTTTGTATTTTCAAGAGTCAGCAAGACAAACCCCCCTGGAGAGGAGCTGGGACGATCAGCAGGTGAAAGCTGCCACTGGTGCTCGGTGTCCAAAAGTGTTTTTGTGCATGCATGTGGCTTAGGGAACAGACAGGGTGAGCAACCTCCTGTGTCTTTAGATGGTTTTTGCACATCACTTAATATGGATTTTCCAGTTTGCAAGGGCAGCAGCCCCAGTGTAAGGAATCACAGAGCAGAAGGRAGGTGGCAGACACCAGGGATGAGCTGAGTTCACCGTGTTCCCTTTCCAGAGTGCCACGCCAAGACCTCGCTGCTTTTCATCCCTCTTTTCACAAGTGGGATGGCCTGTGTGCACTCAGTTTTCTGCACTTTTGGATCCCAAGAGTCCCAAATTAGATATTTCCATTGCTTCATCTAATGAAAGATGGGGATGGTTTCAACCTGCCAAGTTTTCCCCTAATATATCCTGGCAGTGAATTTGAATTCAGGTCCTAAAYGATGTAGGAATGTTGGCTACCTATAGGTCTACATGGAATGGTGACCCTTCAACCCCCAAACCCAGCAACATTTATTAATGGCTTATCTGAAGTCTCTGTAGCAAACATTTCAGTCTCTTCAGCCAGGGAGAAGTGGGTTACTTTGTGAATATCAATGCAGATCAAATAAAACTTATCTCAAGGACAAATGTATCTGTTCTGAAAATTTGGCCAAAGAAATCAGAAATGGTTCTTTAAAATATAGCAGCCTAGAGCAAGTTTTTATCTTTCTTTTTTTGAGCAGTGAAAAGTTGATGATCAAGCCATAATTTGAAATATGTGGTAGGATACAGCAAAACCAATGCCACAGAAAATGTCTTGCAGTTTGCAAGGATCTGAAGATTTGACAAAAACWTTTTCTTTGTTCTACAGACATGAGACCATTTTCCTTTCTTATATAATGTAGCACCCCTGCGTTGTTTTGCACTCATCACAACTGCTGTGGTGCTGTCTTTGATGAATCCACTTGTTTGGGTTTTTTGGGTTGTTTTTTTTGGTTTGGTGTTCCTTTTCAGGGGGTTTGGGTGGGTAGAATCTCATTGGGCATGATGGGAAAAGGATAGTTAATTTATGTCGTGCATTTGGCAGATCTGGGCCATCAATCTCAGTAGAGCATGTACAAGGTGCCTGAAATAGAGAGATACAAAGATCCAAATGCTGTTTTCTTCCTTTACTTATGTGAAATGAAAGCCAAAAAAGCAGGAATAGTACCTTCTGGTTCCAGGCTCCATGGAACAATCCTGGGGCTCTCAGCAATCTGCAGAGGGAGAGGGGAAGGAGGGAGGATGATGACTCACGAGAAGTTTCCCTGTCTGATTTTGCTTCACCGCTTTGTGTTCTCTGGATGACTTAGGGAGAGACACTTTTCCCTTATCTCTCATTTGCTGCCAGATGAATATACTGAGTAGCAGGATATTGGGAAATCATGGGAAACTAATGAGAAATGCCTGAATGAGCTCGGCATGTTCCTGCACTTGGCTGTTAGGCTTTAATATCCCGGTGSTGCTGGGCAGAGGGGGTGCAGGAGTGGTGCAGTTCCCTTTGCTCTTTGGTGTAGWGCCAAAAAGGGACAAGGGGAGATGGYTTTAAACTAAKAGAGGATGAGTTCAGACTAGATACAAGGACAATTTTTTGTTTAATGAGGGTGGTGAAACACTGGCACAAGTTGTTGGGGCAGAAGCCCCATCCCTGAAAACATCCAAGGTCAGGTTCTGAGGCTCTGAGCAACCTGATCTAGAGAAACATTTCYCTGCTTATTCCATCACTGGAATTTAAAGATTCCTCCTAACCCAAACTGTTCTTCAATTCTATGATTCTAYCTGGCTGGCCAATGTATAGTCTTGCTTGAAAATTCAGTCAACCCAGATCTGTTACTGTACCTGTTATTTTGAGGTGTGATAATTCTGGCTTACTAAAGATTCTTTCTACAGCTTTTCCTTCTCACACATTGTCTCCACTTCCTTCCCTGAGCTCCTGATCTSAGTTGGGTGCTGCAGGAGCCTGGCTGTGACAGAGGGGATGGTTGGTGAAGGATGATCTTCATGGAATGTCTCCAAGGCAGGGAGCAGAGCAGGTACTGACCATTTCAAGATGCGGATTGTAAACTCTTGGGCAGCGGTTCTTGTCTTTCTGGCCTGGTGAGATTGTGCTGCTCTATATATTCTTTGAGGCTACAAGTTTGTGCTGCTCTACATATTCTTTGAGGCTACAAGTTTGTGCTGCTCTATATATTCTTTGAGGCTACAGGGAGTTTCTGTGGATGAAGTAGAAGGTGATGCAGGCCCCTTTCTGCCTAAAAATGTATTTCAGAGCTTCCTGAACCTGGTCCAGCTGCCAACATAGCAAAGGACCTTTTCCTTTGTGATGGGCACAGCTGAGAGCGTGGCTGCCAGCMGCCCTGAACTGCATGATCTTGACAAACAGATCAAGGTGTGAAGGGCTGAACCACTGCCACGGGTATTTTTTGACCAGCCCTACTGTTATTTCTCCAGGAAGAGCAATGCTCTCCAGGAAACTGGTACTCCAGTCCCAGATGGGAAGCTTTGCCTTCAACTCATCTCGGATTCAGGTAGTGTTTTACCCCGAGGAGGTGAAAACACCCGGAGAAGCAGAATAATGTRAGGGAGACATCTGTGTTTCACCACGCATTTGGCACGGGGAGGTGTCAGCAAAGGCTCCCGAGGAGGTTTGTCAGGGTCAGGAGCACTCGAGAGATGCAAATCAGCCCCGTGGCAGCCTGGCAATGACTCAGCCTTTCCCTGCAGCCTCTTTCCGCCCATGTGTGTGATGGAGGCTGCTGCAAAGACGGGTTTCACTTTCACAGAGTTACCACCTTCCTGGGGCCTTTGGTGCAGCAGACTGGTGAAAGGCAGGARCCTTATGGCAGATGAACAAAGCCAAATCCCAGCAGCTGTGAAACCCTGCCCTGTTTTCCCAAGGAGTCCACGTCTGGCCTTGAAAGGACATGGTGACACCCATGCCTGCCACCCCCTGTCCACAGTGGCTGCTCTTCAGAGCTCATGGCATGAGCATCACCCCAGAACCTCACCCAGGGGCGCCCAGTCAGTGTCCTGCAGGTTCCCATGTTTTCCATGGGGAAAATATCTTATAAATTGCGTTGATGAGATGGGTCTGAGCCTCTTGAACCAGCAAAGGGTGGTGAGGACACAGCAGAGGTGCTGCAGTGCCSATCAGCAGCCAGGGTAGCACCCTGCCCTCGGAAATGGCTCTGCAATCTGATTTCAGTTTTCTGCCTCCACACCAGGTATCCTGTGCCCTTGCTGAGGAGGCAGTCCAGAGCTTTGGGTTGTCTCACACAAATGGCTCAGCCCAGAGCACTGTGCCTTGGTGTTCCTGAAGCTGCTAATCCTAATTAACAGGCTTTCTGAGCCCCTTTTACAGCACTCCAGCAGCCCGAGTGGCTTTAAAGGGAATGGAAATSACCCCATGGAGCGCTGTCCCTGGAGATGTTGCCATGCCGACCTGCTCAGAGCAGCTATTGAGGCTTCTCTTCCATCCTGCATAGTTCCTGCTGTCAGATGGGCTCAGATGGTGCCAGGGGTGTGCCTGGGACAGTAGGGCYCAGACTCCAGTATTTACTCCTTTGGAAGATGTGGGTAGAAGGGGAAAAAACAACTACAAAGGGGTGAAGTCATGTCAAGCAACAATATAAAGAATCAACAACAACAACAATAAAATAATCAACCTGAAAGACCTGAGACTCCTTCACACAATTTTTCTTTCTTTTCTCCGTCAATTTTTCTCATGAACAATACTTATAAAAATAAATGAAATAAATCAATTGTTTTCCTTTTTTTTTTATTTATTTATTTTTTTTTTATTGAAGGTCTGCAGGCAATAGGGCATTTCTGCTGGTTGCCTGGGTTTCCTCACCCAGTCTGACAGGAACCAAGCTTTGTTCTTCCCCAGCCCTTCCCAGCAGGTGCCTCCTGCCTCACAGGGGCTGCCAGGAGTTGTGTGGTGCTTTTGGGTGATGGAGCCATTTCTCCACGAGGGGAGGCAGGAACATTTTTATCTSCCCCCTTGCCCTGGGGTGCACAGCTTGAAACATTTTTGTTTCAACATTTTTGGCCACTCTCGTTCTCCTTAAATTCAACCTTTCCCAAGCCTTCAAATCCGMGGCATTAAGAGGAAGACAAATTATAATGAATGTATATTAGGAATATAAAAAGCAACGACTTAATTTAACTTTCTYGTCTCCCCCTCCCCCCTCTTCTCCTTGATGACCTCATGTTTTTAACATTTTGGGAGCTGTTAAATCTTGGAGGGACACATGGCATGCCAGGGAGAGGGCTGSTGTCTGCCCCAGGGCACACAGAAACCAGCACCTGCCCTCCCTGTGCCTCAGTGACACATAACACCTCTTCCACTGGCACTCAAAAGTGGGGRAAGAAAGGGGAATTAAATGATTAAAACGCTGAAGTGCCACAGATGTGGCTGTACGAGCCCAGGGTGGCTCCTGAGTGAGACCTTCTCTGGAGCTGAGGTTGTTCTTTTGGTTATGATCRCTCCAAAAGCCACCAGCATGAGTGGGGATGTAGAAAGGGAACAGAAGGGCTGAAATAAAGTCCACCAAATATTACTGCCAAACTCCCTCGGCCCCCAAACACTTGGGGAAACATCTGGTGTTTTATTTACAGGGGCAACAGACTGAGGGGAACAAGAAAGGGCTTCTCTTGAATTACAAAAAATGACTTTAAATGGCTGAGAATGCTTCTGAGAGTGCTGGTTTGAAGCAATTTCTGCCTTTTTTTWAAAAAAGCAAACAAACAAACTCAAAAATATCCACCATCCATCCCCAAAATATCAGAACTACATTTTCCCCTGTTTTCCAAGAAGATCCCCTGTTTTTTCCTGGGGAAATAAATAAATTAACCATCTCTAGTAACCCAATGAGGAGGGGGACAGGGGACAATTTTTACCCTTCTTGCAAGGTGTAGAYACAGTGGTGAGGACACAGTATAATGTTGTTTATTATGGATAATAAGTAGCTTAATCCAGAAATCTCAGTTAAGGACTAAGCCCCAGTGTGCCAGTCCCTGTACAAACACACAGAAACAGAGTCCCTGCCCTGAAGAGCACACAGGCTAAAAATGGTTCCTTATGCCACATAATTTGGAGGGGAAGAACAGGAATTGGAGGCAGAGAAATGAAAAAAAATCAACTCTTTTCCTGATTTTTCTTTTATATTCCAAACAAAGGCCATAAGACACAAATGCTGAGATYGTAATTTCTAGTCATTACCATTACATACTAAGATAGTAGAGTGATGGAATCATAGAATCATTTAGGCTGGAAAAGAGGTTTTTTGATTATTGAGTCCAAATGTAAATCTAACAGTTCCAGGTATTCCACTGAACCATTTCCCCAGGTGCCACATCTCCATGTCTTTTAAACACCTCAGGGATGGTGACTCCACCCTGGGCAGCCTGGTCCACAGCCTTTCCAGTGAAGAAATTTCCCTCAGTATCCAACCTAAACCATCCCTGGCACAAATTCAGTTTCCTCTTGTTCTGTTTCTTGTTACCTGGGAGAAGATACCGACCCACCCCTCATCACACCCTCCTGCCAGGGAGTTTTAGWGAGTGACAAGGTGCCCCCTGAGCCTCCTTTTCTCCAGGCTGAGCCTCCCCAGCTCTCTCAGCTGCTCCTCACCAGGTTTCTGCTCCAGATCCTTCCCCTGCTCTGGACATGCTCCCAGACCCTCTTTCTTGCCCAAAACTGAGCCCAGGATTTGAGGTGTGTCCTCACCAGTGTCCAGCACATCGGGATGGTCACTGCCCTGCTCCTGATGGCCCTGGCTGTGTTTGTCCTCACCTTGGCAAAGGTATGGGCAGGGGTGGGAGTGTGACCTGCTGGTCCCCAGGAAAGGGAGGAGGAGGTGAGGAAACCCCAACTCAGCCTGTGAGGCTGAAACTCCTCCACCAAATTCAGGCAAGGGGAGGACGGTGAAACCTCCATGAGAGGAGGAGGCAGTGCAGCCAGCCAGGTGTTTGGAGCCACCCAAGTGTCTTGCAGCAGCCCTGGTGCCTCTGTCCTCCCTGCCCAGAGCAGGCAGAGCTCAGCCCCACAGTTTYATTTCAGCCCAGGAGGGCACAGGGCAGCTCAACTCCCAGGGCCATGCTGAGCAGGGCAACCGATGGCTTCTGGATATCTCTGTGCCCTGGGTTCCCTCCTGATAGCTGGAAAACTTTTTTTTTCCAGGAAAGTGGAGCTTTGCAAAGTAATTCCAAAAGAATGGCAGATTTTGCTTTTGGCTTTTCTTAGCTTTCCTTTTTTTTTTTTTTTTTTTTTTTTTTTTTTTTTTTTTGAGATACTATAGAAACTTAAAAACATGATTGAATTTGTACATGCCTTTATTTATTGTGCAATGTATGATGGGCACAGATTTCCCTAAGCCAAAAAGCCCCCTCCCTCCTCCTTCCCCAGCCTTAGTAATCAGCTTCCTTGTGCTCCAGCCCACGCTAGACTATTTTCCTCTGTCAAATCCTCCATCACTGGTTAAGTTACCTAGGTGTGTGTTGGCTTTATCTTTTTTTTTGGGTGAAATCTTATAATCTTTCCAGTCTACTTTGTCCGAGTCCCTGTCATCCTCTTAGGTTTTTGTACACCCTGCTTCTCCCCTGGCTGATTTTGTAAAAGGCCTAATTTCAACAAGTTGCTGCTGTCAGGGCTGAAGTCTGTTCTGCAGTGCCCATGATAATCATACATGCTCACCAGGAGCTTCGAAGCTACAGCAATTGCAGCTGTTCGGGCTCCTTTGCACAGGCTGGTAAATTTTCCTTCCCACCCTCCTTTTCTCAGCTGCTCCCCTTCCACATTTTGCTCCCTGTGCTCAGTGCAGCCCCGCTGCCCGTGTACCTTTGAGCCACCATCCTGCCATGGAGATATCTGGCATGGGCCCTGGTTTGTCACCRGGGTGTCCCCTCCCACACACCCCGACAGCTGCCTTCCCAAATGTGAGGACGTGCTTCACTCACAGTCTGTCCTGCCAGCCAGATTTCATCTGGGATGCTCTTTCCTTTTGGCTCCCCACAGAGATCACAGGACCCTGTTTAATCCAGCTCCCTGGCGCTGTAGGGCTGAGTCATAGGAGGTTTTTCTGCTGCTACATCTAATAACGCTTTGCTACCGGGAGCAGAACATCAACCAGCTTGGCTGGGAGTCGGCACTGTCACCCAGCAGCTTCCCTTGTCTGCAAGTTGTTTTGATTCTTTTCTTAGACTTCTCCCTCTCTGTGTCTTTCTCTCTAAAACATTAATTTCCTCTAATTAGAGCCTCCTTAACAATTCTTCTTTTCCCCCCCTCTCCTCAGTTAATTTCCTCTAATTAGAACCTCCTTAATAATTCTTTTGCTAAATCAATTTCCTCAGTTAGAACCGCCCGCCACAATTTCTTTCCACCCTTTCAAAAGCTGTCGGAGTAGCTAAGCAAATTATCCTTCTGAGTAACCTTTATCTYTTCCTTGGTATTTTAAAAGAACTGAAACAGGTTAGACAGGCACAATTTCCCCTTTCAGAGCTCTGCTGGTCTGACCCCATTAGGTTATACTTAGCTGCGTGTTGTACTATTGTATACTTAATAAGATGCTCTAGCTGTTCATCTGGAACCCAGGTAAGGCTGTATTTGTGAATGAATTAAACATGACACTCCATTATTCAGATCAGATTTAACAGTGTCAAAATCCGTCTTTAAACCAGATCAAATTGCTCTCCAAGAATATGCAAAACCTCCTGGCCCTGTTAGCTGTCCTGTGAGCCAGCCTTTCCTAACTTTTCCTCGGCAGCCATGCCAGCTTTCTTCTCCTGACATGCCTTTTAAGTTCTAATTTTTTTCTTAAACATGCTGTTTTAAAAAAAGATCTCTTTGTTTCTAATTTACACAGTAAGTAACTATTAATGGCCCGCTGCTTTTCACAATCATGCTGAGGGCCACATCAGCTGTTGGTATAAACTGGAGGCAGCCAGTTGACAGATTATGGACCTTGGGCCTGAGTTTCCTCCTCTACATTTGGCAGTTTCTCCCCAGCTGAAACTGTGTTATGCATTTCTCTCTCCCTTTAAGACAGAACCATCTCACTACATTTGTCCTTCTTAAAATCCATCAAGGACAACTCACTGCATTTCCTGGTTTTGTGAGGAAACGGGCCAAGTACTGATGGCAACTGGGAGGGGTCATCCAGTTGGAGTGAAAGCTGTTATTTTATGAAATTATGGAAAAAAAATTAAAAAGGGAACACATCTGAGCTGCAGGAATGCATTGTGTTCCCTTTCCTACACCCCTTCCTCGGGCTGGCACAGACTGCCAAGCACAGATCTGATGGTGCCAGCGAGTGTCACCGTGTGGGACAGGCTGAAGGAAATACCTCACAGCAGGCTCAGGGGCCTCTTCTGGCCTTTCTCACGAGGGCTTCCTCCCTCTTTTGGCTATGCCCAACTGCAGAGCCTGCTCTGAGTCCCGGTCACACTGCAGAAATGTCACCGTGGGCCCTGAGATCTGCTCCACTGAAGCAGGTGGGCCCATCCAACTTGTGAAGTGCTTTTACCGCTGTCTGRTGGGAATCAGCAGCGCCTCGGTGGGCGGATGTCCTGGAGTGATCCGTGAGGAATGCTTCATAGATACTCTGCGGGAGCTGGGGGAGGCTGGCAGCAGCTCCATCCTCACCAGTGCCACCATCAGATGTCTGGGCAGATCCAAAATGTTTGAGCCAAGCCCAGCTACTGTGGGAAAGCTGCACTGTGCTGTCCCTTTCCATGCTATTTCCTTCTGACCTTTCTGAGCTTCTAGCACCCCACAAGGTCTGTTCTGGTGGCAGTGGTGCAGAAGTCATAAGATGTACTTTGTTTCCTTTGCAGTCTTAATAACTCTGCCAAAAACTCCATTTGCCATCACTTCCCTTGAAATTTTGGAGTAGGATTGGATGGAAAAATGAAATGCATTAAGGGTTTTTTTTTTTCTTTGAAAAAATCCCTAATGCTTGAGATGGAAATAGGATGTTTTTGGGTAATCTTACAAGGAGTACAATGCTGGTGGTGTTGAAGAGGGTGGGTTGTCTGGGGAAGGGTCGATTCTCTAAAAAGATATGTTAGAAGGCTAAAAAAAAGCTGTTTGGTTCTTCTCAGAAGAGATGAGAGAGCAGGAAAGGGGAATCACCAGGTTGGGTGGCTCAGACTGACAGCTGACTACGACACAAGAGATGCCGTTCTCTGCGCTCCTCGAGCAGCCCCTCTGGCCCGTGTCCAGTCCGGTGCAGCCGAGGACCAAGAAGGGCTAGAGATAGAGATAGGCAATCCAGTAGACGATGTTGAAGAGCAGGAAGGCGGTGGGGAAGAAGACGCGGGAGTAGGAGTCCAGGCGGGAGATGTGGATGCGCACCCTGCCCTCCCGCCACATTCCCGTCTGGCAGTCCTCGATGCAGCAGAAGAAGCGCTCGCATTCCTTCCCTTCCAGGCACGGCGAGCCGGGCTCGTCGTCCTCGTCCTCCTCCATCTCTGGGGGCCAGTGCATGATGTGGTTGATGTTGATGGCGGTGAAGGTTGGCATCACYTGTGCACCGGCAGGCGGCTGTGAGGGGGAGAGGTGCACGGGTTAAAGGGGAAGAAAAAGCAGCAAAACATGTTCTGGACAGAAATCCCCACCCAACTGGCAATAGATCAGATCATCATGGGTGCAGCTCAATGGAGAGGGATGACTGATCATCCCCAGTGTCTGCACCTGGCTGTGAATCACCGCTTTTGCGTACTGGGGGAGTTGGCAGCTCCCTGCATGACTGTGAGTGTCCTTCCTGGCACCCCAGGGCTCGGCCCTACTCAGCAAAGGTCTGATTGCTCTGACTCCYCATCTGTGCCAATAATAGCTGGTGCAGAAACACGACCTGTTCGATCTGTTCCAGCCCCTTCCCTCCTTCCCCCGAGCTCAGCTCTCACTGGACACACACACAGCACACAGCCCAGATGTGGCTGCGGCTGCTGCAGTTACTGGAGAAGGGCTGGGGAAAGGATGTGTGKGGCTTCTCTTGGCCCATCATGAGCCTCGTGGGAGAGCTCTGTCCACCCTGGGATATGAGGGTGGGGGGGATATGAGGGATCTGAGGGATGTGCTGGGAAATGAGCCTGGAACAGAAGAGAAATGTCTTTTTCTGTCCCAGTTCAGAGGGCTGGTTCAGTCCATGTGTCAGAAGTACCTGCCACGAGGATGAAAAGAATGATGACCACCCTGAGTTCACTATCCCCATACTCAGGAGGTCTTCTGATGGACAGACACAAAAGAAAGCAGGTTTCTGCATCTGATACAGATTAAAAGTGCCATCTGATACAGATATCTTAAAGTGCCATTTACATTCAGTCATGTGAGTCAATCTAAACTGTACTGATCAGCTCTGTAGCAATCCAGAAGAGAGCGCAGAGTACCCAGCTCTGACAGGGGTTTCCTTGTTTAAAGAGAGCCTCAGCTGCTTTTTCTGGCTGTGTCTCAGCTCTCAGACCCAGCACACAGAGTGGTCTGAAGACTTGATGAACACAGTTTGGGTCAGGCACTAACCCACACCAGCACTTCCAATGCAGGCTCAGGAAGGATATTTTTAAATAGCTTGGGGTTGTACCAGCATCCACCTCTGCTGGCCCCTCAGACCTACCAGCCTGGCTTTCCTGTGGCTGTGCTCCAGTGGTTTCTTGTTTCCCACCAGGTAGTTGAGCGTGGCGTACTCCATGAGAGCGGCGAAGACAAAGATGAAGCACACGGAGACGAAGAGGTCCATGGCTGTGATGTAGGAAACACGGGGGAGGTGCTTGCGGGAGATGGTGCTCAGGGTGGTCATGGTGAGCACAGTTGTGATACCTGAGAGASGAGAGAGCTGCCTTGAGTACTGACAGGGAGCCCTTCTGTCTTCTAMACACACCCAGCCCTCAAAACACCCCCATTTTCCCTCTGCTCTGCTTGTCTGGTCCCATCTTTGTCTGCTCAGCCAAACTCTGGTCTTGAGGAGTGCTCTGACAATGCTCTATGAAAAAGAGAGCTGTTCAAAACCCAGCTATCAGACAGGACATCGATGTGGACTGGTAAGGGGTKGGGAACTCAGACCCTACATGAGGCTGCTCAGGCAGGGCTTGCCCTCKGTGCAKCTGTGTTSMATCACCTCCTGTCCTCTGTGTGCCTCAGCAYAGCTTCTAGAAGGATCTGTTCCCTCATCCTCCCAGGCTGACAGGTCTGTCCTTCCTGGGGTCCTCCTATCTACCCTTTGAAGAAATGGTGCAATATTTCCCTATTTCTGGTCACAACTATGACTTTTCAAGTCTCATGGAGAATGGCTTGGAAACCACAGCAGCCATACTCTGGGATGCATCTTGTCAGGTCCTGTAGACTTATTATGTATGTTCAGGTTCTTCAGGTGGTCTCAAACCTAATTTTCTCTTACAGCAAGAGGAACTTTGCTGCCCCAGTTCCTGTCTTGCAGTCCATCCATTGTGGAGATGCAGGGAGAGAGGCTGCCAGTAAAGACTGAGGCAAATAARCACTTCAGCCTCCTTCTCATCCATTCTTACCAGTTTGCCTGTTTTATTCGACTTTCTTTGACCCTCTCTTTCTGACTGACACTTGGAGAAGGCCCTGTTCATATCCCATGTGTCCCTAACCCCATCCCTACACAGCTGGGCAGTGTCCCTATGCTCCTCCCAGGATACCTATTCCTGCTTCCACCACCTGTGCACTTCCTTCTTGCCCTTTAGTCTGACCAGAAGCTCTCAGCTCATCCATGCTGGTCTCTTGCCTTCCCTTCCTGATTTCTTACACCTGCTCTCTGGAAAATATCCTGAAGGATCTGCCAGAGCTGTTCTGCTCCCTGGTCAACAGGCCTCCCTGAAGCAGACACCAATCACAAGGTTCCCTTTATTTCCTTGGTTTGATTCTGCCCCATAAACTTTCAATCTTCTCCTGGCTGTTCTTYAGAGGCAGCTCTTCACAATCTATGATGTTCCTYGATGCACAGGGCAAGTGCATGGGAGGTGATGAGGAATTTCTTTTGACTGCARTGGGGCTTGGAACTGTTTTTGCAGAAGCAGCAATGCTCACGTTTCTGCTCCCAAAGATGAAGTGTCAGGAGCCAGCAAAGGATCAGCTGCAGGAGTCGGCATCGTGACCTCATCCACTGATTTTTAGGATGTGGGGAAGAAGCAGGAGGTTCACCTGTTTCTCCTTCTCTAGCATCCATCAAAATCCACCTGCCACCCTTTCCTGGGGTCACCCCAGTGATTCTGGGGGTGAACATGACAAAAGATTTTCATGTTTTCCTGCAGTACTCGCATCAGCAGATGTGATGTGACTTGCTGTGTTTTTGAAGTGCCAGTGGAACTGGTCCAGTTTACATCTCCCTAATGTAGGCTGGCAGCCTCGAAATGTGCTTGGGATCATTTGTATTAAGCACAACAGGGGCTGTGGAGAGAATAAATAATTCTTCATGTGCTGAGGTCCCTTCCCATAGAGAGGGGCCCCTCTCCTGGGGAAACCTGCCTTTGTTTTTTGAGGCAGTCACCAGAGCTGTGCACAACATTTTCCTCTTGCTGTTCATCCCTTTACCAGCCACAGACCATGGYACACCCTCACCTTCATTGGAAATGACACCCTCTTCCTCCTCCTCTCTCCATGGGCGCCAAAGGAATTAATTTTGATGGGGAGGTGGGGAGACATGGCCATCACGGATGGGCTCYGAATAGCTGCTGGCCCCTCCTGTCCTCTCCATCCCCACAGAGACCTGCAGGCAGGGCTGGGAACGCTACCTCCAATTAAAGGGAAAGTCAGCRGGGCTGATAGGAAGGACAGCACTGGGAATCACAGCTTGCTGCAAAATGCAGATACAGCCAAAGTGTATTAAYGCCTCACAAAGATCCCCCCAGCACCTCTCAGAGCAGCTTTCAATCAACAGAAGCTTTTTTTCCCTGCCTCAAAGAGCGACTGCAGTTTGCTGAGAAAATCTAAACAATAGGCAGAGCTGCTGCCATTCTCTGAGTCCTGTGGGGTGAGCGACAGAAAAGGTTGTACCTGCAGGATTTCCACCTCCTGCCAGAGCCTGGGGCTCTGTAGGTTCAGCCAAGCAACTTTGCCCATTAACCCTACAACCTTCCTGTCACCGGCCCTACACAGAGGCCCTGAGAAGTCACCAGGAAATGTGGAAAATATGCATGTGACAGGAGCCCTTTGGGCAGAACTGCAGTGCCACAGCTCAGCCCTTCCCTCTCCCTGTAGGTGCATGAGAATACCCCACTGCCAGCTTGGAAAAGGCTGTGCTCATGTCTCAGATGAAGACATGAGAGTGAGGTGCTCTCCTGAGATAACCCAGCAGCCCAAGACAGCACAGCTGGAGATTTGGTTGAGCTGTGGAGTGTTACACACAGCAAGCTGAAAGAGTGGAATATTCTCAAAAATGCCAGAAAATGGCGAAGTGTTTCGGGAGATTTTGTACTCCAWCACTGCCAGCCTGCTTGCCTGGCAGAGTTTGACAGGCACCAGACATGCATCATCCTGTCTCTTACCCAGGGATGTCCTGGCTGGCGTCGAGTCTCTCTTGATCCAGAAGGAAACCCAGGAAAGAACAACAGTCAGGATGCAGGGAATGTAGGTCTGAATGGCAAAGTAACCCATACGTCTGCTCAGGTCAAAAGAAACTGTCATCACCATGTACTCCCCTAGGAAAAAGCATCAGAGACATTGGAATCATGACATGGGGCTTCCTAAAACCAGCAAAGTTTCAGAATTCAGGGTTTCTGACGAGGTTTTCCTGTTGTTTTAAGTGCCTGGCCATCTGGTTKTATAGCTGCCAAGATTGTTAACTTCATGGGGCTGGCTGAGTATGTTTGGTGACTCGCTCTTTTCGTGCCTAGTGGACTCTGTGGCTACCTGGCTGGCTCTGTAGGTGTCCTGCCTGATGTCTTTGTGACTAATTTAAGAGCTGACTCTGTGGTTGCCCARCTGGCTGTTTGCCTGGCTGTCCATATGGCCACCAGGCTGCATTTGTGTTGGCCTGGCTAAGGACACTGAAAAGCACAGAGCTTGGRAAAGTTTCAGGGAAGAAACTGCAGAGAGCATTTATCTTCAGCTGATTGCTGCAAGGGTTTCTTTCCTTTTGGCTCTAAAAGGCTGCATGGCCTGGCTTGCTAACGAACTACCTGAGCTGTGACAAAGGAGGTGTCCTTCAAACACTTCCACTGAGAGCCTGCTCCTGCTCTGGAAAAGGCATGTGGTGCTGCACATCCTAATTGCTCATTTGGCAACTGGCAGTGGAGGTTTTCTCTTTTTGCAGAGGCTCACAGGGAGTATTGGAAGAAAGCCACCTGACAGCTCTGGGGTTAACACGGAGCTTGCAAGCAATTACCAAAAAAAGAGAATCACAAACATCACAGGGCCACTGGTGCATTCAAGACACTTTCACTTCTTGTCCCAGTTTGTGCTGCCTTTCTGCCCTGGCTGCCACTGTTGAGAGCAGCAGCTTCCTGCAGAGTGGGAGAAGCACTGCTCCTTGCTCTTTCAGAGGGCTTAAAATATGAGCTCACACCACCTTCAGGAATCCAGAGGCTTTCCTCAGTTGTCTGTGGGAAGGAAAGGGGATGTGAGCTATTACAGGGAGGAGGAGGAGGAGGAGCTGAAGGGCTTCCATTCCTGAGTTTCTTCACACATGCAGCCTCTTAAAGCACAGTTCAGGTGTTCATCAACCTGACACGAGTTTGCAGAAGGAAAGACTGAGACCTGTGTTCTGATTTCTCCCCAGCCCTGTTCCAATCCTAAGCATCAGAGAGCACACAGTGTTCACTACTGCAGCAAAAGGGGATCTGAACTCCCTCTCCTCTCCCTCCTGACCCTTCAGTGAGGGATGGCTTCATTCACATCAGCACTGGCACCCCACAGCTCACAGATGTCTGTGGCTCTGGCCTCTCCCTGCTCTGTCTTCCCCCACTTCTGCTCTCTCTAGCCAAGATCCATCCCTCCATTTTTAGTTTTTTTCCCTGACTGTGCTGTTGTGACCTTCCTTCCCCACTCCTTTGCCTCCCACCAGGTCTCCAGCACTGCTTTTCCTGTGGGCTGCCTCTCTTTGCCTCACCTGCCCCAGTCCTGAGCACTTCCGAGGTGTTCCTGAGCCCCGTGAAGTCGAACTGGTAGAGCCTCCAGGTGCGCTGGTCAGACACCTCGATGGAGTAGCGTCTCCAGCGATAGACAATCTCCTCCCGAGGGTATCCATCTGGGAAAAGGGATGGACATCAGTGGAAGAGATGCCATGTACCCCCAGCTCAGCCACCAGCCTGACTGCAAAAGCRCTGGCATCTCACCAGAGCTGCTCTGTAAACATGAACCCTCCAGGCAGTGTTTCTGCTGCCTTTGGTTCAGATTCCCTGAGGCATTTGCACATGGAATGGGAGTAGGGAGGACTGCCTCTCCCTTCGTGGGCTGCTTCAGATCCTGGGGACGGTGAAGGCACTGCCAGAAACAAATCCCTGCCAGAAACAGAGCCTTTCTAAGGACTGCAGCAGTGGGAATGAGATGTGGGTTGGCCCAAGAGGACTCTGCTGGTTTGAGGAGGGACTTTTTTGAGGGTGGCAGAGCAATGAAACAGCATCCCAGGGAGGCTGTGGAGTCTCCYTCCCACGATTCTGGGGTCAAAACTCTGCATTCAAAACCCCACCTGGACACATTCCTGTGTAACCTGTTCCAGGTGACTCTCCCTTGTCAGCAGGGCTGTTCTGGATGATCCCCAAAGGCCCCTTCCAGCCTGGACTGTTCTGTGACTCTGTGACTCCACCACCCTGAAATCTTTATGGGTTTTATCTCAGCTGGCACCTCCTGAGTGCCATCCCAGGCATGAGCACACTGGAATGCAAATCTGCCAGCGTGGCTCTGGCTGCTCTGTGTGMTCCCTGCGCCTCTCACCCTGGGAGCTGGTCCATGGAAAAGAGGGGGAGCACTCCACCAAGAAGAAGACCTGGCCATGAACTGCAGCACAGCTTCTCCTCCCTCTGGCTTTCTTTTCAAGAAACAAACTTACTGTGAAGCAGGGGCCTAGMAGAAAGTCCCTCAGAGGAGGACAGAGTAGGAGCTTGGCAGCTAACTAACAGTGTGTTTCTAATTATCAAGCATGTATGGCATGCACCGTTAATTAGCAAAGAATGAGGGATGGTGGGAGAGGAGGGGATGAGATCTCCTCAGCATGCTGCCTCCCTCTGAAGCACCTCAGAGCTCTGTGAGCTGCGTCTCCTCAGCGGCAGGGGAGGCAGGAGAGGAGAACCCGAGCTCAGATGATTAAATCAGATTTCCCACCCACGCACAAGGACAGGGATCTCTTGGTGCAGAAAGGCTCCCTGCAAAATCACCAGAGGAGATGTGATAATATCAGCAGCCCTCTCTGCTGAAGGGTCTGGACTAGAGGTGACTGGGAGGGGAGGACTGAGTAACCCTCCTTTGGTGCAGAAAGTATCCACACCTCACTCTGACTGAGGGGATTGGGAGAAGGGGCAAGATGCAGCAGAAWATACCCATGTTCTGTCTGGAGTGACCAGAGGGTCAGTGAAATAAACTCCCCCAAATTAAGGAGAAACTCAGAGATGCTGTGAGTCTGTTTCTGATGACCTCTTCTAGCCCTGGAGTGGGAGGATGCTTCAGGACATGAAGGGTAATGGCTCAGGAAGGGGGCCATAGAAATTAGGTGAAAAAATGTAGCTAAAAGGGAGGATGGTTTCCCCAGAAAAGCATTACCCCGCTGAGGTTTCTCTGCCTTCAAAAGCTATTTTAAAAATATGTRTACTCACAACTGGAAAAAACCAAAGGGCAGGAGTGAGTGTCCATTGGGAAATTCTGCAGCTGGAGCAGACATTCAGCCTCGATTGTTAGCCTGAGACAGGAAAGGAGAGAGAAAGAGATTTTGTGCTAGTGAAGATGGTTTGATTCCAACAGCACAATGTGACAGAGGCATTCTCACTTCCTTGAGAACTAATTTGTTGAAGATCAGCCTGTTTGCAGGAACATTCCAAACCAAAAATATATGTTTGGATATTTTCAAGGTGAGGAAAACCAGCCAGGTTTTGTCTCAAAAAGCCCTTCTGTTTAGTCAACTTTTCAGATTCATTTATGGAAGTGAGAATTTATGGGAAAAAAAAAGCCAAATGTTTGTTGACAGAATAAAACAGCTGGACTGACCAACACAACATTTTAAAGGGTTTTGGTTAAGGAAACAATTTGACCATCTCCTGGTCCCCTCCCCTCGGCAGAGCCACAGAGCCTGCTGGATGTACCTGAGAGTGTAGAGCACTTTTCCRTCATTCCAGATGCGGAGGAGCTGATTGGGAGTGGTTATCCAGTGGGAATCGGCCCTCTTGGAGTTCCTGAAGAAGGTGTCAGGGATCCAGATGCGGCTCACCATGTTGGTGTTCAGCGTGAGCGCCTTCAGGGTGCTGTTGAAGCGCAGGCGCCGGTCGTACCACGTCTGGGCAAAGAAGATGTCAATGGTGTATTCCTGGGGAAGAGAGGGGACAATGGGACATCCTGAGAGGGGTTCAGGCTGGGCAGAGCCTGCTCSTCTGGTCTGCAAGTTTGGAGACACAGCCAGAATGTTTATTTTGTCAGTCTGGAGCAGGTGTTGGTGRCCAGTGATGCCTTTCCAGGCTCACCTTCAGCTCATGGTCAGGACATCCGTGGCACACTGAGGGAAAGCCAAAGCTCTGTGTGCACTGGTGGGCTGAGCCTGGCCTCTGCTGGAAAACCAGCACCACACAAACAAGAGCCTGGGCTTGCTCCTGGCAGACAGCTCGATACTCCTTTGGAGCACAGGCATGAGGGTGGGCACTGGCTGAATCCAGCMCTGAGTGCAGCTACACCTTGCAAACACAGGCACGGAGAGCTGCTCACCAGYTGAGCAGGGAAGGCAAGCAGACAGCTCTTTCTGTTGTTTATTAGGGTACAGCCCAGCCCTGTTGCACACACCTCATTTGTACATAGAGCAACAACAGTGCTGTGCATAAATCCAGTGAGAGTCCACCCCTTGCTGCAGGACTTAATGTCCTGTCATTGGTTCATATGAAAACTCAGCMCTCTGGGTCCCAGGGCAGATACACCTTGCTGGAGATCAGAAAAGAAAGCTGKGGCTGCATGGTCCCAGCTCTGGGTGCAACTGGTTAAGAATCCTGAGTCTTCTGCTGCCAGGAGAGGGATTTTCCACCACGATAAGGACCTTCAGTTTTGGTAGGAGAGCGTGTCCTAGCTCAGGGATAACTGGCAGTTCTGGGAGGCAGCTCCTGCCGGGATTGGACTAGCAGTAGCCCACACTATTAGCCCACCACTCTGCTGCTCACTGCTGCAAGTCAATTTGCTCCTTAAACTCCTTTTCAGCCTGCCTGAGAAGGTGCTAATTAATGCCAGGCAGGAATGAGTCTGGCACTCACAGCTGTCTGAACCTGACCCCAAATCCAGTTCCACCAGTCCATACTACAGCCAGTCACCCTGAAGWGATCTTTGGTCCCTTTCACCCCTGTTGAACCCGTGTGACCCCCCGTCTGCCTCTCTCTTGTGTGCAGAGATGAAGAAAGTCTGACTTTGCCATCCCACCCTCTGATTCTCCTCCTCCCACTATTGATTTATCTCGGTGGAATTTTTATGACTGCAGCACATCCCCCCCGCGCTGCCCTCGCTGCCGGTTCAGAGCCGGCTCCTCCAGCGCTGTTAAAATAAAATAAAATAAAATAAAATAAAATAAAATAAAATAAAATAACTGCAGATGCCTTTGCCCTCCCTTGGACAGCCGGGGCGGGCACAGCACTGGCCCCGCTTCATCCTGCTCGCCCTCGCTCCCCTGGCAGCCCACAGCCAGGAGTGATGGGTCCCAAACACGGCCCTTGCATGGAAATGAGATCACAGGAGAAGAGCTTTTGCCATCAGATGGCCGAGTCACTGCTGCTTCACCCTGGTGTGACACTGGGGGAGCAAAGGTGACAGGGACGGGATCCTAAGGGATGTCTAAGAGGGGAAAATGGGGATGGGTGCAGCATGTTCAGAGGGGAGGCTTTGCCTCTACAGTTCACTCAAAACAGACATGAGGAGCCTCAGAGCCAGGGCAGCAGCTGCCTTCACAGCCAAGGGTGCAGACATGGCCACTGCCAAAATCCAGGGGGCTGGGAGAGCCCAGCCCTGAATGCTCTGGATCACACTGATCACACTGATCACACTGATCACACTGGGTACTGCTGGGATATGGGATATGGGATATGGGGTGATGCAGACACGGATCAGCCTGTGAAACTGAAATAAAAGAGGCACTGGCACAGTGTTGGGGCCAAAATAGATCAATATTTGTCATATTCTCCCCCATCACTGCACACCCCCTTGGAGTTCATGTGAGTTTACACTACTCCTCCTAAGCAATATCTCTGGTGTGGGAGAAAGCAACCAAAAATGCAGTGATAAATTAATGTTTGATGCCACTATCAGTGTTTAAGGCCCAACTGGAGTCACTGGTGACATCTCACTCGTGGGCTGGCTGCTCAGTTATGTCCTGCTGTCCAGTTCAGCACTCAGAGTCTCGGATAATCAATGCTAACACTTTGGAAGAGTGGAGGGTCAGCTATCCCGGGGGTTCAGCATTTGTTGTCAAGCCCAGATTTCCAGGAGGGATCAGCATTAAAGAGCTCCTCTCGTGCCATTCATAGCCAGCCTTTGAGAAAGGTGTGGCASACAAGTCATTCAGCTCCTCAGCAAAGCCCGAGCTGTTATTGTCACTGTCCTGTGGTCTGATCTAATTTCAGTGGCTATTATTAGCACAGCTATTCACGAGGCTGAACTTCGTAGCTGAGCTGGCTCCCTTGCCTCTCCGTTGGGAGCCCATTGGGAAAATTCTGGCATTTACAAATGTATTTTCTTTCGGAATTATCTGAGGCAAGATTTATACAAGAGTGGTGTGGCCTTGGGGAGGACTTTCACCCTTCAGCTCCTCCCCGCCCTGCTGAGTGAATGAGCAGCTGAGTGGGGTTAAACCACAGCAGCTCCTGAAGCCTTCAGCGCCTGTTCCCATCAGAAATCCGTGATTTGATGCTGAGGAACCTCTCATGGCTGGGGCTCTGCCCTGATCAGCTGTGGGACAGAGCTCAGACCCTTCTCTGGGCATTGCTGAGATCTCACTTAGCTGTAGGCATCTGCCAAGGTGATTCAACRGGAGGTGTTTGACCATGGGTTTCCTACAGCCCTTAGAGAGTGGGGGGACTTCTGGAGGAAGATCTCAATATGAAGCAGCCCAGGTTATCTCCTGGAAATACCTCTTACTCTTTCTGACCTTGCAAGAGTCCCCTGAGCAAGGCTGAATGGCTGAAKTTTGGCAGGATGAGCTCAGCTCCTAAAACTCAGGACGCTGTTTCTCCATCTACTGCACCCCTCTAGTTCTCTGCCCCTGACTCATTCTCAGCCATCAGAAAGAGACTTCTCAGTGCCTCGATTTCCCCATGTGGAAAAGGGTTATTGTAAAATACGCCTCCACCATTACTGTACCATCTGCCGTGCAGCACATGGAGGTTGATAATTTCTCTGCGAAAGCACAGGCATTTTTAGTGTGTTTAACAGAAGGAGCTAACGAAACAAGGAGGAATTGCTTTAACAGTTTGGCCACACCATTTGGCTCACAYGTGGGGTAGCACATACATGTTGGCATGCATGCAATATGACATCAAATTTCACTCATAAAACAATAAATCAAACTCCCCATAAGGCAAACCCTGAGGGCTGCCTGCCCTAAACACCRTCCCATGAGTTTATCCCGTGCTAAGGGATGCCCTGCAGTGTTGCCTCTGCTGTCTCCTGTCCAACCCAGCCTTTCAGCGTGTCCCTGCTGGCCCCTGGTCACTGCCATCACCTGCCACTGCAGCACACCCCTGGTTTTGCTCATGTGGGCAGCACAGAGCTGGTGGAAGCTCTGTTTCAGAGAATGGCATAATGACATTTAATGGAAAGAACGGTGTTCTGTAAAAGAACACTTGTGGGAAATGAAAGGATGCGGAGATGACAGGGGCATTTTATATTGGAGGAAAAAAATAACAACAAAAAGATTTTACTGCACTCTCTGAGCCTTTCATTTTAAAAAAAGCTACCAGTTTGCTGTGTGGAAAGTCATTTCCAAGAAAACCCTAAACATTTTCAATCCAAAAGAAAAGAGACTTGTTCAGAAATCAKCCTGTCCCCAGCACAGGAGAGCTGGGAGCTGTCCTTGTGTGTTACCCCAGGCTTGCTCCTTGGGTCATCACATCCTCTGCTGCCCTGCCCTCASAGATGGGGAATCAGCCCCTATTTCCAGTCACATTTGGCTCCAGGAACTCTGCTCTAGACCAAGTTCCACCCTGGGTTCAGAGCAGATATGAGTTAGGGTTACTGGCTTTCACACTAACAGCTCAGACTCTCAGGGTTTGCACAATAAGACTTGTAATTCACAGTGTGTGTTTTCAGGTTACCTTACACACCAAACAAACACAGCTGGGCCCCGCAGAACAGCCTTTTCAAATGGCTTTAATCAAGTTTGTGTGYTCAGCTCAGCTGACCCCTCTCAAGGGCACAATTAGTGGGATCCAGAGGGGCTGGGACCCTGTGCTTCCTCTGTTCCAACTCTCTAAGAGCTCAGCTTTCTGCCCAATGCCAGAGAGGAGCAAAGCCATGAGATGAATGTGTCTTCGATGGCCTCTTAAATTAGGATAAAATGAATGATTTAAAAATGCGGTTTTTGCAACTTTACTTGTATGCTGCAGCAACCAGAAAACCTTTGAACAGAGGGGTCAGAGACCTGGAAACATGCTCCTCAATTTTCCTGTGCTGGAGAGATAGTTTAGTCCCTTCCAACTCAGAATACTCTGTCAATCTGTGAAAAACCCTAAATAACAGTGGGGCTGAGAGATTAATATCCTAGACAGTTGCTTTCTAGCTTTTATTGTTCTGATATTTGTTTTTACTCATAGAGTTCCCTTCCCTCTTCCCCTCCAAGCAAATCCCTCACAGCAGTCCAATAAAGCAGGCTGCTTTCCTGGGAGCAGGGACAGCATTTCGGGTGCTCTGACGTGATTGTGATGAGTTCATGCTGCCAGTCATGGAGCTGAGCAGAGCAAATATTACAGAAAAAACTCTTAGGGATGCTGCAATTCAGGAAAAACTCAGAAGTTCTTTCTTGGAGGAGCCCCAGGAATGGGATGGTTTTCTTTCAGGGGCTGATAGGGCTCTCTCTGCAGGTCAGGGTAAGCCAGGAAACCTCTCCTCCCGTCTCCCTCTTCTGCAAAATAGAGTCAGAGCAAGCATCCCCCTTCAGACAGCTGTGCTCAGCATGTCCACACCCCCACAGCCCTGCCCAGGGGAGCATTTTCCTCTCCACCACACCACACTCATCCTCCCAGCCTGCAAACACTTGAGACAAATCCTGAGCTGCACCCCTGCATCTGTCTCCACGTCTCAGGGAGCACGTTCACCAGTAGCAAAAAGTCCTCAAGACTAAGTAACTACCCTAAAATAACCAGCTAATTAAATAACTAACTAAAATAACTGTATTCTGGAAYAATCTTGACATCTGAGTGCAGCACTTCTTGTCCCCACATCTTGTGGGCAGGAATGTGCTTCCAAGCACGATGTGTGTGCACTCTCAGATGGCAGCCAGSAGAGAGGACAGGTACCAGCAGCACGGGCTGTGCTGGACACTGACCACCTCAGGGGCTGGCTGGGCACTGCAGGCTGCTCCCAGTTGTCCCATTACTACAGTGAGACACCTCATTGTGGCCACCTCCATGCCCCTGCTCTGGGTGAGTTCTGTCTCTCCAACACGAAGAAGAATGAGAATATAAGTTTAATTCTTTTTCCAATGTCCTCCATCCCCAAATCAGGCCCCAGAGAGATTTATGGAGATGGTGCTGGAGTGACTAGGGGGGCTCTCAAGGACAGCAGGAGCAGAGCTATGATGATCTGTGGTTTCAAGGTGACACACTGAACTTCCCATCTGTTTCACTTCTGCAGCAGCACCAGCAATGCTGTCCTTGCCTGAATGTCTTTCGCCTCTGTCCAGGGAATCTCAGTTGAAACAGTGTTCTTTTTATAATACAAACGTGCTATTAAAAACCATCTCCATGTCCTGAGCTCATGCCAGGAGCTGTCAAACAAGTCATGCTATAAATGCAGCTCTGTCGATTGCAAAGTGCCCCAGTCACGGCTTGCTCACCCCTGGAGCCTGCAGATGGCAACTGGACAGGGCTTTCAGGACAGTGCTGGCTCCTGRGATCCCTTCCTGCCTGCTCTCCCACACCCCTGCTCACCCCTGCTCTCATGGATGTGCAAGTGGGGACACCCAAAAGTCAGCTTTTACACAGCCAGCCACCCCAGACTGTTTTTTTCTCCCCGAATCCTTTCTCCATGGATGGCTCCTTGCACCATCACTTCCCTGCAGTGKTGTTATCTCCTCCCATGCAGCCCCAGGGTGGCTGTTGATTGCTGTGGTGCTTGTTCCCCTTTCCATGGGAGCCTCTCTCTCCCCGAGGGGCTCAGACCCACATTTGTGTGTTTTAGCATCTGCTAWCAGCCTTCACCCAGAGGAGCCAGCGGGGACAGTCCTTGAGGCGAGACATGACATCAGCCAGACTCAGCTTTGCAGGAGCACAAGTCTGTCTGCTCTGTCCCTGATGAGGTTATTACTGAAAAGGCAGAGATGTGGACACACGATGCTCTATGCAGATGGGGCAGAATTAATCAAGGGGGAAGGCACTGAACACTTCACTGGAGTATTAAACAAAGCACCTCGGGGAAGGAGCCAACTCCTTTAGCTTGGGTTTTTTCCTCCCCTCTCAGGACAGGACATGCCTTGGGTGCAAAGTCACGTGGAAGCATCTTCTGATGCAAGCAAAGACGCAGCCCAATTACCACAATCTCTGCAAAATACCTGGGCTGCCTGCAGAGCAAAGCCACATTTGTCCAAAGTCTCRTCTTCACATCACACAAGCTAGATGTTTAAATGCTCCCTAGGATGCTGGGATTGAAGAACTTTGTGCAGGAAGTAGGAAGCAGTTGGGGAAAGAGAAGAGGTGAGGACAGAAGTGTGCAGGATAACTGGGGGAGAATACTCAGTGCTTTGGGCAGGTGCTCTCATTTGTTTGTCCTTCTGGCTCACGGGGTGTTTGGGGAGACAAAAGGAAATTTCCTTTGGAAGGGCTGGGAGACAGACCTTCTCACAGCATACAATTAACTCCCCAGGATTGCTCCTCCAGAGCAGCTTGACAAGATTCAGATGAGAAGCTGGAATTCCTCTAATTGCATTGCCCATTCCCACRCCACCCACAGTGACTAAAATGAAATGCTGGGATGGGCAGTCCAATACTGCCCAGGACTGGGGAAGCAGCAGCTGCAGCTCTGCTCTGGGAGAACCACTCACTGCCAAGAACCCTGAGCTCTCTCAAATCACCTTTGTTGGCAGCTGAGAGGGTGGAGGAGCCAGCAGAGCCCAGAACTGGGTCGGAGAAAGCACAAGGCCCTGGGATGCCACCCATTGTGTGGAAATGCTTTCACTGGCCAGGAGGAAAACCATCTATGTAAGTCCCCAAATCTCACCCCCAAGGTGAAACAAAGGATGTTCAAAACATCAAAAAAGTTCTAGTTTCACAAAAAGGGAGCAGTTTGTGCCCTCTGCAGAGACCCTCACTCCTGACACTGTTCTCTCCTGGCCCCGGGGGAAGAAGGAGATGGGAACAGTGTACTCTGCTTCACCACCTCTTTCAAGGAAATCTGTTTCATGTTGTCTCTCATGCCCCCTTGCTGTGCTCAGCACCTCTCTCTTCCTGTCCTGCCAGCTCCTTGATGTTCCTTCTCTCTGCCTCATCTTGTTTTCCCTTTCGCAGTTCTTCTCTTCRAGCCACCACACAATCACAGCCCAGCCCTAATGAGATTTCAAGGGAGCACCAGGCTGTGGAAAGCAGCTGGGAGAAGCTAATCAGGTTACAGAAAAAGAACAATTTCTCTCTGCTCCCCTGTTGGGTACTGGGAGGGCAGAGCAGCTGGAATGCAGTGGCAGGAGGGTTCCCAGGCCAGTGGATTCGCCCTGCCAGGCACACATTCACACCTCAGTCCAAGGGTGGAGGGCACTGGGCACTCAGGTCAGCACCCCCGGGCAGGCAGGAGCTGCTGAGCTCTGCTGCATTGGGCTGCTCTCCCCATGGCACCTGGTGGGTGCAAAGGACCCTCCTCAGAAAGCAGGGATCAGCATTCCCTCTCTTATTTCCAGCTCCCAACTGTTCTGTGCAGCCCTGCCTGCAGTGGATGCCTCCAGCTCAGCCCCTGGACCTTCCCCAGCTCTCCTCCATGACTTTGGGACATCTTTGGGAAGAGGTGAAAAAGATGAAGGCTCAGTTTTCTCCACAGTGGTGTAAGAAACACAGCGGCAGACCTTGCATACCCCAGAATCATACACTGAAAGAAACCAAACACTTTTGGCTCTTCAACTTAGTCCAAAGCTCCCAAGAGCTGGACAACACATCTCTAACTGCTCCTTACYAACACCCAGCACCTGGACTCGCCTTTGGCTTTTTGTGAGAGCAGAAATACCGAGGTATTTTCATCTCYCCTCTTGCTGATCCAGAGAGAGGARCCAGGTTCCCCTGTGCCTTCTCACCAGCTGCAGATTCGTGTGACAAACTGAGGCTGCAAGCTCTGGGCAGGTCTGGCAATCCACCACTAACAGATCATGGAAGGAAAATGGTTTATCCTGAGCTTTACAGGTCTCTCTGCCTTCAGYTTTTCTTTCCAAGACCCAAAGGAAGGGAACATCAGCCAGTTATCATCTTAACTGTGGCTGTAGGAACAACCAACCTAACTCCCACAGGATTTTCCCACTTCTCTACCCCGCTGCTCTGCTTCCCCTCCTTGTCCTCASCACCCCACCAAGGTGGCTTTGGGTGTCTGTGGAGGAAAACAACAGACTGARGGCCACAGCCTGGTGTGGGAGGCGTCAGAGGTGGCAGAGATGGAGGGAGAGAGAAGCTGATTGAGGGGAGCTGTCAGAAACAAAGCTCCCAACGTTTGCAGAGTCCCCGCTCTGACCTCCCCTGCTCCCCAGCCACATGCAGACAAGGTGTTCCCCTGCCCACCATCCCGAGTGTTTTGGTTCACACCTCCCACCTGCATCTGCCCGGGGAGCCATCACCAGCACCTGCAATTCCCCTGCTGAGCAAAGCTCATCAGAGGCTTGGAGCCACTCCTGGGCAGCTGCAGGTCAKGGAGCAAACACAGATCCTCACCACAACCTGCTCTGCCTGTGGAGATGGACAGACCAGGCTGATRTCAGGGTCCCCAGCCATCACACATCACACAGTGAGCCCAAGACCCCTGACCAGACTTGTCCCCCCACCCACAGTGCCCCAAGGAGCCAGCTGATCCCTCTGGGGCTTTGAAGAGCCAGGAATTGGGAAGTGGGAGCTGGAGGGGCRGTCAGCAGCTCTGCTGGGAGATGGCTGCAGTGTCCACCTGCCCACTYGCTGACCACAGGACCAAATCTCCTACAAAAGACACCAAACTGGAGCACAGAGGCACCCAGTGGAGGCAGGGAGGAGAAGAGAGGGGGAAGCAAAGCCACAGGAAGGCTCATGCTGGTTGCTTGCTTCCACTTTGTACCATGGGCAATTAAATCCTTCCTGTGCGTTGAGATGGGATGCAATAATCTGAATATTCTGCCTTCAGCACTGAGGCATGAAGAGGTCCTTGAAGCATACTGATTGTGGTCACCCACAACCACTGAATTCTGAGAAATGGTCTCCATTTTGGAACACATTTATAGCAGGCAGATTTCACAACAGCCTTTTAAGGGAAATGGTAGGATGGCTTCATCTGGGAATGCAGGAAATAAATAGAACTGATTTCTACTGGAAAAAAAAATATGAAGTTTTGCTCAAAATAAATTAAAATTGTCAAACCCTAAAATGAATTACCTCAACCTTATAATTTCATTCAAAACCTTATTTTTCTCCAGTAAGCTAACAAAATATTTCGTTTTACCCTTATCTAGTTGATGCACTTCATTTTGACGTTTATTTTCAAATACTCATTTTCATGCTTTACTCTTAGGACAGAATTTATCACCATATGAAGAGCAAATCAAAACAATCTGATGAAACGAAATGTAAATGTTTTGATTGTCCCTGAACCCATTTCTCCTCGGCAATGCTGAAGAATTCTGGTTATTTGTCCCAAGTGGGAGGGGAGAATGAGCCCAACTCCCCTGTGATGCCCCTGTTTGCCCGAGACCAGAAACCCTGGCCTCTGAYGGGATCTTTGACTTGGTTCTCACACACCTGAAACATCCCATCCTCTCCTGCAGAGACATCTAAAGCCTTCAGTTCACATAAATCAACTCTGCCTCAAAAATAATTCAGCCCACYGAGTGACAACTATTGGTACAGCTCAGAGTGTATATCTCTCAAATTTGACACAGCAGCGCTCTCCCTTTGACTTGGAAAAATCAATTTAATGAGGGTCAGAGCACAGATCAGTACCTGGATCACACACAGGCTGCCCATCAGCACACATTTGGGATCTGCAGGGCAGCTCCTTTGGATGATTGGGATGGGAGCAGATGTGCTTTGCGTCCCCACCAGCGTGATGGGCAAAGCTGCAGTCCCTCCGTGCAGCCTCTGGACCATGGCAAAGCCTCTTTAGTGCCCTGCCAAACTGAGAGCCAGCTGCCAGGGCCGAGACAGCCCTCCAGCCTGGGCCAGACCCCACTAAGGACACTCTCCATGTCACTGGAAAAGTGTCATTGTGCCCCATTAACAAGCAGATCCCACTAAGGACCTTCCTCTGCTCACTGGAAAAGTGTCATTGTGTCCCATTAACATGCAGATCCCACTAAGGACCCTCCCCTGCTCACTGGAAAAGTGTCATTGTGTCCCATTAACAAGCAGGAATCCCCACTGCTGGCAAAAACATCTGGAAAGGGGTACCAGGCACAGCTGCTGTGCCCCCAGACTGTTTTGGAAAGGTTTTTTTGTGGGTGAGGATGAGAAATTACAAGTTACAGTGCTCTCAGGGCAGGTACAGCCAGCACAGCACCTCCTTCTTCCCAGGCTGCCTGCAAAGGTTCAGGGCAAAAAAAACCAAAAAAACCCTCCCGTCTGCACTGAGCCCAGCTGAAGAAATGCTGGAGTTTTCTCCAAAGGCTGGCACAAAATGAATGAGGGATTGAGTCATTCCTGCCAGCAGAAGGGCGGAAATGGGATCCGCGGAGGAATTTACAAGAGCCGCTTACTTCATTATGGATGTTGATTTATCCCGCGTTGCCCGAGGGCCCGAGGCTGCCCGAGCTATGGGCTGTGGAGGCACCTGTGTGCCACGGCTGATGCTGCGCTTTAACAAACCTTTAAGTACAGCCACATTCCCCATTTAGCACCAGGCTGCGAGCACAGATGTTAATTAACTTTAGGGCTTTGCTCTCCAGAAATGTCTCCGAGGAAAAGCACTTTCCCTGCCCCCGGGAGGCCACTGTCCAGATTTTCATATTTTATTTAGCTCCAAATTTTAGATGCAAACCCCCAGCTTTTCACTGATAACAGACTCCTTGAGTTTTCTGCACAGCCTGTAAATAAAATACCAACATGGATGTCACACAGAAAATATCTGGAGGGGATTAGTGTATGTTCTGGATAATAAAAGGAGCTGGCTGAATTATTCATCGTGAATAAATCAGCTCTTTTCCGTTTTCGAAGCAAACTTTGACACTTCCAGAAGCTCTTGGGATATGTTTGGGATGGGAGCAACTTATTTATTTCACCAGACCTTTTGTTGCAGCCCATGGTTTGTCCCACAAGTCACAYGTGATTGGTGTGATTCCTCAGTGGCCTCGGGTTTTTTTTTTCCTCAGGAAGGACAAACTTTTCTTGAGGAGAGCCGCTGCCCTGACCTGACTGCTGTKTGAACGCCAGCGTRASGGACRGTGACTGCTCCYGAACATCAAGGAATCCGGGGATGTRAGCACTCTCCGAGCACATGAGTGCTTGTGAAGACGTAAGAAATGCGGCACCAGCTCCGGCAGCACCGAGCCATCACTCAGGCATGGAAAATAACAGCCAGAAAAAGCACTGGGGCCGTCAGTGAGCAACACCCATATTCCAACACTTCAAATTCCTGTGATATACGTGGTTATCGGGGACCAAACCCCAGCCTAGTTCATTGCAGGACTGTCCTGCAGAACCTCACCAGATTTACTGATGACCAACCCTCTCTGCACACCGGGCCGGCCAGGCAGAGTGTGCAATCCTTGGCAGAGCACTGCAGAGTGCTTTAGGCATTGCAATCCACCCTAAAGTGGGTGCATCTGGGCTATTGCCTCCCAGACAGATGATTTGTGAAGGATTTTGAAGTCCTTTCAGTCGGGAAGTGCTGTGCAACCGCTGGAGTCTATTATTATCGGGAAAGAAGGGGGGAGGTAGCGAATTTCCTTTACCTATAGGCTTATCTTGTGCTCCAGAGGAACACAGTCAAGCATTTTAAACAGCGTGCCATTTTCAATTCATTTCCTTCCTACTTATTCCAAAGCAGTCAAAGCTAAGTATAATCAAGACTTAAGTGTTCCTTAGAGCCAGACAATTATTCCCGGTCTTGGTTTCCCCATCTATTAGGAAGAAGCGGAGGAATTAACCCAAGCCTTGCAGCGGGACGGCACCCGGGGCAGGCACACAAAGCGCTTTCCATCGCTCGGGATGCGCTCGGGATGCGCTTCCACCGCCTCCCGCTGCCTCGGGGCTCTCTGCAAGGGTGGCTCYTGTCTCGGGGGTCTCTGCCCGGGCTGCTGGGGCAGCTCAGCCGATCACCAGCAGCTGCTGCAGCCTCGCTGCGCTCTCCGATGGAGCGGGGATTTCACCGCCAGAGCCGCGATCGGAGCTCCGGGCGGCGAGAAGCGATCCTCAAAGAGGGCTCTGCAGACACACACCGCCTCCCTGCCCCGCTCAGCATCCCCCCAACCAGCACAGATGGAGTGCCCGAGGTCCCCAAGCTCTTTTTGTCACATCGGCCCCCTTCCTAASCGCTACCTCTTGTCAGCTTTAACTGTGAAAGCCAAGCCTCCCTGCCTGCCTCCTCGGGATTTACATGAAAGAAGTCAGTGGGGAGTTCTCTTCATTCATGCTGGGCTTATACTTCTAAATTATAAAGTGTGTCAAATGAGGATTTAATTTATATTTAACAAGACAATGTTTGTAAATTAATTATTCATCAGCTGATAACGAATAAACATTTCCCTCTTCCCTCCCTCCCTCCCTCCCCCCTTTTCACAGGGTTTTCACAAATGCACCGTACATGCAAATCTATTAAATGTTTTCTGCAGTACTCCAGATGTGGGAAAATATGTTCTTCACCCTCAATTTCGTGAGTGTGTTGCATGGTAACTAATGTAGCCAAGCAGAACATTATGAATTTAATAGTGTGCAGCATCTCCTTCCTCGAGAGGCAAGGGGAAAATAGCCAGCCCTTGTGTTTGGACAAATCACCCTCTTCAGGTTYCAGCCCCCCACTCACAGGCAGAGATAAGAAAACAATTTGCTGTAATAATTGAGACAGGAGCTTTGCCCTATCCCCTGGAAATCACAGGCACTTCTGAGACAGCAGAGTCTGGCCCCTGRTGAATGATGGAGGCCAGTTTTGCTCTCCCCATCTTTATTATCATGAAGCAATGAGATTGAGGCGGTGTACAACACCAGCAGAAGAGCTGCCATCGTATTTTGCTACAAAATTTGGCACACGAAGGTATCTCCTAGCACAGAGGAATCCTCAATACCTAAACCAGYCCTTAGTGCAGTGCCTCTGATCCCAGACACCTGAAGCAGGTAACCAGGGCAGTTCCTGGATGACTGAAACATYTCCATCCACCTTGGCCAGGAGGTTACCACAGTGTCTGGATCACACTCTCAGTGTCTGGCTCCTCGAGCCTCACACTTGGTTTTGTGCAAGAAAGGGAGAAGAGGACATTCAGCTCTGAGCTCTGSGAGGAATCTGAGAAGCTCTGGGCAGGATTTGCTCCATCCCTGAGCTCAGAACAGAAACACTTTCCCCCCTGTCACCCGTGCTGTCCCTCATGGGCACTTCAGGGACGTCCTCAGGACTGAAAGACACTCAGCCCCAGTAGCTGGCACCTGCTTTACTTCTACAGCATCATTTCCTGAGAGTCAAGCATCCCTAAAGGAAGGTGATCCAGAGCTCTAGGTGCCCTTGACACCAGTTAAAGCTATAATCTATAGCAATAAAGCCATTACAAAACAAAACCAGGAGCAAATCCCTCCAGCAAACAACCAGTCAGCGAAAAATTTGAACCCAAAGTCTCCTCCTTTGCTCCACGCTGCTGCAGCYCTCCCTGGCACCTCGGAGAACCAGGGTGGGTCTTTGCACCAGGCTGAGCTTCTGACAAGACAAGGACACCTCAAYACTGTCTGTGTTAGTGGGAATCTAATTGGGCATCCAGGACAGAGCTTGGAAAGCTGCAGCACTATGGGACATAACTCATTTGGCTCGAGGGGCTGCTGGCCAGCACTCAGTGGCAGCCAGAGCGCTGGAAGGGCTCATGGCCCAATGCATCCTTCCCCTGAGGCTGTATGCACAGCTTCCCACCACCCTGAGAAGGGCCAAGTGCCTCAGTCCCACCCAAAAAAGATTCATGAGGCTGGGGAGGAAATSCCAGTCCATGCAGTGACTGGAGTGAACAGCTGTGGGACGTGATKGCCCCATTTCCCCCCTCAGCCAAGCCCTGTCCTGCTTTTTATCATTTAAACATCTCCTATTTCTGATTACTACCACATTGTAAAGCACAGAGGGTCCTTTCCCCAGGGAGGAGAGAATGTGAAACCTGCYCAGCCCCTGAACAGGACACCAGGCTGCCATTCTGGTGTACAAAAGGCATCAGGAAATCACTTTACATCTCTTCCCGCTCCAAACCTGCCCACCTTCTGCTGACTCCTGAATGTTAATGTTATTTATGACAAGTGATTGATGAGGGAGACGCAGAATTCACACCCAGCACAGGGCATTTTCAAATCACCTATTCATTTTTAAGGACCGGAATCAGTTTTGTATCCTGACATGATTTATCATTTGGAGGCTGGGCAGTGGCTACGCAGGGCCAGCTTCCAATCCCTGACAGAGCATCACTGGGATGAAGACAGCAGTGAGCCATTAACCCTTTCAGGGAGAGCAGAAGACYACAGGAGACCAGTATTTAAACCAGATTGCTGAAGCTGGAGCCATCTACTCCAGGAGCATGTCTGGCCATTTTCAGCTGCAGATTTATTGGCCACACTGGTCCAAGCTAACAGCCACAGTAATGTTGCTATATCTCAAAAGCAAAACTTGTTTTTTTGTCTTCTCCACAGCCTGTGTGAGGGAGAAATATTTACGTAAGGCGCTGTCATGGCAATGCACCTAAAAGAGATCAATGGGACATTTCCCCTCCAGTGGACCTTCCAGCCTACACAAGCCTCTCTATCTGTGGCAGAGTGAAATGTCACCATGGGCTCAAGAGAGATCTAGCTCTGAGACAAATTCTGGTTCCCKTCCCTTGGAAATGTGCATTTCCTCAGGTTGTGCATGGGAAAAAGGCAAAATGAGGYGCGTGGGATGGGTCTGGCAGCTGGGAGAGGGCAGAGGGTCTCAGGTGGGGAGAAGCTGTACCGAGAGGGACAGAGTCAGAATGACATGTCCCCAGCAGAGACATCTATCATACGTTTGACGCCAGCCTGCCAGGGGCTGGCACGACCCACAGGGTGACCTAATTCACTGCATCAGCATGGAAAAACAAACAAACACAAAACAACTGGGTGAAGCAGCCAAGTCTAGAGGTGACACTGTGGCAGCTTTGTCACTGCCCTTTCCTCTTTCTTCGGGAGACAATATGGCAGGATGGAGTCTCTCCCACRAGCAGGGGGAAGTGCTCAGAGTACACACAGCAGAAATCTGAGGCTTTGAAATCTGCAGAAATCTGGGTCTGGCTGCCCTCAGTACTTTTATTATCACCTCAGAATCTCATGGGAAAAGGTTTTGAAGTTCAAGGTCATCCCAGATTCAAGCTTAGGAAGTTACCTGAGGGTACAAGGAAGGAGAAATATCTATAGAGAGTCTACTTGGGGTGTCATATGGAGCTGTCTCCCGATCACAGGTTGGGACCCTGCAGGGACCCCTGGACTGGCAGCACCAAGGCACTTCAGAGAGACAGCATAGCCAGACGTGACTGAGGCAACAAAACCCTTCAACTGTCCACCCTGAGCAGTTCATTCCCTGCCCCAGCAGCTCCTGACCGTGCCATTCCCACAAACAGCCATCCCTTCCTCGGTGGGAAGGCTGCAGATGGGCAGATCTGCCCCATGGCAGCAGTTTTCCCAGCACATCCCTTCAGATGCTGGCAATGCCAGGTGCCAGCTGCCTTCACACCCCTGTGTGCTGAGATCCCYGGGGGTCCTGTGCCCTTGTGGAGCCCCATTTCATGAAGAGCAAAAGCTTCTGCTGACTCTCACAAAGAGCTGAACACATGGGTTGAGCTCTCCCACGTGATTCCCTGGTCTCTAGTAAGGGCTGAGTTCATACAACAGCTTTTCCCTCGGTGGGGGTGGCTGTTGTCACCGCCTTGCATCTTGTTTCTCCAAAAATACCGGAGATGCTGAACGTGCCTGAAGCTCCATATATGGCTGGTACCAGCCCAGGAGATCCAAAATCCTGGAAGGCTGGGATGGACGTAGGTACGCTCTCACATCCCCATCACCATGGCATAAGCTGTGTTTCTTAGGAAACCAGCCTAGCAGCAGTATCCCTGCTTGGGAGGAAAGATGAACTCTGGATGCAGACAGGATTTCAGAAACCACTCTGCTGCTCCACCGGCACGGTTTTGCTGTGCTCCCGTGACGGTGAGGGGAGCAGAGCACGGATGAAGCACACAGGTGAGAGGGGAAGAGGAGGATGAGGATGTGCTCTGGGTTTTGTGTGGGTTGGGCACACCCTTGGGCAGTGCAAAGCAGGTAGAACAGCTCCCTACAATGTGACCCTGGTGCTCTACCTGCAGGAACAGCCTGCAGAGGGGTGAGCATGCCCAGCCCCTGCACTGCTGCTCTTGTGTCACCTTGGCTGCACAGCCACAACCCCCATGGCATGGAGGGGCTGATGGCACGTGCTGGCAGCCAGGRGTGACATCCACACAGCTCAGACAGTGGTTCTGCTCCTCAAGACTGGGCGTGCTGGAACAATTAAAGGAAATTTTGAGCCTTGGGGCCATCCCTGCTGGGGTTCCTGATGGTGCCYTGCTCGTGGGAGCGAGTGCCAGGCCAGGTGCCCATCTGGTGGCTCGTGAGCAGGAGCTGCTCGGGGGCACATCCTCGCTGGTGGCCGGCCAGAAGGGCTGCTTCAAAATGCTCCTCGGAGTGGAACTGGTACTACAGCTACTGTACCATCCCTCCATCCCCAGAGGGGTTTGTTCCTTGGAAATTTTGTACTTTGGAAACTAAAAATATCATGCCCATCCTGGGAACTTGCTTTTTTTTTCCAGTTTAAGGGGGCTGGTTTTGTTCCTGCTCTGTTTTGCATTGAGAGAAAGAAGAAAAGCCAAATTGTCCTGGCTGTACTTCTCCTTTGTCCTCTACACCTCACCACCCCGTGGAGTGGAGAAGTCTTTCAAAACCTGACAGCAGTCAGGTTTGGTCCTTGATAGAAGAGAGAAAAAGGCTGACTGCAGGCAAAAGTAATAATAATAATAAYAACAAYAACAATAAYAATAATAATAGTAATAATAATAATAATAATGATAATAATAGTAGTAGTAGTAGTAATGGAAGTTTCCTGTGAAAACTGAATAGTCAACAGCTGCTCCCCAGATCAAAGACTGTCTCTGTTAAGTATTTTCACAGCTCCTGCTACTGAGGTACTGCTGGGTCCTGAGCCATGAGGAGAAATTGTCACACTTGTGGTGGCATCTCTCTAAGGTGCTGTGCTATGAAGAAGAAACGTTTGACCTGAGGCTCCCTGCTTTCCCCTTGCTCAGCACCACACAGCCACGGGAACCATCTCCAGGTACCTCTCTCAGTCCTCCTGGTTTGACCCTGCCCCAAGTCTCCTGGTAGCCACAGGCTTCCAGGGAGGAGAGGGCAAAGCCACCAGGCAGAAGGGTGTGTCTATCAGCAAAGAGCACCATCATCCCCCTCCCGAGGTCTCGAGCACGGAGGGGCTGCTGTGCTCACCGAGGGTGCCTGAGCACCTTGCTCCTAACCAGGGRTGGCAGCCAGGTCTTTCCAGCTCCCAGCAGGTCAGAGCACCTCTTCCCAAGGGAAGGGAAACCTCCTGTCATGCCAACACCAGCTTCACAGCATGTGTGGGAGCACGGGGAGGGACCACCCTGCACCCTGCACGGGGAGGGGACGCCCTGCAGGCACGCCAGCACTCACCATCTGGATGACAGACACCGGCCCGATGCTGTTCACGTAGATATCCACATCAATGAACGTGGGCTTGACTGCAAAGACAAAAAATGGTACCAATCAGCTGGGGCCAGCAGCATTTGCAGAGGGATGAAGACAAGGGGAATATCTGGGATGGGCAATGAAAATCACAACAAAAATCCCAACTACAGCAGTCACCAAAGCACGGAAAACACAAGACACAGGCAGGCCAGGCCACCAGCCACGGCCACAGGGGACACTTACTGCCAATGTCAGGCCTCAGCTTGTTGTCATAGTTCTTGAGCAGCGAGTTGAGGATCTGMGTGGCATCGGTCTCCTGCGCCTTGGGGGTGAGGACCCAGGTTTTGTTGATGCTGAGGTAATCATAATCGTATTCCTCTGTGCTCTCACACCTGGAGAGGAGATACAAAGGGCAGAGATGTGGCTGTGGCAGCTCTCTGGCACTGCCTGGGCACAGGGCACAGCTGTGTGTCAGAGATACCGAAGGAGGAGGATGCACTGCAGAGCATAAGGAGCTCGGGGAGCTCCTCCCAGCCCCACTGCTAAGAGCACACACCTCCCCTGGCACTTCTGCTCTCCTCAGGGCCACCAGATACGCAGGGGCCTTGCCACCAGGGTAAAGTCTAGCAGGCACCTCCTCTTTAGCTCCCTTTGGAGCTCATCCCCAAGCTGTGGCAGCCAGCCCCGGCTTTCCCTGCCTTCCTGCTCATCCCGCTCCTGCTGCCAGCAGCTCCTGCTAACCCCAGATACCTGCACCACTCTGCCTGCTGCTGACACCCGAGGCAGGCTACTCCGAGGGAGGAGGCAGTGACAAARCAGGGSTTTCKGGGAGCAAGGCATTTGCAATAAAARCATTYCAGAGAAAACGGTCCCAACRCTGCCATGCAGGCATYGTGCACRTCTGACATGCCAGGAACCCAGCCATCTGCCCTGCACAGATCCTCAGAAATAAAAGCCTTATGCAAACTCCTCTGCCTCCAGGCCAAGACCTGCCACAGCCCATTCCCTGCACTCACCAACCTTTCCTCCCCAGCCTTTGGCGTGAGCTCCCATTTAAAGATGTCCCATCTTCCCAATCTCCCAGTTCCGAGCCAGGCAAGGAAAGCTTGTACCCATCCTCCTTTGGACGTGATCCACTTAGCAACAGCTTCTCTCAGTGCCTCTCAAATCTGCCCTCTCTAAACCTTTCGCACTCCTCCCTTTTCCTAAAGGACTTTTCCTAAACCGTCTAATTAGATTAGGTCCACATGGTCACCCGGGAAATTCTAACCACCTGCCGGCGCTCTGGGCAGCTCATTCACAAGCTTGTCCCCGGAATGACAGAGCCATATGTGGGAGAGGATGCCGAGCGCTCCCACTGCCKGCACACCCCCCTCGACGTCTGCCATGGCAGCGTGTCACCTGCTCCAGCGACAGGAAGGGTCTCGCAGCGGGAGCTGCCACCGCGCTGACACTTCCCAGCTGGAGCCTCGCCGCTCCGAGGTGCGACAGGCACCGCGGATCCATCTCCCTCCAGCGCCTGGGGAGGCACAGCCCGGCCGAGCCACTGCGAGGGGGAGGAAAAGCCTTCCATCGACACGCTGCGGCCGATTTATCAGATGCTCCTCTTCCAAAACCCCAGACAAAACCGGCCTTCACAATCGCTTTAAAACTCTCGGCATCTCCGCAGCTCGCAGGCGCCGGGACGTGTCCCCCGCCAGGGCTGGGCTGCGCGCAGCTGGCTGCCTGCCGCCGCGCATTAGGTGTTGGTACATCAGCTCATTGTTTCCTGTCTGATTGCGCTGCACTTTCTAACGATGCTTAAGGAGTGTTAAGCAACGCTGTCAGGATGCGCTTCCCCATCCGAGCAGCGCCAGCGAGCGCTCTGGCCGGGCTCTCGCTGTGGCGCTGCCTSCGAAAGGCGGGCGAGCAGAGCTCTGTATCTCTGCAGCTGCGGGAGGCACGGGGGACCACCGTCAGCCCACCCCAAAACTGCCCAGGGCTGAAATGGGGGCCGGCCCCGCTCCTGCGAGAAACAAGGAGGRGGAATGCGCCCGCAGCGCAGCTCAGGGCACGGGAAAGCAATCCTGACTGCTTCCCTTGCTGCCGGAGCGCCGGGTGATGGAGGCTGCCCCGGGMAAAGTGGGAACAGCTACACCCAAACCTCGTCTCAGTGTTCCCTTGACCATGCTTGAAGTCACCTGCCAGCACTGAACTCTGCACATGCCCCTGCCCTGCCAAAAATCCTGATCCTCCAGGGCATAAGGCTACAGCAGAGTCTGAAACATCTCTTTTGGGGCTGAGCAAACCCAGGCTGCTTACTCTACTCTCAGTCTTCTGGTTTTCCCCCATTTAGTGCCACTGATTAACACCCCAAGGCTTGGGGTAGCACTTCCAGGGAGTCACATCCCTATTACAGATGCAGGGACACTACCAAAAATATGCTTTTTGCTAATGCAGCTAATCCAGGTCGACTAAACCATACTAAGCCATCTTAGCATAAGCAAACCAGCTTTTGCTGGAGAAAATATCCCTTTTTCTGAGTGCCTGTGCACACACAGACATACACCAGCCCGARAGTGTGACTCTCATGCCACCCTACGCAAGCCACTGCCTCCTCCCCTGTCTCTCTTCCCGGTGGCCCCACTTTAAATGGAGAAGGGAAGAGCCCAGGATCTATTGCAGAGGAGAGGTATTAAGGTGACATGTGCATCCCCCCTCCAGCTGCTAATGGAAATGTCACACTGCAGACCTGCAGAGATCCCCAGCGTGCTGTGAACACTTGCTGGCCTGGCGGCTCCATCTCCAGGCACGGAGTGACTGGCTTGGTGACAGGGGACAGCCAGTTCTCATATGTCTCTGTGCAGCCAGGGGGAAAGGCAGAGCCACATTTCCTCACCTCGGCTTGTTGAGACATCAGAACCCCCTCCCCAGAGCCCTCCTGCAGGGACCGTGGGCTGGGACACAGCCAGAGCATGGGCAGGGGGTGGGCAGGGAGTGACAGCAGGGCAGAACTGGGGCACTGTGAGGAAATCCCTGGCCTTGACAGATGCAGCTGGGCCCACGGCAGCTCCCGCTGGTGCCCAGAGCAGGAGGCTGGCACGGCACAGAGGTGTCCTGTTAGATGTGCTCACAGATATGGCTGGGGGTGGACAATCCTCCCTGGGCACGCTGTGGCTCCCCAGTTSTGCTTTCCTCGAGCAGGCACCTGTTTGGCTGAGCTTTCCAAACGCACTGCTGGTGAAAGTCACCTGAAGAGCTGCCTGCCTCCCCCAGTGCCCAAGCTGTCTGACGAGGTTTTCCCTTGGCAGGAGGAGGGGAAGAGCAACACGTGCCATGAGCCATTGTAGATGTTCTGCTCCTTGCCCGGTGGGGCAGCTGGTGCTGCATGACTGGGATGAGCACCCATTGATATTCACGAGCTGCTGGTGGCCCTGAGGCAGGAACCTCCCAGCGCAGATGCAGATCCCGGGGCTGCATCCAGCCCTGCTGCAAACACAGCTGAAAGCCTTCCCTGCTCCCAAGGAAAAGAGAGCAGCAAAATGCAAGAACAACATTTCCCTTGGATGAAAAGCACTGTGGTCAATTCTAATTACCACATGCTCTTGTGTCCTTCCAGTCASTCATCCTGATGCCTCCTAGGGTTGTAGGCACAGGGATGCTCAGGCACATGAGTCTAAATTAGAAACAGGCAGAGGACTGCAGGACAGGRGGGTCTAACTGCCCCCTTCCCATTTCACATCTTCCTGCCTCTGACAACGCACTCCATGAAACACCAGTGGTCAAATCTGCACTGTGTTAAACACCTGCCAAACCCAGCATCTGGTGGGATGCTGTGCAGGGACCCTGCCTTCAGGGCTCAAAGTTGGGTGCCTTGGTCCCAGCTGAGGCAGGACCCTGGGAAATGTTGGTGAGGTGGGGGGAGTCTGGGGAGTGCTGAGTCTGGGGAGTGCTGAGATGCCCAGCACAGAGCACCAGGGGAAGGGTTCACCCAGCACAGAGCACCAGGGGAAGGGTTCACCCAGCACAGAGCACCAGGGGAAGGGTCCTGCTGCTCGTACCATGAGGACAGCTCACACACACGGCACCTGAACAGAGCTCCTCACCCCAGCACTGACCATGCAGAGCAGGGAAGAGGAGATTCACCCTCCACAACTGCACCCAGGAAAGATGCAGTGAATGCAGAGCAAGACCCTGACAAAACCTGCTCTTTTTCTCCTCTCACAGGATTCCTCTCCCACTCCACCATGCCTACCCCCCCAACATCCACAGCCACTGCTCCTGGCAAAGCAGGGCTCAGGGGAGAGGCATACTCGAGGGACTGGGCAGAAGGGAAGCTGGGCCAGCCATGGGGTGAACCTTCCTGCTCAAGGGTATGTGAATACACAATTTAATTGCTCCTCCACGTGATCTTGCAGCTTACAACTCACACTCTCAAAATGCAGAGCTTATGGCAATGCTCTGCAGGGACGGTGGGGAACAGGAACCGGGACCACCACAGATCCCTCCCCCTCTCAGCCCTCTAATGCCCCCTGGCACCCGCRTGGATCTCCTCCCGAGAGGTTTGGTGCCAGGGCAGGGGAGAGGCTGGCTCAGGGCACGAGCAATGGGGCAGCTCTTGCTCCTCCACCCTGGGAAGGCCAAGCCACAGAAGACTGTGTCAGGGATGGACTTTGTGCCCGCAGCCGGGGTCGGGAAGCACTGGCAGGGCAGACCATTAGTGGCAGGATTCATGCTCCCTGTCGCTGACTGCATCTGTAATGGGATTTGATCGGCTTTAAGGCGGCTTATTCTGCCAATTAGCTTCAGCCAGTAAAATCCCTCTTCCCCCAAGCCCTGGGGGTAACAATCTGCTGACAACATGTTCTTTCCCCATCTAGCCATTAAACTCATCAGCGGGGCTAGGAATTGTA
>NW_026623352.1:144930-173559 GCF_030028575.1 Malurus melanocephalus
CGCTGCCGGGGAGCGAGCATCGTCAGCTGGTGCGAGGAGCTCTCGCTCCCCCTCTGCGTAACAAGGCGTTTGATTTCTCTTAATACTTGCCTTTTTTTTTTTTTTTTTTTTTTTCCTTCCCATGCACAACAGTTGGGGTGTTTGGCTAAAAAAAGAAAGAGTGGGTAATTATTGCTAAATTACGCAAGGCGTCAGGCCCCGCTGGGCTGTGCTGCCAGCGAGATGCAGCCGGGAGGGGGTCCTTGCCCACCTGTTGGGGCTGCTGTCCCGCAAAAAAGAGCCAGGAGGGTGCGTGGGGAGGAGCTGCGGGACAGCTGGGGATCGCGGGTGGGCTGTGGGCTCCCAGCCTGTCRCTCTCTGCCTTTGCAGTTTGCCAAGCTGCACTCGGGCATTTCTTTACCCCGCTGGCATCTGACTGGCAAAAGGGAGTGACAGATTCCTTCTGGGTGAGCTTTGGGTGAGAGCTGCTCGGAACAAACTTTGTTAGACCCACAGGTACCCGAGGTACCAAGAATTGTCCTTTGTCACCTGAGGTGCAGGAGCTGGTCCCCAGAGGGGCCTGGTCCTGCATCTCCCACAGGTCCGGTAATCCTGACAGCAAACCCAGCTCCTCTGGGCCGGAGTGGCACCATCCCTGGCACTGAGAGCTGACTCTCACTCCTGGCCCTGTCACAGCCTTCCCCACATGGGCACATCACTCCTCTGCTCCCATCTGCAGTGCTGCTGCCTCGTTGGTTCAGGGCAGGGAGATCCCCRTTTCTCAGGCACACCCGGTGCCTCACAGCCAGCACCAGCCTCGGTGGGGATGGGGCTGCCACAGGAGCACACCGGGGTGGTTTTTCAAGGCTCTCTCCCTTGCTGATTCCTGCAGGGATCACCTGAAGCCCTCGAGTGTGAGATGTGAGCAGCCCCAAAGCCACAGGAGCCAGCTGCAGGCACCAGGGCTCCGAGATGGCATTTCCCTGGAACGAAGCAGCTGCAGATTATGTGTTGCCTTTGCTTCATGCAAAGAAGCCAGCTCTGGATGGCAGAGTTTACAGGAAGCACATGTCAAAAGAGTAAATAATGAATATCAAAGCAGCAGTGAAGGTGGAAAGAGCTCTTTAAGCTTCAAAGCAARCACTGGATTGTTCCAGAAGTTCTTCAGGGATCCAGATGAAGCTGAAGTTGGGAAAGGTGCAAGAATAGCTGCAGGCAAGATGTAGCTGTCAAGGATTSTGGTCATGAGCAGACCTCAGAAAATCCAGGGGTTCATATATGTGCTCTCAGCTCCCCCTCAAGACGCAGGATGTGAAGTGGTACGTGGGGAAATTCACAGGACTGATTTCTTTTGACAACCCCATTCTGCTACCTGAGAAGTGAGAGATCTGGGGAGGGCTGTGCTTGGAGCRGTGGAGATGGGCTGGGAAATGTGAGGGAATGACAGCATCCCRTCAGGATGCTGTTTTGGGGACACCTTGCAGGCAGCTTTATCCACCAGGAGCTCCAAGCAGCTCTGCTCTGTGGTTTTCTTGGCTTWCAGTGGTTTCATGTTGTAACTGGTGCTGAGTCTTTCCCCTGRGCCAAGGACAGGAATGAGGCCTGTTGATGGTGTTGGAGAGCAAGGGCACTGCTTTTCAAGCAAACATCTTGTTCATCAGCAGCACAGGCTCAGCTGGGGAGAAACCCATTTCAAATTCATGGTGAATGGTTCTGACCAGGAAAACCACCCTGAGTCCMAATGCTGAGAAGGACAAAATGTCCTGCACTTGTGTTTTGGGAGGAAGYAGGCCCTATTTTCTACTTTGAAGCGACATTTGTTTTGAGGTCTACTGTCATGGGATTCCGAACTTAAACACGAGATGCAATGTTTTATTCAAGATGTTTTTTATCCCTTCTGGTATTTCAGTTTAACCGGCAAACTAATAAAACCTATTATTTACAGAGTCCTCATGAGCCCAGAGCCTGGGGGGCCAAGCTGCCACAGCAAATGAGGCTTGGGTTGTGCAGCCCTCACTGCAGGATTTAGCTCTGGGAGACAAGGAGGCAATTCCAGCTCTGGCCCAAGGATCCCAAACCTTGGGAGGATGGCAGTGCTCTGGAGGGATGAACCTGGGAACATTGCAGCTCTTCCCAAACCACTCTGTGCTCTCTGAGAGCCCCATTTCGGGGTGTTTGTGGCTCAGGCTGCAGCAGCAGGGGCAGGCAGGAGGCAAAGCTCTGCTGCCTCTTCCCCAAAGGTTTGGTCACTGCCTCAGGCAATGCCAGACACCAGGAGCATCCCTCTCCAAGGGGGCTGCTCTTCTTCCGGGCCACATCCGAGGGAAAACTGACACAAGTGGAGAAAAGTATTAACCCGAGGTGCTCAGGAGCTCGTTTCTGAGAAAGCTCTGCTCTTGGCATTTGCACAATGTCCCTCAGACAGATCTGTCTCTCCCAAGGGTGGAGGAGCACCCACAGCAGGACTGGAGGACCCCAGGCAGGCAGATCCCACAGGCTCTGCAGGAACAGGTGAGGTTTGAGAGCGCTGCTGGCTGAGCTGGGCACTCCAGGACAAGGAGCTGCCAGGGCATTGGCAGGCAGCAGTGCCAGGGCCATGCAGCAGGCTGCTCTCAAGGGCTGCATGGAGGTGAACGTGCCTTCCCCTCCTCCCTCACTCCCACGTCATACAGCTGAGGACAGAGCACAGTTAGAGCTCTGTCCTTGATGCTGTCTGTCCTCCTGGCARTGAACTGGTCCCGGAGCTGTCACCGAGCCAGCACATCCCCCAGAGCAGTGCAGGTCTCAGGCCAAGCCCTCTGCCCGTGCCCAGGGCTGTGTGCTCTGGCAGGAGCAGGGCTGGTCGCTCTCCTGCAGCAGCATCCCTGAGGATGAGYTCTCTGACAGACCTGGGTGAGAGTGGGGAAGGACAGCTGGCTACAGAGTCCCTTTGGAAAACTTGGAGGGTGTAAGGCTTGACTCCTTTCTCTGACTTGGGGCATGTCCTGCGCAGTGGAAACATTTGTTTACTCTACCAGGGCATTTGTTCAACACAAGCCAGGATTTGYCTCTTTCAGGCTCGCTAAGCACAGCAGCAGATGCTGTACCTGGGCTCACATGACATCAATAACAGCTTCAGCTGGGCTCTGYCTCCCCACCTTTACGGACAGCGATGATAGATGAAGCAGACAGGGCACAGTTTGGTTTTTAGGTGCTGGAGTGAAGTTGCAGTGCTGACAGATTTAAAAAAATGTGTTTGGAGCCTGAACAAATGTGACGTGAATATTTTCCAAGGAGAATGAAGGGTGTGGGAGGACAGCCCAGGCCGTAGCAGGAGCTGGTGCAAGGTGTCCCGGGGGTGATGAGAGCATTGACAGGAGCGAGAACTTTACCTTCATCCTCTGCTGCTACGTCAGGCCTGAAGGAGTATCTACGTTCCTCCCATTGCAGGCAGTCCCTCTTCAAAATCAGTTTCTTAGWGGGAAGAGATCACCAAATGCCAGGTGATCTGATCCTGTGTGTCAGAAGAGTTCTTGCTGTCACCCTGGGGATGGGAAAAGTGCCATTTTCTGTGCTTTTATGGCTCTGCTTTTCTGAAACCCTCCCCAACCCAGGGCTTAACATGTTACATTTCTCCTAGGGATTGAAATGTAAAAAGAGAAAATGTACATGGGAAAGGTTTGGTAGGGGAAGAGAACTGGCAGCATCTGAAAAAAAACAGGGAAAAGTCTCAGCAAATGGAGCACCAGGTGTTTCAATACTTCTTTCAAATGGAATTTGCAACTACACCATCCATACATCTGATGTCATACACCCAGCACAGGACCACGAGCTGGTAGTTTGGACCCCAGAATAACTCCCATCCTTATTTTAAATACTGTGCAACTGCTGACACAAACTTTGGGGACATGCAGCTGCAGGAACAGGAACAGCTGCTTCCCTTCACGGTGGAAATGCGGCTGCTTCTGGGTGGAGGTGCATAGCTCCTTGTCACCCCGTGCCACAGTGGCTCAGGGAAGGGGAAAAGGAGCCAGGAAGGTGGTGGATCCAACAGAAACTGTCATTGGGATGCAAACTGTGCTTCACGCAGTGATTCCTGCCAGGGTTGCTCAACAGCTGGGAAAAACTTGGGGCTCTCCAGAGGAYGGGCTGGGATTCAGAGCAGAGCCAACACGTGGAAGATGATGCTGACCATCAAAACCCCGTGGCCAGCAGTGACTGTGCCCGGCTCTTCCCCTGTTGCAGCCCTGAGGGCACAGCTGAGGCCACATCAGCGCCACTGACCCCGCAGGAATTAGGAAAGGGAGGCACACTTGCCTTTTATTGTTAATACCCGCAGGCATTTCTGTGCAGGGATGTAGGGATTTCAGTGCCTTCTTTCTACACTGGCTGGGGAATGTTTATACACCAGTAAATAATGGGAGCTGCTCATCTGTGGCCGAGTGTGGATGTTCAATTACAGCCCTCTCGTGCAGCTGATCCGAGCCCTGCTCTGCGCTCTCCTCTCGCCCCGGCTCTGCGCTTCGCCTGGCACTTCGACATTTCGTCAGCCTGAGGATAATGCAGGGCTGTTGACAAGTGGAGAAAACAGCCAAAGRAGCTCTCCTGCCCGAGCTGAGGCAGAGCCCGGTCCCTCCTGTTGCAGGTGCTGCCTGATCTGGGGTCCCACGAGCTGTTTCTGCTGCCTGTGACGGGGCTGACTGAAGCTCTGTGACGGATGCCTGCAGCAATCCCCTTTTCTCACACCTCCCTCCTCCTTGGGAGCTGTTAGACATTTGCAAGGCCTCTCTAATTTCCTCCCTCGTTTAGCTCCAGTGTTTCCTGCAGCAAGAGGGAAATGCCTTTCTCTCTCAAATGCCCGAACTCGTGGGACACATTTTGGAGGGGCTGTTTTTTGTTGTGTTTGTTTTAGGGAAGCAGCTCTTGGGATTGTGGCACTGTGGCCCCGAGTGCCACCCCAACAGGGCTGTGCCAAAGGAGCCCAGCAGGGAGGGGACCAGCTGAGAACAGGCTGGGCACACCCCGAGGCACTTTGCCCATCCAAAAGGGCAGAGCCTCTTCCACCCCTGCCCCAAAGCATCGTTCAGGGAGGGGAAAGAGAGCACGTCCTGTGCTGCTGCTGTGCACTCCCAGATGGGGCAGTCAACAGCACAGCCTCTCCTCCTGTGCCCTCTGTACCCAGGATGGGCACAGCAGCCCCGCTGGACCTCACAGCAGCCCTGAGAGACCCCTGGTGATGCCATCGGGGCTGTCCYACTGCCCCGAGCCCAGGGCAGAGCGGGGCTGCTCCCCAAACCCCATCCAGCTGCTCTCTCCTGCTGGCACTGCCCTTTGCACCCTTTCCCCCACACCCTCATGGGTGTCCGTGGTGCTCCACAGCCCCTGCTCCCAGGAGTTCATGGAGAAATGCCAGCACTGCTCTGCTCCTCAGCTCCAGGATCAGTGAAACACTGACCTACATCAACCCTGGGCTGTGCTGCCATGGCTGCTGGGCACGGCCAGCCTCACCCCGGTACCCCTGCWCCGCCAGTTTACCCTCACACGTCCCAGTGTGGAAATGCAGACCCCAGTGCTGCTGTGTCCAGCACCCACCTTCCCTGTCCCCTCTGGTTCCCCCTCCATGCAGCCCCTGTGCCCAAAGCAATCAGTGGCAGCTGAAGTGCAGAGGAGCAGACACTGTGAGCTGCCCTGCAGCTCCTGCGCTCCCAGAGCCATCGGAGCAGAAATGCCTGAACGCAGAGCCCTCTCCAAGAGAGGGATGCTGGCACCGGGATCTGGCAATTGCCAGCACGTCAGGAAGGGGAGATCGTCTCCTAATGCTCTCTAAGCTCCAATCTTAATCTTGTTCATTGCTGTTAAGTCTCAGAGAAATCGGGCCGATGCGTTGAAAGGAGGCAAAATAAAAAGATTCAAGAGGAGGCTGAAGTCTCTTCAGAAAACTGAAGAGAAATAATCTTCAAAGGTTCCCACGAGCCTGTGCTCCCCAGCCTGGAAAAGCAGCACAGATAAACACTGAGCCTTGCTAGAGCTGTTTTTCAGTCTGGTATTTTCTAGGAGGAGGCAGAAGTGTAAAGGCTGGAATATCACAGAGAGCAGTTAAGGGATCTCAGCACATGAGGTTTGACCCCTGTCCCTGGGGTCTCTGCTGCTTGGCAGGCTCCAGTGCCCAGGGCAAAGCCTGGCTCCCATTTCCCTGTGGGGTGAGGGCCAGCCTGAGCAGCAGCACAGGAAGGGCTGGATGCTCCCCCTGCCCCAGTGCGAGGGTGATCTGGCTGGCTGGGAACTGCAAAGAGCTCTCTGCACCGGGGGAGAGAAGGACCAGGCTGGTGTTCCACGTCTGGGAACAGGGAGGGACCATCATCAGGGCCAGGGGCCAGGGCAGCTCAGCACCTTGTTCCCCCCAGCCCTTCCCATCCCAGTGCCCTGCAGCATCCCTGAGGACCGTCCCCTGCCAGTCCCCTCATCCCCAGACAAGGGACACCCACAGAGAGGTGTCCCCTCTCCTTGTGTMCCCCTCTAAGGCCTGGGAGGTTCCTACACTGGGAGCTGCTGTGACTTGTCACTGCTGCCTGAGCTGCTGCTGCTGAATCCCTTCCTCCAAGCTCCCTTCTGGCCTCCCTGACAGCCCGAGGCAACGTGTGCTGCCACCTAAACAGGTCCTGCTATCAAAGGGGCTGCTCTTTCACCTTGCTTGGGTCAGGAGGAGACCGAGAATTGTCCATGGAAYACTCCAGATGCAGAAAACAGGGCACACACCCCTGTGTCCCACCCTGCAGAGGGACATGCCTAGCCCTGGGGGTTTGCAGGAGGGATTTCACTGCAGAGATGGGGATGATGCTCCCTGTGCAAGCAGGGTGGGCTCTAACGAGGGTTTTGTGAGCAGGGGGACAGCAGGGTGGGCTCTAAAGAGGGTTCTGCAGGCAGGGGGACAGCAGGGTGGGCTCTAAGGAGGGTTTGCAGGCAGGGGGACAGCAGGGTGGGCTCTAAGGAGGGTTCTGCAGGCAGGGGGACAGCAGGGTGGGCTCTAAAGAGGGTTTGCAGGCAGGGGGACAGCAGGGTGGGCTCTAAGGAGGGTTTGCAGGCAGGGGGACAGCAGGGTGGGCTCTAAGGAGGGTTTGCAGGCAGGGGCACAGCGTGGCTGCAGGCTCTGGGCCAGAGCCCGTGTCAGGGAGGCAGAGCGCTGACTCCCCAGGCAGCTCTGCCAGCGCCAGCCTTTGCAGCAAATTTTGCCTTTGTCATTGCCCATGTGCTTGGTGGACAGGGGACTCCTGTCTTCCAGGAGGTTGTTAAAAAATGCCTTTCAACTGCAGTAAAATTCACCCTCTTCTCTTCCCCCCACCAAAAAAAAAAAAAAAAAAAAAAAAGAGTAAACCATAATTACACCCACACAGCTCTCCACGCTGCTTCACCCCCCTCTCAGAAATGCTCCCGCATCCACAGAGTGGATATGTTGATTAAAAGTCCCCCAAAATGAATAGATCAAGAGAAATCTTCCATACCCCTGCAGCAAGGGTGAAGTGCTTTTTAATTAAGGACAAAGACATGCAAATGTCCTGAATCATCACAAGCAAATAGCAAAATAGCACCTGTCAGAATATTAAAAAACAAGCACTCAGCATTCCCTTGTGATCAGCTTGAAGGAGGCCTTGAGTTAAAAAAAAAAAAAAAAAAATCCACTGAGAGTTGAAAAACGTAATAGACTGGGAGTGAGCGAAGAATACTGCTCAAAGAAATCCAAGTGGGGATGACCTGATGGTGATTTTGGCTCGTGAATACGTCAGTGTGACTGACAGGAGGGTCTGGACCATCCCTAGCCCCAGTACAGCCCGTGCTGGCCCCACTGGAGTCTGGGATGGGTCACACAGGGCACTGCTGACCCGCCCACCATCAGCCAAACCCCTCTTCTCGCAGGTGCCAGGTCCCTGCCACCACCCCCCTGCAAAAGCTGTAATTATGAGCACTCAAATAACCCCAGTCAGCTGGGAGAACACAGCTTAATGCATTCTGAAGTGTTTGCTGGAGGAGCAGCCTCAGGGTCCGCTCCACCGAGATCCCCTCGCCCCTCAGMCCTGCCCGTGCTGAACGAGGGGCGATTTAAGGCTCGCTGGGTAATGAAGGTGACAGCCTGCTGCATCCCAGAGCCTGTGCCAGCACCCCATAACCCTTCTCCTCGTGTGCACTGGTCGSTGTGGCAGCCCTGGAACGCGCAGGGAGAGCCCTGATGTGCCCAGAGCCTCTGTTATTAGGATTGATTATGGGGAAAACTGCCTGGAACGGTGCTGGGGCTGCTGGGGAGAGCAGGCAGGTGCTGCCACGCCGATCAGGGCAGGATTTTCCTAGARCAGGGTTAAAAGGGGAAGTTTGAAGAATTCCTTTGCGTTTTGGGTGTTTTCATTTCTATCACTGCTGGCTTTTACCTAAACCCACCCAGGTGCTGATGTTAAAAACCCTGCTGTGAGGGGGCTGTGAGGGGCACCCACAGCAGCATCCCCTGGGCTCGGTGACACCGCTGAGGCCACCGCTGTCCCCAGGGCTGTGCCCGAGCCAGGAGGGAGGAGGAGCGGGAGAGGCGATGAAAGGAGCGAGTGTTGGAAGGACAGGGAGAGCCAGCACAGCCCGGCAGCAGCGACAAAGGGGCTGCGAGGGGAAGGCGGAGTGAAAGGGAAATGCCTGGAATAATAAGTGACGGACGGATGCCTTTGAAGGGGACTCGGATATCTCGGGTCTCCCGCCTGACCTACTTAAAACCGGCGTAATCTGATGGAGGAGCAACCTCCCGCTCGGAATGGAAACTTCGCTGCTGTGCCTGTGAATTCCTTCCCTCTGCCACCCAGGGTGGCACGGCTGGAGGCACTCTATGAGCTCAGGGACACTCTGGGACACTGGGCACCTTTTGGGGTGACAGGCACCAGCACAGAGCCAGGGGGATGGCATGGCACGGAATATTTTTCCAGCGGGCAGGTTATGAACAAAACTGCCCCTGGGGAATGCCAGGATGCGCTGCCATTCCCAGCACAGCCAAAAAAAACCCGGAACATCAGCACCCAGAAGTCAGGGGGCCTTCATTAGCTCCTTGAACGCACATGATTTGCAAACAGAGATTTTTCATTTCAAATGAACCACGAATCTGGTGCACGACAGCGTCCTGAGGCACCAAATTAATTGGCAAATATAGGCAGAATTTGGCAATTAGCTTAAATGAGAAYAGAAACAAACAAAACCACAGTCCAAGCAAAAACAGCTGCATTCAAAGCACTTTCTTCCCAACCTGTTTTGAAATAAAATGTTTTGCTTAAAAATGCCAAAATGTTTCATTGATCCATGTTCTAAATTAAATGTTTCAAGTTTTTTCACTTCAGCACACCATTGTTCATTTARAACCCGACTTTCTTTAAATAAAAGAGTAGAAAAAGAACCACTGTTTTGGTTTGAACAACATATTGAAATGACAAGATTAATTTTTTTCATTTTTCCTGTTTCACTGGAAAGCCATATTAAAAAAAAAAAAAGATTTGATTCAATTTGAACCAAATTTAATCCATTCCTCAYTTTGCTCCAAAGCAATTTTCCTATCTGCAATGTGTATTGCAGGACATCCTGGGGATTCTGGGGCTCCAGGTGTTGCCTTTGCCTTGTGGGGGAGCAAGGTGGGTTTGGTGGGAATTCCCAGCAGAGCAGAGCAAGATTCCATCTCATTTTATCAAGGGTTTTCGTCAAACACTTCCAGCTCCCTAAGGATGTGAAATTTCCAGCTCATAGACTCTGGGACTGAATTAGCTGTTTAGGAACCTTYATATGCTTTATTCAACTTCCTTGCTAAATGGCAAAAATGTATGTGGGATTAGRAAAGAAAAACAATTAAATTAAAAACAAAGTCATTACAGAAAGCCAGCGAGTCTCTCAGTACCCCCATCAGAGTGAGATGAGTTTTCTCCCTTTGTGGAGATAGGCCCCGTTAATTTTCTTGGCAGGATCTCCCATGTTAGACCGACAAGGCAAATGTTTACTTTGACTTCTCAACACTCTTTGTGAACCCCAGGGGGATTGAAAAATAAAAAGAGAGAGAGGGAGAAGTTCTCTTAATCTGAAACGTTAATTTTTGCAAAGCTCAGATTTAGGGTCAAATTCAAACTGACAGAGTCTCCTTGAGGTAGGAGGAGGGGCAGGAGATAATATTGGGCRAAGAGAAGAGAAAGATGAGACGGGCAAAGTGGATTTTTTTTTTTTAAAGCTTGCAGGGAGATACTAAGCTCAATAATCAGACAAGAAAGGCAACGAGCAGCTATCAAAGCAGCAGCCGTTTTAAGAGCTGTGCTCATCTGAAAGCGACTCTTAGTTCTTGTGAAAACTGCCGCCTTAACAGCTGTCCCAATTAGAGCCAGCCGGAAATTTCCCAATAAACCCACGGTTCTGTCAGAAAATAATTCGCTGAGTCTGAAACGCTCCGAGTTGGCTGAACTTTTRTTGAATGGAGAAGCAGAGCTCCAACTGGGTCCGGTGCTCAGCTGCCAGGTTTGTGCTCCGAGCGGCAGCGCTGACGGAAAAGTCGATTTTGCTGAGCAGCTGCAGGCACCAGGAAGCGCCTGGTTGCCATAATTTATGTTTGGGATTTGGTTGGAGTTGGGGGGTGGTTAAAAAAAAAAAAAAAAGCAACTGAGTTCCTTATAAATTTGAGCTGGAGCCAGGCAGAATTGCTCATGCCATGATCCCATATGCCTGACCCGTTTTAGGATCTTGGCGGCTGGATCTGCGAGGGAGAAAATAAATCAACCCCAGAGTGCTGAGAGAGGCCAGTGCTGGCAGTGGCACAGTCCTGATGTCCCTCTGCCAGGGGACACAGCTCAGGGCTGTGTGACAATGAGGGCACTGGGTCTCCTGGGGTCTCTCCTTCCCTATCAGAAACATCCTGATACCTCCTTCCTTATCTTGGCTTTATTTTGGCTTTATTTTGGTTTTATTTCTTAATTAAGGCAAAAGCAGCAGCTACAGTTACTTGGTCTTTTTCAGCTGCGTTGTTAAAAACTGATGTGTTACCACTGGATGCATCATCAGATTTTTTTTTTTTTTTCAGCTGTTTCACTGCATCAGAAACTTATGAAAGGAAGGAAAAAGTCAACAAGGTTTAGTCTAGAAGAGCCTGTGCAACACTTCTCATGGAGATATCTTAGCTACCCCTATTTGCATTGTATTTAAACAGAAAAATTACCAGACAGGACAACAACCCAGGCTCCCCCCAGTCACCTTCCAAGGGGTTATGAGGCTCCAAGGCAGCTGGCAGGACCAGAAGAGTCCTTAAATCAAACTGGAGCTGTATTTGCAGTGAAGAAAAAAAAATATTAATGCTCTGTGTGACTCCTGACCATCAGGGAAAAGCCTTTCTGRGAGTGGTGATGATTAATTACTAATGATAATTAACCTGCAACAACAGTGGCACTCAGAAACTAGAGCAAAGGCACACATCCCATCATGTGCAGCTCTGAATGAAAACACAGCCTCTGCCCCAGAGGGATTTCTTTTTAAAAATGCCTAGAAATGATGACTGACAGAACTGGAGCTTTTCCTCTCCGGAGCGCTCCCCAGGGCGGGCACAGAGCCCTGTGCAGGTACCACTCTCCATTCCCAGGCTGCTGCCTGTGCCTCATGGAGGGGCTCTGCTGCTTCACCAGGCACTCTCCAGGGTGATCTTGGGGTTTCCTGTGCCCCAAACCCACCCGTGCCCCAAAACAGGGTGTCCATCCCCGTTTCCAGCCCCATCTGGAGTCCATCACTGCCTGCCCYATCGCCCTGCAGGAGCAATACCCACCCTGCCCACCGTGCTGCCACTTAGCTCGATGGAGAAGCAGGGATATGGAGCTGGAGCCTGAAATCAGCCCCCTTTGAGCCTTTAAAGTGATGCTAAGAGCTCTCTGGAGCTAGGGGAGGGGAAAAAAAAATAAAAAAGCATCTGCCACATTCTTCATTTCATGTCGCAAGCTGTGAGATCCCACCCCTCGCACTGCCTATCCCTGCTGACAGCCCTGCTTCCTACAGAGCAAATGGGCTCAAAACKCCGTGATCAAAGTCATTTGCATTGACTCCCATGGCCTGGTTTCTGTGCCTGGAGCTCTGCCCCTGGAGCTGCTCTGCCCCTCTGAAACAGGAGCACCAGTTCCTCGCCTCTCTGGGGTTTTGCTGTGTCTCTGTTTGCTCCCCAGAGGAAGGAGACCAGCTGTGGGTGCTGGGTGTTGGTGTTTTACCTGYTTAAATGAGCAGAAAAGCAAACAAAAAACAGCTGCATTCAAAACACTTTTCCCCCAATCTGTTTTGAAATAAAATGTTTTGCTTAAGAATGCCAAAATGTTTCATCGATCCATGTTCTAAGTGAAATGCTTCGAGGTTTTTCAGGCTGAGCAGCGCATGCAGGGAGGGCTTTGCTCTGTCCCAGTCCCACAGCAGAGGAGGATGTTTCCCTACAGTTTCCCTATGATTTCCCAGCAGTTTCCCCTCTCTGCTCCCTCCCAGGGCACACTGGCAGCTCACCCATCCCTGTGCTCTGCTCTCCACCATGCAGCACTCACTCAGCAGCCCCTGCTTGTGCCACCTTGGAACAGCTCAGCTCTCCCTGGGCTGTGCCATGGCCCCAGAGGATGGCAGCTGCTGTCCCACAGGGCTGCCTGTGCCCTCTGTCCTGCTCACAAAAGAGCTGGAGCAGCTTCTTGCACTCTGGGAGAAAAGGAGGTCTCCATGGCAGCTAGGAACAGCGCTAGCACGACAGGAAGATTGTGCAAGAAACTTGATTTTTTTTTTTCCCTTACAGAAAAAGCTTCTATTTTTGACAAAAGGCCTTTTTGAGGTACGAAACCTCTTATGAAACTTCTCCCACATCAGTGCTTTACATAAACTATTTTGCTGTAGTTGTGTTATTCATTGCACGCGTTTCACACCAGCATGAACCAGTTTTTCTCCAGAGAGTGGAAAGGGAGCCTGGCTGCAGGACAGGACACCCTGAAAGCCACAGGTCACCTCATCCAAGCCATGCCCACCACAAACAGCRTTTCAAACAAGTTAGGCCAAGGAAAAAAGGCTCTCCCATGGAATAATCCATATTTCAGCATGAACAACAACTTTAACTGTCCAGGAACATCCCAGAGGTGCAGCCCAGTCACAGCTCTGCCGAGGTGGATGGCACTGACGTGGTCCCAAGGAGCCCGTGGTGACAGGGGCCAGCTACAGCCTCACAAGGATTAACAGGGCAAGAGTCCATTCACTGCTCTGGCCTCACCGATAGTTATTTTTTTCCCCTCTGAGCCTGAGATGTCAGGGCTGATAGCAGATAGTTTGTTTCACAGCGAATGCACAGTGATAGGTCAGGGGAACAAGAGAAAATGCCACCTTTGAGGGGAATTAGATCATTAAAATGTCACAGTAGTATCTCAGGAAGCCAACTGGAGATTCCAGCTACAGTTTCTCGTTCCCTCTGCTAGAAGAAATAAATAACACCTGCCAAGTGAGACCAGGCCTCGGTTTTACAGAGATTACTGTTTTTTTGTGTCACCATTGTTTCACCCTGCTCTGACAGCAAGAAAGTAATGATCTCATTTTACACTGACACCAAGTCTGATTTTGGGGAAGTAAAAGCTTTTCTCCAAACCTGGGCTGAAGAATAAACAGAGTGCTCCAGGAGCCGTGGCACAGAAGGGAAACTTATAGACCACTCAGCCTCCCAGCACATCTAATGAACATTAAATTAATGACAGCGACTTGACTCTGTGGGTTCCTCTATTCCCCACTCCACACTGCTATTGCTCACCATCCAGGTGCCCTAGAGGTTTTCAGGCCCTCATCCCACCATGAGAAGCAGCATTTTCCATTGAGGAATCTCGTGGTCCAGGGCTGCTTGTGGCTCTGAACTGCCTTGATTGGAGCCTGCGGGGGATTTCTCAGCGCTCAGCTCCCCAGCCGTGTAATGGAAGGAATAATCCTCATCTCCAGCATGTGCCCTCAGCACCAAGGGGCTCTGCACTGCTCTCATCAGCCATTGTCACTCAGAAATTTSCTTCCCGAGCGCACAGGAGATGTGCACAGTGGCAGCACTTTTTAGAAGAGGTCACMGTAGGTGAATCCAGGGTCCTGCTGTGCCTCTTTTCCCATTCCCAGAGGAGATTCTGAGGGAAGGGGCAGGTACAGSGACAGTTCCTCCCTCTCCACAACCCTCAATATCACAGCAAGTTCTCCCTTGTGAGTTACCCTTGCTCTGCTCTTTGCTTTCCCAGGCTCTCACTCCCCCTCTCCCTTGGCAGGGCTGGGAATTGCTTCCCACGGCAGCTCAGGATGGAGAAGTGGAGCCAAAAAAGCCTCTGCTGTCAGGATCCCTTATCGAGGCAGCAGACACAGGACAGCTGATGGCAGTGCCACCACCGCTCCTGGCTCTCTGCATTTCTCTGCTCCTGCTTCCTCTCCTGAGGACCTGCATCACCAACCAAACCTCCCCAAAACTCAGAGCCCTTGAAAGAGCGACCCCCCAGCTCCACCCTGCACTGTGCCTCAGTGCCTAATTGTTYTAAYAGATTTTGAAACACTTCATTTATCKTCCACCACCATTCAGGTCTTTGTTCCACGGGAATACAGCAAAGCAAGGACAGTGGAAATAAAAGCAGACACCGAGGGMAGGTGACAGCTTCCCCGTGCCGTGCACACACGGAAAAATCAAAGCTACGAGGGTTTTTGTTTGTCAACACCAATCTGGTGGGGGAGAGATAATGGCCACCAGGATGAGGAGGGAGCAGCTATTGTGGCTGCCTGAATGCTCTGACTGCTGGCAAAGCAAAGCCTTTTGTCCACTGATTTTTCCTTCCTTGCACATTTACTTTACCGGTTACCTTCTGTGTTTTCCTCTTTCTCTCTCTCTCATATCAAATTATCACGTTTGGAGGGTATTTCCAGGACTTCAGGCAAGGCCAGGAAAGTGCAATTCCAATCTGAAGCCCCTCTTCTAAAGGGGCATGAACCCTGTACTGGGGTCTGACTGTGTTAAATTCTCCCTGGTGAAATTTTATCTCTTTGCCTGGTACCTTTGATGAGTCGTTTTCAGCCAGTCGGGCACAAATTAACCATGGGGTTCATCTGTCTCCAAAATGATCTCTGTGCCAAGCCCCAGCCAGACTTTTGCTGCCTTGGATCAGATGATGGGATGATTTTTTAATCAGAAGAATCACAGATGGGAAACAAATGAAAAGCTTAAAAAAACCAACCCAAATTAATATTTATTTATGCTAAAATTCTCTGTCCCTCTTGTTTACAACATTTTCATGCATCAGGAGGGTTGTGATTGTTTTGGTTTTCCCTGACYAGCTCTAGCTTTTCCTTTTGAGCACAGGAAATAAGCTTGGATGATTTTGAACCATGCCATACAGGCAGGCTCAAGGCAGGGAGGCACCTGAGAACCAGAATATATTCACAACTGAGACTTTGATTCTCTAATCCTCCCGGTGCTCACATGCAGGRGAGACAGGGATTGTTTAACTTTGAAACTCCAAAATGGCCTTGGTGCCCACAAAGGTTTTAGAGAGAGCTTGTGACGCAGCAGGAGCCAGGGATTAAGCTCTAAATCCATGTTTTGTCCCTGAAAAGCTGTGCTGATCACTAATAGAGTGAACTCTGCTCTCCAGAAATGTTTATCTACATCTTTAGAAGCCCCTGCATGGGAGCTGGGCACGAGTGGCAGGCAGCAGTCAGGAGCAGGACAATGGGAGTCCTTCAGCCTGAGCTTGGAGAGGCTCTGCTGAGCACAGCAAGGGCAAAGAGAGGGGGAAGAGACTGTCAGAGCTGTGACAGCATCAGCAGCAGGACAGGGGAGCAGGTCAGGGCAGAGGAGCTGGGGGACAGCACCTCCAGACACTGCCCCACAGAGCCCCCAGTTACACAAACCCCGTTCTSTTGTATGGCAATCCCCTTTGAGCAGGATCCTACAAAACACAGGACTTCCCAAAGCTGGCTCTGATCTCCCACAGCTCCTTCAGGAGGTGAGGAAGCCCASGGGCTGTGACTGCAGGGGAGAGCTCAGCTCTCCTCAGCTCCTGCTATGGGAATTTCAGTGGGATGCCACCATGCAGAACACCATGGCTGAAATATTTAAGCTGGGATACCACCTGGGCTAGTGGAAGGTGTCCCTGCCCGTGGGGATTGAAATGAGATGRTCTTTCAGGTCCCTTCCAGCCCAAACCATTCTGTGATTCCATAAAATAGTGCATAAAATACAAGTGTATAACTGTGTGAGGCAGGCACAGGATGGRCAGAGAGCAAGGGTTTAACTGCTCACCTGATGCAAACATGCAAGGAGACATCAAATGGAAAGGAAATTCATAGCTCCCAAACCTAAATTAAATAAGGGTTTTATGCCACAATTAAAACAAGAAACTCCTTTCTGTGGTCACAACTCAGTGAGCAGCTGGACCAAATCCTAGAACAACTCATCAAGAGCTATTATAATCAAATATTCTCAGTTTAGAGGGACCAACAATGATCATTTASTCCAACTGCAYRATCACTTCAGGGCTGACCAAAAGTGATAAAAGGTTATCCAGGGTGTTGTCTAAACACTGGGAGGCCTGGGGCACCCACCAGTTCTCCAGAAGGATGGAGATTTGACCTGTTTGACCACTCTCTCTGTAAAGAAATGCTGCCTAAAGTCCAGTCTGACCCTCCCCTGGCAGAAATTTGAACTACCCCACCACATCCCATCYCATCACTGGGTACCAGGGAGGAGAGCTCAACTCCTCCCTGTCTGCTCCCAACCCTTGGGGAGCTGCAGAGAGCAGTGAGGGCTCCCCACAGCTTCCACAGAACCCTGGTAAAGATCTGTGAGAGGCACAGGAGTGAAAGAAAGCCCAAGATCATGGAAAGCATCTGCTGTTGGAGTGCTGTCAGCAGTCAGACTCTTCAGATAAGGCTTGGGGCTCTCCCAGGGCTCTGCTGTGCCTGCAGCCTGGGAGCCCAGCAAACRCTTGCTCTGACACTGGGTTAATTTTAGGAATACCTGCCAGCTCTCCTTCACAGAGCAGGGCGATATRCTTTCAGCAAATGACTTATTTCCTTTAAATAAATGCGATTTCTAGGCAGCTAAAGTGGTGCAAAAAATCCAGTTCAAATTCCCTGAATAGCTTCTGCCACCACAAGAAGCAACAACTGCTCTGAAGGTTTGAGAAAATCACATGGGGAAGGGTTGGAGTCATTCAAAACCCCTCATTTCTCACTATTTCCAAAATGTTTCTATTTCAGGCACTTCCTCTGTACATCAGGGAGAGGCTCCTTGTGAGCCCAACAAGCACAGGGAACATTTGCTGCTCTGCCCTGGGGTTAAATCCCCCCTGAGGCCCCTCCTCACCACCACACTCCATCCTGCTGGGAGAATCTCTCTCACCTTGCCAGGGCTGGTTCAGTTCCCAGAAGGGCTCTGAACATCCATGGATTTCAAGCAGGATCCCAACCCAGCACAGGAGAGCTCCATCCCTGCTGGACCAGCAGTGATCCTCTCTGAGCCACATCCCAAACAGTCCCCACTGGTGCCTCTGCTTCCTGCAGCACCTCTGGGGCTCAGTGAGCCTGGGCTGGGCATTTCTGCAGACTCACCTGAGTTTCATAAASTCACAGSATCACAGAGGGGKTTGGGCTGGAAGGGACTTYAGAGAACATCTCATTCCACCAGGGCCACCTTCCACCACACCAGGCTGCCCCAAGCCCTGTCTAAACTGACTTTGAACACTCAATTTCCTCTCATTATCCCCCTCCTTCCCTCCCTTCTCAAGCCACCATTGCAGCTGAGCTGAAACAATCTCCTTTACCACCTGCCTTGAAGGAAATGACATTTTCTATGCAAGAGTTTAAATACCAAGTGATTGTTTTAGCTTTGGAGAGAAATTCCCCCAAGTGGCCACCCTATTCCAAGCCYAGGAAGAGACACAGCACTTCGGGGGAAGATGGAAATTATGCTGAAGAGGGTTGGGATAAAGGCTGCAGCCCAGATTTTGGTGACAGCAGTGCACCAGGGTCTCCTTTCACACCTTGGTCTGGCCAAACTGCACTCAGAGAGCTCGGGTGTGCCCCTGGAGAGCATCGAGGGGSCTGCAGAATCAAATCTGGCTGCATCCAGATGCCAAAAGCTGAGTGCTGCCTTTCCTGGGATGCCTTTGGGTTCAGGCTGACTTTGGCTCAGAGAAGAAATCAGCTYTGTGCAGCTTTTGCTGATCTTACACAGCCTCTCCAAACTGGCAATCTTTCTGCAGAAGCCCAGGGCTTCCTCGCTGGAAATATCCCCTCACAACCCCGGTTCAGACTGACTTGTATCCAGAGGGGATCATCATCCCCGTTTGATTTCCAGAGAAGCCACAAGCGCTCATAATCACAGCTCCAAATAAGCATGTTGATATCCAGCTCTGAATGAGTATCTCGGCTTCCAGAGTATTTTGACTAATATAGTACACGTTGACCCAAATTTTGGGAACAGAGAGGCTCATTGATTCAGACTAGGTGGAACACAGCACACTTGTGGGGGATACATTTGGAGCTAATTAGAAATTTCTCCCATCAGACCTGCTTCTGTCCCTCTTTGTTACCCTCCCAGCACAGAAGTTGCTTTGCTGGACCATCCCTGAGAGCCACTGGGCTTTGTCTCCTCTCAGGGAAAGGATCATTTCTCTCCAGGGCTGAGTTTTGGGGAACAAARCAGCATTAGCACATTCTGGTTGTGTTTAACTCCTGTTATTTTGTAGAGTGCTTCATGAAACCTTAATTTTTTTCTAAAAGTATTTTCTGCAGCAAAATTCCCCTCCATTTTCTTCAGGCAATAAATGAATTTTGTTTACAAAGTACTTCAACAAGGCTTGAAATTTCATTTATGGAAAATGGGCCTCAGCCGTCCAAGGCATTTGAAACCATGCTGAAATATGGCAATTTCAAGCACTTACCTGTCTCCTTCCTGCAAGCCTCCAAATCAAAAGTTACCATGACAACGAAGCCCACTCTCAGTCCAGCAGAATGAATTAGTTTCACATGACGTCATTATTAGCCAGGACTCAAAAAAATTACGCAAATGAGGCCCCCAGATAGCAGAGCTTCGAAAAGCCCAAGCGAGTGGTGTAACAATTACTCTCTAAACTTAGAAAGGGAAGGAAAATGTCACCCAGCTCCCCAGCAATAATCCTTTAAAAGCCACCAAACATGCTGACCTTCTCTCTGTACCCCTTCAAGGAGCCCTGCCCTGGTACAGCTGGGCTTGATTTCCACCCCGAATTTCCCACCCAGCTGCCTGCTCATCCCAGCACACGAGTTCTGGTGTTCCCCGTGGGCTGCTGACCCCAGCACGCTCCCAGGAAGCTGGTTAGCATTACACTGCCTGCATGGCAACCCAAAAATGAGAGGAGTGGCTGCAGTGGGTGAAATGAAAGTTCTGGTCACCCTGAGCACCCCATGACCAGCACAGGATGCACCTGGGGCTCCTTTCCCCCAATTCCTGGAGCATCCTTACCCTGAGTAGGGAGYTCTGCACATCTCTGTTCATTATCTGTGATGACAAACTCCACCTCAGGGCTTTTTCACCTATAAATTGACATCTACATCTCTGGGACAGGGCCCTCAAAGGAAAGCTGCTTAGAGATGCTTTCCTTTATACTTCCACATGCCTGGAAGTGTTCAAGRCCAGYTGAATGGAGATCTGAGCAACCTGCTCTAGTGAAAGGTGKRAGGGKTGGAATRAGATSATCTTTAAGGCTCCTTCCAACTCAGAGCACTCTGTGATTCTGTGATAACCAYGGTCAGGTGAGCCCASCCCTCTCCTCCCAACGAGGATGTGAGCCAGGYTCCCCAGTCCCAGCTGATTGAGTGTTCACACTTGACAACCACTGCATTCTGGCAGCAGCTGTTCCCCAGGGAAGGGAGGGAGAATCACTCAGCAGTGAGTGGTTATAGATGATTATTCAAGCACAGTAAATCCCCCTTATCAATCCTGTCTCACCACCCCTCCTGATTTATGCTGGGTGTAATAAGGCAGTAAGGAGGCAAAGGCTAGCTTTACAGTCAGACTGGGATTAAGGCTGCCATGGATAGTGAGAAATTCACTGCAGCAAAGAGGAAATTGTAAGAGGAGCCTGAGCAACTTCTCTTGGATGCTGGAAGATGGACTGGTGAGTTGTGGTCATTTCCAGCACAGGTCTGGGCTGATGTGTGGCTGAGCTGGAGTCACACCATGGACTCACTGCTCCCAGGCTCCTTGGGCAAGTGTACAACCTGCTTATGCTGAGAAAATTGTACGTTGACACTTTAGATGGTCTTCTGTCTGTATTACACTGATTTCTGTATTTATTTTTGAAAATCCAGATTACTGCTTGCTTTTCTTTCTTTTCTGAATAAGCTCAGCAATACTATTTTGTCTCCTTCACAAAAGCCTAAGAAGAACCTTTTCTCTTTCAAGCAACTTTGCTGGGAGCCTTTGCTTTCTGATTGCCTCACGAACAGTTACCCCAGACCAGTTCTTCKCAGCTCTAAGSCTGAAGTTTATGGCACCACATCCCRAGGAGAGTTTATAGACCGGAAAGCTTGGCTTCTTTCTCCCAGCTGTGCTCCCTGTGTAATAAACAAAATTCTGCCTTTTTCCTAGCAGCCTGTCCTCCCTCGTGTCCTTGGACTATCCCTGCTGCAGTCCTGCCTCTCTGGAACTGCTGCTGCCATTGCCTCCACTGCTATTTTTGGGGCATCCCAAAGTGCTTTTGTAAAGTACCTAATACTGAGCCAGCTCCTCTACCTCTTCCCTTTGCAAGAAAATCCCCCGGGGCTGTTTTTCAGAGTTTTTCTCTCTGCCTGCCAGCCGTGGTGGTGATGGGGGTGGCACAGGCCTGGTGGCTCAGCATTCCAGGCTGGCTGAGTCCCCTGTCCCACCTGAGTGTCCTGTGGCTGTGGCAGCCAAATCCCCATGGCAGAACACCCTCTGCGCCCTGGGTGAGGTGTGGGGGCAGCCAGATCCCACCTGAACCCTCCCTCTGGAGCAGGGAGCACATGGGATGGACACCAGCACTGCTGGGATCGCTGCACAGCTGTCCAGGGAGGAGAGCAAGGATTGTCCCACCCTGGAGACGCCTCCTCTTCCCTGGGGTCAGAGCAGGGCTGGAGCAGCTCCTCTGCCCATGGGGGCATTCCCTGGGTTTGCTGTGACTGACACCCACCCTGCCACTCCAGGCACATCACCCTGCACAGCCCCGTGCCTGCTGCTGGCTTAGGGCTGGAGGAGGAGGAGGGGACATCTTCATCCCCGTGAAGGACACTCGGGATCCGCGGAAGGAGCTGAGCACGTCTGTGCTGGGAAGGAGCCCCGCTAGCTGCTCACACCTCACCATCCCAAGGGTGAAAAGGGAAGGCGGTGGGGCAGGAGGAAAGCCCCAGGTGCTGTTCCCACCTCCAGTGGCAGTGATGTGCGTGTGAAGGTGAGCCTGGGATCCCCTGTGCATCGCTGCAGCTGCCAAGGCAGGGAAGTGCAGGGGAGAATGAATCCCAGAATACACAATCCTGCCAGGCCAGGGGGGTCTCTGTAAAGCGGGGCCACTGAGAAGGCTCCATCGTGCTTTCCTGCTGACATGTGGATGTGTTCAGTAAGGAAGGATTGCAGAATAAAGCACTGTTTGCTCATGAGGCAGCCAGCACAGCCACAGTTCTGGGGAGAGCCCTGCAAATTGGGGCGATGGGGTGTTGAACCTACAAATGGGGCCATGGGGTGTTGAACCTACAAATGGGGCCATGGGGTGTTGGATCTAGCTGTCCCAGAGTGGGCAGGAAGCAGAGAAGGGAGTTCCTTCTGCAGGAGGAACCCTGCCTTGGTCTGGGTTTTTGGTCAGACCACCCCAAATGTGTGAGGGTTGGCTCAGGGCTGGCTTTGGGGTGCTTGCCGCACCTCATAAGGAGCTGGTTTGCCAGAGGGGTTTCTGAAACAGCAACCCTTTGAAGGCAGAAGGAAATYACTATTCCTGAGGGGGATCCTGTCCTTCTCGGGGCTGTGGGGTTGAGCCAYCCCCACTGGCCCCATCAGAGCCTGAGCAGGGAGCAGTGATYCTCTCCCCAGCTCCTCGGGAGCCACACGTCAGCAGCGCTGCCCTCCCCTCACCCCGAGCACTTCTGTGCTGTGAGCACCTAATAATAAACCCCAGCTATTGCATTCCTGAGACACCTGTCAGCCTGAGCACTAAGTGCTGGGGTAATAAATACTTGTTCAGCTCTGCCTCTTCTCTGCCAATTCTCCCGGCTCTGTCTGTTTTCATTACTATTTCTTTTCTGTGGACACTGTAATTACACTCTGTTCCTCTTCAGGGTCCTTGTTCTAGGTTCAAATAGAGAAGTGATAATGCAAGGAAGCATTTCACATTGCTGTTTATTTTTGTCTTCTGAGTCAGGAAGATCTTTTCAGGCTGGGACCARCCCTATGCAGTCTTGATTAGGGAAGGACTGAGGCGGGGGGTGGTGGTGGAGTGCTGGGGAAAGGGRTGAAGACTCCAGGTGTGAGTTTTTATGGTTTCCAACAGCGGTGGGCTGCTCTTGCCGAGGCCACAAGCTCTGCTCCTTCCTCAGGAAGGCATAAGCATGCAGCCTGTACTGCTCAGACCCATGGTAACTCTCCATCTGCCACAGCAGCTGCGAGCCCCAGCTCTCCCAAGCCTCTCCTGTCATCTGAATCTCAGAGGGAGGAGGAGGATTCAGCTGAATGCAGCAAATTCAAATGCGTAACTTTTTTTTTTCTTTTTTTTGTCTGAGGTTGCAATATGTTTGGAGATATTGTCCCGCCAGCAAGTCCCTGGTGCAGCATACAGATGGTGCTCAGGGAACCCGGGGAAGGCGGAGGGCGTTTCGTTCCTTCTTCAGGCATGGAAAACAACTGATGCTGTCACCGGAGTTATTTTCTTCTCCTGCTGTTTCCCAGTGCTAGCTGGGGGAAGGCCTCATTGAAAATGTGGGGTTTGGGTAAATCATCAATAATTTAAAGTCAAAAGTTGCCAAAAATGCAAAAAAGAGTCCAGGGAAACATGAAAAGTTTCAAGTTTAATGCAATGGGATGAACTTCATCATTTCTTGCAGGTGATTTGTCCTCTGCTTTTGCGCTTGAAGAGATTTATTTAATTTCAGATCTTTCTGCACAGGGAGAAAAATCCTTCTTTCCTTTAGCTGCTAAATATAACATCTCATGGCTCCAAGGAGATGCAGGGGAGTGTCCAAACGAAGCCCATACACCTTGACCTTCCCTTTCAGCAGACCACACATGGACCACAGTGACACTGAGGGATGTGCATGGCCAGCTGTGTGCTATTAAATACAGCATGTATAAATCTAATATCCACCAGTARCCAAAATCAAAATTCCCCACAGGAAAGGAGTCTGGACCATGATCAATKTGGTTGGAAGGGACCTTAAAGCTCTCTCCATCCCACCCCTGCCATGGCAGGGACACCTTTCACTATTCCAGGCTGCTCCCAGCCCCAATGTCCAGCCTGGCCTTGGACACTGCCAGGGATCCAGGGGCAGCCACAGCTTCTCTGGGCACCCTGTGCCAGGGCCTGCCCAGTCTCACAGGGAGCAATTTCTTCCTAAGATCCCATCTAACCTTGCCCTCTGTCAGGATAGGTCTTGGCAAAGTCACTTCTTCTTGTCCCCAGAGAGGCAGGAAGTTTGATTCATRTTAGACACAGAGAAATGCCCCAAAGCTCACTGGAGCAACAATGTCTGACCATGGATCACACACTGTGAGGAAAGAACACACCTCAGACACCTCTCCCACTACTCAAAGAAATGAAAGAAAAGAAATGAAACCTTGTGATTTCAATGGGGATCAATTGGGCAAGCTTTGGTCYGTTTCACAGCACTTTGTGTCATCCCATTCGCTTTTATAGTTCCCACTTTGTTTCAGAATTTCCTTTTTCCTTTTTTATTTTTAGCATCTCATTTATTCAATTTCTTCTCCAGTGCATTAATTTCAGAATTTCAGGAAGTCTCATTTTGTCACGTTTCACTCCTTTTCACTGTACCTGATTTCMTCTACGTACATTTGATGGTACTCACACTATTTCTAAAGTTGGGTTTTTTTGGTTTTTTTTGTTTTTTTTAAAGCATTTTGTCGTATCACCTTTCCAGAGTATTTGCTGCACTTTGTTCCCTGATTTCAAGATTTAAATGAGCATTAATTCAGCAAGATTTGGTCAATTTCCCTGCACTTCATGTCATCTCTTCATTTCATATTGTTCCCTGATTTCAGGAATTAAATGAGTATAATTTTGGAAACTTTTGGTCCTTTTCTCTGYACCTTATTCCGTGTCAACAAATTTTGATGCATTTCACACCATTTCTAAATTTTTAACTATTTTAATACAATGACATAAATTAACATATCTCCTTTACACAGTGTTTGGAATACTTCGATCTCTGATACCAAGATTTCATTTCCTTTCCTTGAATTGGCAAAATCAGGGAATGAAGTGGGGAAATGAAGAGGTGACRTGAAGTGTGTGCAAAAGGAGGAGTGAACGGTGCTGAATTGATGATCATTGAAATTACAAGATTTTGTTTTGTTTTCTGAAAGGAAGAATTTGCATTCAGGAAAGAATACAAAATCCTGAGATCGGAGAACRAAGAGGAACAAACCCTCTGGAAAGGAGATATGATCAAATGAAATAAWCTTGATTGAAAACAAAAGCGAGAAAAAAAATGGAAATTGGGTGGTGGCAGAGAAATGGACTGGAATGAAGAGAGGTGCCATGAAAAGGATTGAAAGGTGCCAAAATGATACTCATGGAAATAGCAAAATCAGGGAACAAAGTGGGGAAATGAAGAAGGGACATGAAATGTGGGGAAACAGAGGAATGAACTGTGCTGATGCTCATTGAAGTCACAGGATTTTGTTTCCTTTCCTGAAAGGAAATTCTTCCTTTTCCCTGCTGTTTATGTTATCTCTTCATTTCACTTCAGTCCCTTATTTCAGCAATTCAGTGAGTATAATTTTGGCAAGTTTTGGTCCTTTTCACTGCACCTCATTCCATCCCAATCCATTTTGGTATCCTCATTCCATTTCCAAATTTTTTTTTTTTTTTTCAATCTCAGTATATATTATCATATTTCCTTTCCGGAGTTTTTGTTACACTTTGTTCTCTGRTTTAAAGATTTTATTTCCTTTCATAAGAGGAAATGAAATCTTGCARTTTCAATGTGGATCAATTTGGCAAGTTTTGGTCTGTTTCACTGCACTTCGTGTCATCCCATTTGCTTTTATAGTTTCTGCTTGGTCTGGTTATTTATTGGCAGAGGTGAATGACCACRGTGACCACAAAATGGGTCCTGTGGGAAGATTCTGGATGTGTTTTTTCATCATGTCCAGCAAAAAGAGCCCTGCCCCCCATGTTTTAGGGCCGATCTCTGATGGCTCTGAGGGTGATGGAGATGCTGCTGGCCAACCCTGGGCCAACTGGAGATACTGATTGCACCTGTGATGACATATTTAAAAAGAAACTAAAACAARTTTAGCTTTGTAGCTGCCATTTAGCCCTTAGCTTTAGTCCCGTCCCCACTGCCCCTTTCCCCTTTTCACGTGATAGTTTCTTAGTAGTTTTAGTAATAAATCTATTTTGCAACTTGAACTTTTATAGCCTGTTCAGCCGTTTTGGGGCATGAAAAAAAACCTTCCTCTCAAGAAACTCTTACCTAAAATCCATAAATCTTTGTGTTTATAAGTTTTTTGCTGTCCCTTCTGCCTCTCCTGGGGGTGGGGAGGGGGAAATGCTGTGGGTGCCTTGGTGTTCAGCCAGGGTTCAAACCAAGACAATAGTTTTCACTTTGTTTCAGAATTTTCTTTTTTTCTTTTTTTAGCATTTAATTTCATCAATTTCTTCTCCAGTCCATTAGTTTCATTTCAACCTCTAATTTAAGGATTTCAGGAAGTCTCATTTTGGCAAATTTCACTACTTTTCACTGCACCTCATTTCATCTCCGTACATTTGGTCTTAGTCCCTCCATTTCCAAAGCTGCTTTTTTAAAAATGCCATTTTGTCATATCTCCAGAATGTTTGTTACACTTTGTTCTCTGATTTCAAGATTTCATTTCCTTTCATGAAAGGAAATTTGCCCCCAGAATATTATTTTTTTAAGTGGTGGTTTGTTTGCTTGTCAGTGGAACAAACTCCCCAAATGCAGGTAGTTCAAAGCCCTGAGGTCTGGCTCCCCACAATCTCCATCCCTTTGKTTGTCAACATCAGTTGGCTTTGAGAAAGAGACCATGGAAAATAACCCATGACAAAAACCAGATTTTTTTTAAAATATGAATTTTTATTTGTTTTGATTGGAGTTCGAGAGAGTGGGTAGAGTGGAAAAGCAGAGTGATTTAATTCAGTGAAGAGGTCTAGTCCCACTTTGTGTGCTAGATCAGGAGGTTAGCAGGTGTCACAAGAGTCCTCCTCCTCCTCCACTCAGCTTGCTGATCTTACTCATGCACTTCTTGTCTCTGATGTTTTCTAATCTCTCTTCAGAACTTCACTGTAATTTTTTGAGGCATTTTTCTGTTGCTTTAACTTAYTGAAAAAGCTAAAAGCTGAAAAAAGTGGCAGGACTCAAAATCCTGCCAGTTACAATGGGCCTTTTTCTTTTTTTCCAGCAAAGGTTGAAAAATACAATTCAAAAATACAAACAGGCATTGAACATTGCACCAAAAAGCATTTGAAACACAGAAAAAAAAATCTCAGAAAGAAAGAGAGAGAGAGAAACAGAGAGAAGAAAGGTCACAGTTTCCATGAGAAATCCCTTAAGAAAGTGGCTACCAGCTAGTCAATAGTGAAAATAAAGTCAACAAAAAATATTTTTCAATGCATTTTTTTCCCCTAGTTGTTATTTATTTACAGCTGTAATAACAGGATTGTCATGCATTAAACTGCTGCCAGCTAGATCCTTTCTCAAAGTGGCGTAAAGAATCTCACGAGATGGAAAACAAAGCCAAGGACGCGGTGGGGCACAGATGGGACCCGAGGCAGTGACAATGACGGTGTTCTCTGGGGATGTGCTGGGTGTGCTCTTTCTCAGGATGGGCTGCCCTAGCATGGTGCCAGTGCCACTTTCSGTGCCCAAAGGAGCAGCTGGTGGCCTCACCTTTAGGCAGGACATTTAGCTGTCCCCGTTGGCTGACAGTGACAATCCTGAGGAAGGGATGCTTGAGGCCACCTGGCTGCAGCTGGGGCTGAGAAACTCCCTCGTGCTGGTGGAGAGGAACCCTCCGGCTCTAAATGCAGCCTGGCAGAGGCACTGAGGCAGTGACTCAGGGTTCCCAGCTCTGCCCCTCCTTCCTGTGGCTGCAAAAATCAAATCATGCAATGTATGAGTGCTGCTCCATTTGCTGGGTGCCTTGCAGGGAGATAGGTGCTGACAGACTTTTCAAGGGAAACGAGAGTGCAGCTCACAGTGCAGCACCAGCCAATGGTCTGATGGAGCTGACAGAGCCTTCAAGCAGCTCTGGAGAGCCAAGAGTCTTCCAAGACTGGGGGAGCATCCTGGCTCACGCAGCAAACCTGGATCCAGGCTTCCCTCTCTCRGCAGATGGGGCTGGTGAAGTTTTGTGCAGGACAGATCTGCACTGGTGGGGATTAGGATGGTGAGGAACAGGGCAGAACAGCCAGATGATGTTTTGTCCTAGAGCTTCATGAGCAAAAACCAGCGTTGCCCCACWTGTGGTGAGGGCTGACAGGACCAGCCCAAGCCCAAGGCTGTGTAAAGCAGCAGAGATTCCTGTGCTSRGAGGCAGGCACAGACCCAGGACAARAACCAGYRTAWRGATGGTGACATCCTTCATTCCCCTGCTGGGACACCACCAGGCACTCACTGCTGACAGCCACAGCCTCTGTCCATGGTAGAGCAGGGAACAGAGGAGCTCTGAGTGCAATTTCAGGGTCACTGCCTGAATGCTGCCTCTAATCCAGGGCCAGAGGTGGGGGTGGCTCTGAGGCAGSTGGCACTGGGTACCCTGTGAGGGGCTGCTCGCCACAGCCCCACTGTTCACAGCCACCCAGCCCCTGTGTGTGACCCTGAGCACTGAGATCAGGACACAGGAGCAGCCTGGGCTCTGCTGACACCTGCCCCAGTCAGCACACGATCAGGAACCCTCACATCCCACCCATGGCAGCAGCAGCAAGCAGAGCCAAGAGCCAGCACTGCCTGTGCCTGGCAGGAGACACCAAGGTGAAGCACAGCCCCTGCCTTTGGGGTTCCTCTRGCCCCACCTGGAATTTTGCTCCCTCCTGAAGCAGACTGAGAGTGGAGACCTCACACTGCACATTCCCTGACTGTGCTGTGGGATCAGCACCAATTGCTTGCAGCACTCAGCTGTTAAAAATCCATCTCARGCACACCCCAGTGTCCAGGGCAGCACAGGGGCTGTGCTGGAGCARCTGTGACACTGGGGACTGAGCTTTCCTGTCAGCCCCTGGGCAGCACTGCCAGCAGGGACCTTGGTCCATGACACAAGCCACACTGAGCCCCCAGAGAGGGGAGAAGCTCTTCCCCCTTGCTGCCTCTATTCCCTGTGCTTCCCAAAGCCCAGCAGAGAGGGTTCACCTCAGTCTRGAAGATTTAACAAAGAGAATGAGGGGGAAGTAAAATAACTGAAAGTGGTCATTCATTCTATCTTTCAAAGAC
>NW_026623352.1:173864-187918 GCF_030028575.1 Malurus melanocephalus
TCTTGCCAAAACTACCTTCACAAGTAGTTTAGCTTGATACGGAGAGACGACTGGTGAGCTGCTTGGATGTTTTTTCTCCCTACTTTAGTATTAATAGAGCATTTATGTTTCCRTCAATGTGTCCTTTGTCCTGTCTGAGCCTCCCCACCCTCAATGGGAATTGTGGAAATGTTTCTCTCCAATCTGCCACATCCACCCAGGTGTGTTGGGATGGGYTGGAGTGTGACCCCAGGGAGGGACAGAATTTGGGGAAGAGGGCCTGGAGCAGGGGCTGACCTGACACTGCATGCTGTGACAGCCCAACCCCACGACCCCATGCCAGCTGGCCACCACCCCCAGGACCAAGAATGTGGAAAGCGGGCAGGAGCACATCCCTGACAAAGCTTTCCCAAGGAAATCCTGTTGGGAGAGCACCCTCTGTGCTGTAGAACCTCCTGGATCCTCTGGAASAGGCCACAGTGCCAGGTTTCTGGAGGTCTCAGAGAGGTTCTCAGCAGAACAGAGGGTCTCTCTAGGAGAGGTGACCTGCAACAGGAAAAATCCTCTCCTGGGGTGATTCATCCTCCCCAAGGGATGGCTGAAAGGCATCCAAGCTGTGGACAGAAGAAATCAAGGCAGAGGATGAGAAATGGATGCACCAGGTGTCCACAGGGTGGGCTTGAGGGTCAGGCTGGGGACAGTCCTGTCAGGGAACAGCAGGCCTGGGGTCTGCTTGCACAGGGATGTCCTGCAGCAAACCAACCAGGACCCTGCAGTGCCACCCTGCAGAGCTGGCAGGGTCAGGACAGGGGGGACTGGGGGGCAGCCAGCTGTGCTCASGCTGAGCTGGGTGTACAGAGGAGAGCAGGGAAGCTCTGTCTTGAGTGTCACAGGCCTGCTGGTGATGTTTGAGCAGCTTTCAAGATGTTCTGAGAAGGTAATCCTCAGGAGAACGGGTGGCACTGAGGAGCACCCCTGTCCCAGCCCTCTCTTGTCACCTCCTGGGGATGTGCTCCACACTGACACTAAAGGGGAGCTCTCAGTGCTGCTGTCCCTGCCTGCTGAGAGACCCCAGATCAGCCATCCCTGGCTCCCCAGGCTGAGCTCTCTGCTGCCCAGGTGCAGTTTCAGAAAAGGGAAGGGGTGAGCTGCCAGTGCCAAAATGTCCCTCTGACATTTCCAGCAGGAATGCAACTGCAGCCTGGGACTACACTGTGTTTCCCAGGTGGTGCAAGCTGCACAACTGCAGTGCACAACAGAGCATTTTTATCACCCTCAAAGGTTTCCAGTTCCTGCCTGGGAGATTCTCATCAAGTCAGCGAAGTTCAGGCCTTGAGAGAAAAAGACACACTGGAGCGTTGAGGTTTACAGTGAAATGGAGTGTCCACTCTCTGCACAACTGTGGATTAGATTATCAATTGTTGTATACAGATAAATTTCTATGCAGGATCAGTTATAAAAATGGAGCCCTTMTACGTAATCACAGCAAGCCCTGAACTCCAGTAATTGATCCTAGATTAGCTCTGGCAAGCACTTGGAAGAAGCCCCCATCAACAGCCTGGTGTTAACTGGGAAGGAAAAGTCCTAATTTGAGTCACTGTCAGTTTTATAAAAAAAGAACATTATCTTCTCTGTGATGTCTGCTGGCAGGAGATGTTAAACCACTTATTTATAACTATCTTCCCGAAATGCTTTCCTGCTTGGAAGCCAAACTAGAAATCCTGTTTGGTTTGTTGTCTTTAACCAAAGGATGCTGGTATTTCTGCTTCCAGCTGGCAAAAAGACTYGGAGCCCATGCCAGGCTTTGGTTYGGAATAGACTTGGCTTTCGAGGCGTGCTCACACAGACACAGGAAGGCAGCCTTTTATCAGGCTAAGCTTTTGGAAGAGCAAAGATGAGCCAGCAGATGGGTGTCACGGGCAAGCCAGACCAGYGGGCAGTGTCCTGGGGAGGGACAGGCAGGAATTCACCCTGGCAGCTCAGCGAGAGCGCTCAGTTCACTGCAGGAAGGGAGGGAGGCTCAGGCACTGCCCCAATGCTGTGTCCAGCACTCCAGGGAGACCCAGCCCCTCTCCTGAGCATCACCACAGCTCTGAGCCCACCTGGCCCTGGGCAGGCAGCAAAGGCAGTGCTGAGAGGCTGCTGRTAACACCTGACAATTTACAGAGAGCTCCACAAAGCAGGCACCAACAGACACCCACCTGGCTCTTGGGGCAGAAGGGATTTTGGGGAATTCCCAGGCTAGCAGAGGACTCCACCAGGGCCAGCTAAATCAGCTAAGTCACTGGATCCAGTACTTAAACTTGCTGTAATCCCATTAGTAAACACAACATACCCTTTGTGACCATTTTATTGTGTTTGTTTTGCTTGTTGTAGGGYTCCTGTTCCATTCACTAAGGCCTGAGTATTACAGTGACATGAATGTTTTATGAGACACCCTTCATCTGGCTSATTTAAGAAAATGTTTCCAAAACAAAGAGCTGTAGCCCTTCCCACTGGAGAGCCCAGGGAGCAGAAGGGTGGCCGGGGGGAGCTCAGAGCAGGGGTGCCTCGGGGGCGAGGGGCTTGGGGACAGCTGGGATGTCACAGTGGGGTGGCTGCAGCAGCAGCAGGAGGCTCAGAGCAGGCAGAACCAGGTGCCAAAACAGCCCCCTGCCCACAGCAGGACTGGGATGGGATACCCTCCCTCTGCTCTCACCCCGATGCTGCAGGCAGGGGGGCAGAGCTCCTGGGCCATGCCAGCCCTTGGGGATGAAAGGCACTGCAGAAATRTCACSGTTTGGGGTGTGGATGCTGTGACAGAGGTGTGGGCACAGCTGGCTTCCTCAGCATCAGTTGGGTGGGCTCTGGGGCCTCTTCCCCGATGCTGCCAGTGGTGGGGATGTGCCTGTGGAGCCAACACACCAGGACTGGGTTAAACAGCTCCAAAATGCCCTCCAAACTTCAGCTGGGGCAGGGGGAGTGGCTGCACTGCTGCTGAGCCGCTGAGACTGCTAAGGGACAGGCAGGACATGTACTGGTGCCACAGGACAAGGTGCCCTGGCCTTCCTCGCTCCGTCCTGCCGCCCCCATGGATATTCCAGGTGGGGAAATGCTGTGCCTCGTGCTCAGCCCCGCTCCTGCCCGGGCAAGGGGAGCTACACAGGGCACAGGGGCTCAGAGCAGTGCTGAAGGCATCACCCTGGGGTGCTGGGGCCATGGCCTGGCTGCAGGAGCCCCAAATGTGCTGGGAGGCAGCCTGAGGGTCAGAGGGAGGAGGGGGACATCCTCCCTGTGGCAGCAGGACTGTGCTAGCCACGGGCTGGGGACAAGGAGTCATCAGCCAGGGGATGGCCTTGTRGCAGGACAGCGTGCCCACGGGTCCAGGACAGAAGGCTTGAGTGTCACCACCTGGGGCAGCTGCTGAGAGGGGACAACCCCTGCTCTGGGGCCTTGACTGTGGGGGACAGGAAGGGAGAAAAGGCCTCTCTGCAAGGCATTGGGGGCTCTCCTTGGAAGAGTGTGAGGTGTGAGATTGGGAACGACCTCAGGGGCTCTGTGGGATGGCACCTGGCTCACACAGCTCTATGGGACAGCAGTGTCACCCTGCTCTTCCAAAGGGCCCCTTCTGCTGTTTCCCAGGGTGCTGAGGATGCACTGGCTTAGTAAGGGCAGGGAGGGCCTTGGGGACCATCTGTCCCCTGCCTTATCCCCACAGATGGCAGAATGGCCCGTGGCAGGTCCTACATGCTGCACCAGAGCAGGGATGCACCATGGGCTCACTTCCCTGGGCTGTGCTCCTCCCCATCAGAGGGGCTTTCCTGAGAGGTGGGAGCTTCCCTGCCTAAATCCAYGTGTGAGCAGTGAGATACCACTGAGGGCTGCTGGGGAGCCAGAGGAAGATGGATGGGAAGCTGGAAAAAGGGACTGGGACAGAGAGAATCTGCTGAGAAGAAGTGGAAAGGGCCAAGAGATAAACCATCCATCTGAAGGTGAACTCTGTGCTTTCCAGTCCTGGTGCTGAATTCAGGCAGCCTCACAGCTCCCGTGGCCTCCAAGGCTTGGCAAAGCTTCTGTCCTGATTCCTGACTGATGCTGAGAACAAAGATTTCCTGTGGTGGGAACCCCCTGCCCATGGACACAAACTGCCCCAAGAGGGCAGGATGGCAGACAGACTATTCCTGCCTGGAGGGAGGGAACCAGCTGGCTTTCCTGAGGACAGAGAGGAGTAAGACCTGCAACACCTACACCACGCTGCCACCCTGATCCCCMTGCAGTGGAGGGTTTGCCCCAGCAGGTGCTGGGCCGTGAGCTGGCCCATGCCACACTGCTCCCTTGTCCCCACAGGTGAGCAGCTCACCTGCACTCACAGCCCAGGTGTACGGCCCAGAATGAAGTGCCAGGCACTGAAGAGGAGCCTGGCTAGTGACTGACACACCCTGGAGGTCCAGGAGCATCCCCATGCTAGGGCAGTCCATCACAGAGGAGGAGGAGGAGCCCCAGGGCAGCAGCCCCTGGGCACAGCATGAAATGGCACAGGCATGAAGACCATGGGGACCACAGGAGGTGGCAGAGATGGCAGCACATGGTGACAACAGACTTAAGATGTTAAGAGGCACAACTTGTTATGATCCCTTTTTTTTTTTTTTTTAACTTTCATCATCAAAATAAATGAAACTGAAGTATATGGGATTAAATTAAAATCACAGTTTCGTTTACATTATAAAAGAGTGACCTAATAGTAATAATAATAATAATAATAATAATAATAATATCAAATGAACAATAATAATTAAACAAAACAAAGAAAGAAGAAAGCCCTGGAGAATTCCTGCTGGGATGACGCTCACTGATGGAAGGTTTGTGTGACCGGTTTTATTGTTTGGGGATCATTCCCTTGATAGCTGACTCCCGGTTCACATAGGTGGCCCAGTAGACCAAGTTGAAAATGGCAAAGAGCACTGGGAAGACGATGCGGGACATCTTGTCTACCTTGCTGACGCTGTTGTAGGTTTTCTTGCTCTCGGGGAGCTTCTCCTCCAGCCGGGGCACCTTGGGGGGCACGCTGGTGGCGGTGGCAGTGGCAGCAGCGCTCTTGGAGATGGTGGGCAGGCCGGGCTCCTTGGCGATGTTCAGCGCGTACGTGGTGCCCACGATGTTGTAGGTGTTGTTGGTTTTCTTCGCCAGYGCCACCGGCTCTTTTTTCTAGGGGAGGTGGAAGGGGGAAGAAAAGAAAAAAAAAACAAAACAAAACATAACAGAGATGAAGTGGCAGAGAATYGCACAGAGAATGTTTTGTCCTGTGAGTTTTACCTGCTTGTCCGGGTGAGAAGGTGGAGGAAGGTGTGAGGAGCAGGAGACGGAGAAGGGAGGGAGGTACCTTGTGAAAGAAGAATGGCAAAAAGGAATGACACCCCGTGTGGCCATCCTTGGGGAAGAACTGGATTTTCTGCTTGGCTGGCTGCTTCCTGGGTCAGGTGAGAGGAGGACACAGCACGCAGGATTACAGGTCTGTTTTTTTCTTTTTCTTTTTTTTTTTTTTTTTTGTGGCAGAAAGCCAGTGGCTTTAAAGGATAAGGGCAACAGCATCGCAGTATTTTTGCACCATATTTCAATGCTGAATCGCACATTTCCTCAGTGCCTCGAGTTCCTCACAGGAACACCTTACAATTTAACACCACGATGTTCAAAATGCTTCTGGAACCTTTAGAGCACCTCACAACCTATCCAGGTAAGGTACAGAACAGATGGAAGGCATTTGCACCAGCATTTCAGGAATGCTCGACACAGCACTACAGGGCAGAGGGAAGCCTTTCCTTCTGTCTTCATACCTAARGGCTGCTGAAAACAACGGGAGGTGAGTGAATCCCTCCCACAGGGCTCTGGGGGACAGCATCCGAGCTGCAGAGAGRATGACAAGAGAAGCCCCCGTGTGTCAGATGTGATGCACTGAAGGCTGAAGGAAAGTGCTGGAGACAGACAGCCCAGGTGTTCATGAGCATGGGTGGGCAGGAAGGTGGACCTAGGGAGTTGTGGTAGGGGTTGCCCCCACTCTGGGGATCTTCTGCTGCTGGCAGGGACCTGAGATCAGCTACAGTGTGTTGTAAAGCCATCCAGGTCTCCAAGGAGCCAGCAGGACCTGTCCCTCTCCTCCCTGAGCCTGGGGGCTGGGTAGCACTGGGAGCCWGATCTGCCCAGCCTCTGCTCTGCAGAGACAGTCCCAGGGCTGCAGCTTTCAGTGCTGTACTCTCATTTTAAACCTGTCTRCAATCACCATGGATATTCCTGGTTACCTTAGGAAATGAATTTTCCACAGTGATTTTCAGAGGGACAGTAAAAGTAGACCTGTGCAATCTTTAAACCCCTCTCCAATAACACCATAGCCAGGCAGCCTTGTAATAATGCCAGTAATTACAGAAATCAACTTGTTAGGAGAAGGTCTAGATGCCTTCAGACTCCAGACTAAACCACCGTTTGGACCATATTCACAGTATTTTATGGGGAGGGTGTTATGGTCTTTAACAATTAACTGAGTCTGATTCTGAAGTCATTAAAGCCATGCTCCCTCTGCACAGCAGATGAACTTTTCCAGCTAAAGAACTGGAAAGAAACAAGTAAAGGGCTCAAGGTGTTTCACCTATTAAAACACTTGAATATGCTTAAAGTATGATTACTTATTAACACACCTACAGGAGGCAATAAAATCATTAATAATCAGTAATGAAATGAAAAAGAGACTGTTGTTCGCAGAGCGTAATTGGCAGTGCACTGTGATTATCTTAGTATTAATCAGCCATGTTATTCATTAGGGGAGTAAGATGGATACAAGTGAAATGACATTTTCAACCCTGTCCRGCATTTGGAAAGTAGATCCATTGTGCCTGAAATCAGCTGAAAACAGYTGAAAACAGCTGAACTGGAGTAAAGTCAGGCAAATCTGGATGCTGTGGGTGGTGACAGAAAGTTACTGCTCCTACTACGGTGATCCAGAGTCCCCAGGCATTAATTTGGGATTCCCTGGACCTCAGATCAGGCTGTTCAGGTAATGAAGAAGATTGGGAACCTACAGCCAGGACCTTTTCCCAATTACCCTATGGAGTCTTCTGCCCTGGTCAGAGCTGGGAGCACCAGAACACCCACACTGCCTACACCAAGATGAGCCCTGGGTGTATTCTGACCCTGAGGTGTCAGAAGAAATGGTTCAGYCTGTTTGCTGGGCTGTGCTTTATAAATCAGTGCCTCAGCAGGATTCTGACAATCAAACAAAGCAAAACATTCTTGTTGCTGTCGGCTGCAAAGGAGCCCCCAGCCTTCACCCTGCACCTTTATCTGTGAGGAGTTCCACATCCTCCTGAAACAGAAGGAAGGAGTGGRTAAACAGGAGGAATCCCCACAAGCTTTGAAAACTTGTCCTATTTAAAACATCTCTTTTGCAAAGCAATTCCTGCACTTAGGGCCCCGTTGAGGCACAGGGAGACTGAATTGCTACACAAAGATGTCCCTGTGCTGCTCTCCTGAGGGAAAAGCTGTGAAATCTGGTCTAGAGATAAATCTGTTCCCTGGATAGTGCAGTCTGACAAGCTCAACAACACACATACTGGAAAATAATAGTGGTTTTGCTAAATATTCTTGTCTTCAAGCCACTCTGCTGAGGAACTAACAACTGAACATSTAAATTATAGGGCATAGCAGTTCTGCCTATGGTTTGCTTGAGATTTAGCTCTCTGTACCTGCTCCTTGGCTAGAAATTTGGATTGGAAGCCCTATTTCTCTCACAGGCAAGCCTTAAGGTCACCAATACCTGCAGAACTTGAGAAATCCAAGTATTTGCCACTTGTTATTCCAGAGAAAAGTCACTTTAATGATCCCCATGCAGCTCCAGTCTCTGACATATTTACATCCCATAACTCACAGCCCAGCAACTACAGCTGCTGCTCCAGCAAMGGTGTCACTCCTTCCTCACACCAGCCAAAATTCCCCTGCAGTGTGCCAGAGACTTGATCCTTGAGATTTTAGGGACTGAGCCCAATGATCWGATGCTCCCTGATCACCAAAGAGGCTGGAAGGTTGGATGGAGTCAACAGTCAGCCCAAAACACCGCTAAGRGATGAGAGAATGAGGGTGAAATGCTGCTGAGGAATGATTCATGGACTGTAGTGGAGGTGCTGAGAACATAAATCACTTGCAGTGTCATCAATTAGGTTGGAAAAGACTTCTGAGATCACCATGGAAATCATGGAGAGCTACAAGTGACTGCAAGYGCAGAGGGATGAAGGACACACGGGCTGCAGAGCATGGCCAGCAAGGGGTAGTCCCAGCAAAAACACACTGACCACAGTGAGGCAGACAAAAAAGAGAAGAGTCTGAAGTCCTAAAGACTTCAACCCATTTGGAAATGGTGGCCTGGCAAGGCTGGTTCCAGTTCCTCTAGGATTGTAACAAAGATGCCAGAAATGGAAAGAAACAAAGGAGAAAGATAAAGGACTCCCAAGAGAGCTGGATGCAAGGGCAAACTTGAGAATTGCTGAAGAGAAGGYTGGGCAAAAAGCCAGGTTTTACCCAGTCAGTAGAAAAGGCACCTCAGGCATGTTTTTCTTAGTTAAAAGTACATAAAAAGCCAGGACCTAACCTCACCATGCACTGAAGAACTATTGTGTTAAGACAAAAATAAATATCCAGGATTATTGCTCCATCCAAAGTGTGTTCTTCCCTGTTTCCATGTGTCTGGTGCAGATAYTTGTACGAGTTTTGCTGCTCCTTGACACCCAGAATTTCAGGGCAATGCCATTCAGGCACAGATACAGAGCTAGATCAGTTTTCATGCACAGACACGGCATTGCAGACAGAAGTGGGTTCAAGTGTCTTCCAAGAATCCAAAGGAACAGAAAACACTTTTTTTTTGTGGTTAAACTCACTGGTAAATGCCATCTTTGCAGTTTCCCAGCAGCAAAGTCACCATTGCTTGTTTTCTCTTCAGATCCTCACTGCCACAGCCACTCCAGAAATGACCTTGCTGGCTCCAGAGGTGGCATCCCCATGGCTGGGATGGTGGATGGATCTCTCTGTTCACACACAGCTCTTCTGTTCTGCAGTGGATCCTTTCAACAAGGTATTCTGAGGATGCTGGAGATAGGGAGCTTTGCTGGCTCCTGAAACCATTCATCTTTCAATCTCTTTGGCCTCTCACTCATCTCATGGCACCTCTCTGCCATCTCACACCTTCCTCCTGATGATTTTTTTTTTTAAATCACCTTTCCTAACAAGTTTTCCACATTAGACCCAAATACCTCTCTCCAGTTTGATCTGCACCTCTAGGCTGGTTGCACTTTTAACATAGAAAAATAAAAGAAATATTTCATCTACAATTAGCAATTAACTGATGGCAAGCAGGAAAGGCTTGGAAAATCCCTGAGTCCAAGAAATATTAATCAAATCTTATCAGAGTACAGGCTAAAGGGAGTTTTTAGTGACCTCTATGATGATATCTGCCTGCTTTTCATTGCAGAACTGCAGAGAATGTGCATAACTGCAGAGAATGTGCAGAGTAGCTCCCAGCTTGAACCAACTGTGGCTATAGCCAGAACCTCATCATGATTTTCTAATGCAGAGACCAGCAACCCACCAAGATCAGCCCAGAATTTTAGATTCTGCCTGAAAAAAAAACCCAAGTGTTCCCATCTAAACCAATGGTTTGGCTGAAGGGGAAAAAGAGAGAATGAGCACACTGGGAGTGTCTGTCAGCAACCAGCAGCTTTTCCTGGTAGGCATTTCATCCAAAGGGAGTGGAAAGCATTGCTGCTGCCCAAATTCATTTTTYTCCACGTTCATGCAATCAAACCTGGAGTGAGGATCCTTGCCATCAYGTCAATAAAGAACACTGCATTTGGCTGGGGAGAAGGATCTCCAGAGACCAGGGCTSAGCCTGGGCTTGTCACTGGTGGTTTTACCTTGATACAAACATTTTAAAATGCCAATAGTTGTTCTTCTGCCTCTTCTTTCTTTTGTGGTTTCAACCACCTGGCTTGTCAATTGTTTCAAAAAGAGCTAAATAAAGGCTGAAACTGAGCCAGTGAGGCACCTCCATTGCGTAGCAAATTCACTGCTTGGAAATACTCATTGGAATAAAGATGAAAAGCAAATATGTTGACACATCATATTTCTAAGCTCCCTGAAAGCCCATCACTCTTCAGGGAGCTCTCTGAGCTGTGGAGACTGGGAGTGGGTTTGTTTCTTCAGCAAAGATCAGAGTTAGCTTGAAAAAGCATCTGCAAATTCGGAGCCGTTCCTGATTCTCCAGGCTGATACCAACTGCAGCAAACTGGCGGAGAGCATCCCCTCTGAAACATCCCTGGTCCTGTTTTGTTTTCTTGTTTGATTATCGTGTGCAGGAACATTCTGCATGCTCTCACTCTATTGTTTCAGCACTGTTAGTCTTGCAGTGCTGGGTCAGTGAATAAATCGAGGAACATGCTGTTTCTAAGATAAACTGAAGCTTTTGAGCCTTTACTGCTTTTTCTGCCCAGTTCACATAATTGCCCAAGGCTGTGTGAATCCTGACTTTGTGCTGATTTGCCCATCCCTGAAAGGGACACCACGGCTCTGAGGACCTGTCCTGACTCTTCACTCATGCCCATGACTCGGGAAAGGCTCCTCTCCTCTCTAGAGACCAGGTTAGCATCATTGTTCATGATGGAAGTTGGAGACCATGACCTGACCCCCTCTGGACGCTTCCTGCCGTAAGTCTGTTGCTCAGACCACAGCTGCAAAAGCAAACAGATAGAGAGAGTCCAAGAAAGACAAGASAGAGGCATTCAACACCCAGTGATGGCTCTGTTCACCTTCGGTGACCTCCACAGCACAGAGATGACTGGCTGTTGTCTTCCCAGAAGTTGCTGCAGTTCTGTCAGGTGTTTAACACACAGCCCCACAACGATTTCCAACAACACATTAAAATGCAAAGGAGAAAAATAGAAAGGCTCCAGAACCAAGAACAAGGACAAAGCTGATTTTCAAATTGATTCAATAAATATAAACAAGGAGCAGCATGCTACAGTAAGCGATTTCTCTGCGCAGCCAAGATTAAATCAGTTCAGAGGGAGGGGGGCACGAGCAGGGGTAGTGGAGCCTGTCAGGAAGGAAACTGCCAGAGAGGCTGATCCCGARTGGGGAGGGAGAATGTGGGTGATGCCAGGCACTAATTTGCTGCCAGTTGCTGTTTGTGATTGCTGGCTTCCCACCCACCTTCCCTGCCCGAGCTCMCAGAGCAGCAGCTGCCGGCAGCTGTGGGTAACAGTACCAGTGTCACAGCTGGCCAGGGGACACRGCTCAGTGGGTGTCCCGGGGCAGGTTTGGGTTTTTTGGGCATGCTAGAGTGAGGAATGGGGATTGGGGGGCTGAGTTGGRTTGGTTCATCAGTTTGGGAGGGCTGGGTTCTGGGTTGGAGGGAGAAGAAAGAAGCCACAAGGCCACCAGCAGAGCGAGCCCAAAGCATGGATGCGCCCACGTTCCCTCTGGCAAACAGCCGTGCAGAGGGCAGGGGGAAGAGCCAGCAGCCATGCCTGGGTGCTTCTCTCCAGCTAAGCACACTGACCAGCCCCAGCCATTCCTCCCCAGCCCTGGAGAACCGCTGCAGTCAGGAGCTGAGCAGGGCACGCAGTGAGTAGCATCCAGCCTCCCGAGTGCGCGGGGCTGCACGTTACCCACTGCTGGGCCCGGCACAGCTCCCTCGGGCAGCGTTTCTCCCCCACCCCCTCCCCCAGCCTCGGCTGACCTTCATCTCCTGGGCCTCCAGCACCTTCTTGCCATCCCAGGCCCAGCTGCGCTTGGTGAAGTAGTTGACGGTGGCGAACTCGATCAGCGCAGAAAACACAAAGGCATAACAGACGGCTATGAACCAGTCCATGGCCGTCGCGTACGCCACTTTGGGTAAGGAGTTTCTGGCGCTGATGCTTAGTGTGGTCATGGTRAGCACCGTGGTGACACCTGTGGGGCACAGCAGGACACAAGGACGGGGTGAGGTCGGGTTTCTCTCACCGGTTTCTCTCAAAACAGCTGAACTCCCTTCTTGGAAAATTAGGAGCGGCCTCCTAAGGCACATTCACGCTGTAATTAAGGGAGTCTTACCCAGAACAGGTCCTTAGTGCAACTCAGAGTAACAAAACAGGCCAGGCTGGCAGGAGGACAGGCTCACAGAATCATAAAATCACAGAATGGCTGGGCTGGAAGGGACCTGAGAGACCATCTCGGTGCTCAAARCTCCCTCCAGCCTAGCCTTGGGGCATCCACACCTTCTCTGGGCAACAGTTTGTCCAASCCCTGCTCAAATCACAGCCAACTTCAGGTTACTCAGTGCTTCCTCTGGTTAGGTTACTTCCTCTGGTTCAGTTTTGGGTATAATGAATGGCAAATATCTTCATTAGGATGAGATTAACCTTCCCAAACTCCACTGACTAGATCTCTGCTCACCATAAGGGCCCTAGCTCATAGGGAGACACCTGCACTGAATTCCTCACCTGCTGGCAGGGTAAGCTGCAGGATGCTATACCCAGCTCAGGGTGAATATGCCATGGAGAAGCCTCTAGTTGTTTTTGGAATAAAATTAAAATAATAAAATAGCAGTAAAAAGGACAGCGAGATGGCTGGGAGCCTCAAGAAGGATCAGAAACTAGCCACTCATCCAATACAGTCCTCTCAGCATTTTGGAAATAATGTCTTGTGACCTGTCCATGCCAGTGCATGGATACCTGCGATCCTGGGTCCTGCTGTCAGTGGCCCAGTTATCAGAATAAATTTCACAATGATTTATMTTTTAAAAATGATCTGTTGCAAAATGCCTTTTAAAGCTTTTTTTCATTAAAGCAAGCAACCATTACCATCCATTTTCCCCAATAATGTGCTTTTCAATTAAAAATGCATTAAAAACATTATAAAAATATTGACTAATTTTCAGTTCCCTTAAGCCACACTCCTGGTAATGTAACAGTTTCAATTCAATATTGTTGACAATACTTTCTGAGGGGCGAGGAAAAAAAAAAGGATTAAACAATTGTAGTTCTCATTACTTTCTTAATAGGAAAGCAGGGCAATTTGGGAGCAGAGACACTTTTCACACAGGTAGGTTTTTAATTTTTCAGTCAGCTCTTTCCGGCTCAATCTCAAGCTGCTGCTTGAGGAAACCTATTTCACTGCAATTCTCAGGATAACACAGGAGGGAATCACACATCCACATATCCCTCAGCTCGAGGACTTTTTTCCAGAATCCTCTCTGTGAAGCAGGATCTGCTGGGCAATGTCACTTCCAGGATGTACAGTCCTGCAGCATCACACCTGCTCTGGGAGTGTGCCTGTGTAGAACCTGAACTAAAGGTCTTGACAGCAAAGCACAAAGCAATTCTGTTATTAAATGCTTGTAAAAGCTATTAATATATGTGCAGTGCCAGCCTGGCACTTTGCTTGGGAGAGAGGATCTGAAGGAAATAACAACACTCTATTCACCATGCAGTTATGCTGCCTCAGCCCAGGAACTCGTTATTGGAGCTGTGACCAGGGGCACATTAGCAATTTCAAAGGTAGGGCTTGAAATGCTTCCCCGTGTACCTTGCCTGTGCTCAGCCCCAAAGCCAGCACAGATAAGCAGGCACAGCCAAATGCATATAATGAGATGATCAATACCTTGATTACTGCTCATATTTACGGCTTGGCCTGTAGCAGAGACATGGCCAGGAGTGTTTTTGCAGCGATTCGGGGGGAGCAGGGGCACTGGGATGATACTGAAAGCAATCCTGGGGAATGGTCAGCAGCTTCAGCCGTGCTGCCAGGGCTTGGAGCAGCCCAGCTCTGATGTTCAGAATATTTCCCTTCCCATTTCCCTTCCCATTTCCCTTTCTCCCAGCTGAGAGGATGCCCTGTGCCCCCAGACTCACCAAACACCGTGCGGGCAGGGACAGACTCCCTGTTGAGCCAGAAGGACACCTGGGACAGGATGACAGTCATGATGCAGGGCAGGTAGGTCTGGATCACAAAGTACCCGATCTTCCTCTTGAGGTGGAAGTGCGTGGTCATGACGACGTACTCGCCTGCAGAGAAACCGGGGAGGG
>NW_026623352.1:188312-209874 GCF_030028575.1 Malurus melanocephalus
TGGGATGTCAGTAGGATGTCAGTGGGATTTCAGTGAGAAGGAGGGGTTCCCAGTTTTCAGTGGGTTTTCAGTGGGATTTCAGTGGGATTTCAGTGGGATTTCAGTGGGATTTCAGTGGGATTTCAGTGGGGTTTCAGTGGGAAGGAAGGGCACAGGGACGCAGCACTTGCAGCACTCCCTTGGCACTCGCAGCCACTGTGCTGTGCCAGGTGTGTGCCCCAGCAGGACCCAGGGCACTTTCACACCACATTTGGCCTTTCAAACCACTCCCCTGAGTCTTCTTTAATTCACTACAAAATGGGTGTGGSATAAAGGCAAATCAACCTGGCAATAAAATCTTCCCTGTTTTGCCTCAGGCACAAGGGCCCCCTGGGAGTCTCTCCTGACCCCACTCCCATCCCTTTCCTGCTTCAACCCAGGCACATACGCTGTGGGTAAATTCCCTTAAGCCTAGAGAGACCCTAACAGTGCTTTAATGGGATTTCAGGACACAGGAYTTTATTTTCTCTGACAATCCTGAAAATACCCCACCTTCCCTTGCTGTAACCATCTCAAAAATCCAGGCAAGTCGTGTTGTTAAAGGTGTGACCTGTGAACYRAAGARGCAGCTGTCCCTATTTTCCCTCAAYGTCYCATTCCTCCCCTGGAAGCTTTGGGTATTTTGTTGGATTACTGTGCCTTTATGTTGTGAGCGTGGCTCTGCTAAATCATTACAYACAGGAGCCTTTAGCAGCTTTCTTACCACTTCAGGTTATTCATCTGTACATTTTACTACAACTTAAGCAGAGAGATGGGCCAGATATTATGACATTTAGTTCCCTGGGCTCCCCACATTTCCCCAAGGGAGGTGAAATGAGTTGTTACAGACAGACACTATTAAAATCAAGTGCACCAGAGAGGAAATATCCTCAAATGAGAGAACTACTGGTGCATACAGAGGGAAAAAATAAAGGGGAAAAAAAAGAAATATGAGAGACACACATGAGATAACAGAAGCTATCGGTACCTGGATTCAGAGGGGAAGGGAGGAGCAGCAGATGGGAGAGAAAGATGATTAATATTGGTCATTAATCAGAGGAAACATTTGTTTGGGATAATCTTCTATTAGTTATGATAATATTTGTGCAAGCAGATGCAGYGAAAATCACACTGAACATTATGTTGCCTTCGCCTCCCCTGCCTGCAGCGCTTTCCTGAGGGCTTGGAAAGGAATCCAAGACAAATGAACCCACAGCACCACAAACCAGCTGGACAGCGCGGGGCAAATTTTCCACACAGCAGATCATTTTTAGATGCTTGAGATCAGTTCCTCTAAAGACTSTGGGCAATAAGGCTCTTTCAGTGGAAACCACAGAAAAATAAACTCTTTACTGCCTCTTGGTGACTGCTGGAGATGTCACCAGCCACATTCTCCTGGCTCAGGAAGCACTGTGGTCCTCGCTKCGCTGCCTCTACAATAATAATTCCAAATCGTGGCATTCCAAGCCCGTGGGTCCATCTCATCCAGGATGGGCTCAGCCCACAGCGTGGCCCCACAAATACCTGTGCTGGATCGAACCATCTCTGTCCCAACAACGTGGCCCAGCAGGTCGTACTGGTTYAGGCGAGATCCACCCTTGGCTACCTCCACGGATTTATCCTTGCCCAGGGTCCAGGTGTAGATCACCTCTGTCTTTGTGTAGGCATCTGCAGAGGAGGGAGAAGAACGAGGTCTGCGCTTCTGCCTGACCTAAAATATACCAAAATTAGCCTGTAGCCAAATTAATCTGTGCATCTCTCAGAGCCACATGGCTGAGCACAGCCAAGCATGGCCAGAGACCAAGGCAGATCAACAACTGTTAAATCAGACGAGCGGGAGCGAGCTGGGGTTTTTGGAAGGGAGCTGGAGAGGGGCAGGGCTCTGTCATKGAGAGGCAGGCTGTCCCTGTGACGTGCTGACTCTGCAGGGGCTGGCTCCAAGCAGGGACAACACAGCAGGGCATCCAGGCCAGCAGGATGCTGGGGCAGCAGGRCAGCCACAGCCCTGCCRTGCCAGGRACAGGGAAAGTCCTGCTGGCAGCAGCTGGCAACAATGGCTGGGTGCAAATAGGGCGAAATTTCAGCTTAAAAAGGCTTTACTCTCACTCAGAAGCAACCCTCTCCWAGGCTCTCTGATTTGGAGGTGGTGTCCTCTCCCACCTAAATCACTTTCCCTGCACGACCCTGTGTTTGTGGCCAAGCTCTATCCTCACAGCCAGTTCCCCTCTCACAGTGCTCACACACTCTTGGTTTTGTCAGTCCTACGGTTTCCCAGAAGCTGTGTCTCTCCAGATTCTGCTAGGAGCTACTTTTCCCCCTAATGCCCAAAATCCTTGCCCATAACAACCCTGCACCAGTTTTTTAAGCAAGAAAACAGTTCACTAAACCAGGCCTTCAGTTCATTTTTACCACCAGCTTCTCCTGTTAAGACACAAAGGAATTCTTTGGCTGGGGTCAGGTCGAGCAATGTGTCAGGTCCACTGGAGCAATGTCTCAGCTCCTGCTTTGTGCAAGAYTGTGCCCTGAGAAAACCACATTTCTGTGATCTTTTTAGAACAACAGAGTTATCCCTGCCCTGCAGGTTTTGGCAGACGTGTCAGATGTTAAGCAGGGGCTGTGCAAGCAGGGGGAGTGGTTCTGATGATCAGCCAAAGCTTCTCAGCGGGTCAGAGTGCTGCCTAAGCAGTCCCGATGCAGGCTGGCATCTCTCACCCCATGTGCAACACTCTGCTTTTCCAACCCCTCCTTCCAGCTCTCTGTGTGCTTCTGGAGCCCTCCATCCTCCTTCAGAGCTTCAAACAGCTCTGCCACTGCTCCTTCAGCTGGTGGGCAGCACCTCCTGCTCCWCACTCAGTGCATCCACTGCCCCTGTCAGCCCACGGAAGGAATTTGCCCACTGAAACTTGCCCAGTTTCATTGCCATCGTTCCTGGTAATTCAGCTGTGCCCATATCTGGCTGTCTGCGACAGAAGGGTATCTGATGTCACACAGGCACGGCATGGATGCTTGGAACACGTTTAATGCCAAGCAGCTGCTTTGGTTCTGCTCAATGCCTCGTTTGCAAAGCAAAATCCCATCCAAACAAGGACAGCTCGTGGTCATTTGGAGGAGCTGGTAAATTCAGCAGCAGTCTCAGACAGCTGCTCTACAAATGTCCTGTGATGGCTTAGAAACAGCTCTCTGCAGTGCACATTCCTCTTCAGGGGGCAGGGGACAGGCAAAGCCACCCCGTTCCTGGCAATTGGCCCGAGGGATGGTGCAGGGGGCAGCTGAAGCTCTCTGCAATGCCTGATGCYCTTCATCCCCTGATAATCCTGTGCTTTCCCTCTCGGGGGCTGCCATGGTGACCCACGGACAGAAGGCACTGAGGAGCCACTTGGCTTGTGGAGATTGGCAGAAAATGGTGTGTGAGGCAAACTCAGCATCCTTTGAGCAGTGTGTGTGTAGCACTGGCATTGTCCTTCTAATTGCTAACCTGACCCACTTTAAGCTCCTGGAAAATGAGCAGCTTCCAGCTGTCAATGGCTTTTCAGTGAAAACACTGGTTTAATCCCACTCCAGCACAGGAGAGGTGAGCTCAGATGCTGGATGGGTGCTTTAGAAAAAGTCACATTAATGTTAACCAGGGGCAGCTTTCTGAGCCGCTTGTCTCAAAACTCTCATAATTCAGAGGTCAAATCAGTAAAAAAAGAACCCCAAAGGGTGTTCCAGCAGAAATACACACATTAATCTCTTTTCCTCACCAAGAAACATTATAAGCAATTAGATGTGGAGTAATCTGCCTTCCTGCAAGTCTTGCAATAATCCCAGAGTTTAGGCCTGAGGTATGAGATTTTATATTCCTCCTCACAAGGTCAATTAACATTAATAATTCATCCTTCTCTGAGGCTTGCTATTTCACTGGCCTCACTGATGTCTTGTGGCGATGAGTTCTACATTTAATTAGGTGCTGCCTAAGAAATAGCTTTATTTCAGTAGTTCTGAATAATCCACTTTCACGGGTACAGTTTGTCATGAGGCASAGGAGCAGATGCACATGATAAACACGATTTCTTCTGCTGCCAATCAAACTTTTCAACTTTGTCCTCAGTTAGCTCCCCAATGGCCACAGGAAGGAAGTGTCGGTTTGGGGAGGTTGGGGTTTCTCTGGGGGTTACTGGTGTGAGGTGGGTAACTCTAATCTGACACAGACATAGACTTGGAGTGGTGCTCAGKTTGTTGGACCTGGAAAAGACCTCAGGCAGAACCAGACTAGGAAATTAATTTTCATATTCTGATGAACCAGGGTCTTGGGGTTTGGCTCCCACTCACTTTAGGAACAAAAGCAAACTAAATTTAACTTGCACACGGGACAGATAAGGGAACTTATACATGGAGCCTGAGCAGCTGCAAACCTGTGAAGCTGGGAGCTGCTTTGAACTCACTAGCAGCCTGCAAAACTTCCCTAAACCAGGACTCCTGGCTGCTGGGACGGAGATTCCCAAAGTTTCCAAGCCTTTCCCTTGAGGGCAGCCTGGCTGACAGACTGAAGAGGGACCAGGGGTTTGTAAGCTCTGCTGGAGCACACAGAGCCAGAGGAAGCAAATATTTCAGCCTGGCAGGGCAGGACACCAGCAGCAGCCACCACTGCTGTCCCAAATCTGTCTTCCCAGCATCCCCTTGTGACGAAGGAGAAGCATAACAGATTTGTAATCAAAGAATCACTAATGTTAGAAAAGACCTCTGAGATATTTACTGAGTCCGACCATTAACCCAGCACTGCCAAGCCCATSTCCCCAAGTGCCCAAACCACACATTTTTTAACACTTTGAGGGATGGTGATYCCACCACTTCCCTGAGCTGCCTGTTCCAATGCCTGAYCACCCTTCAAGTGAAGAAACTTTTCCTAATATCCAATCTAAACATCCCTTRGYACAACTTGGCCATTTCCTTTCGTCCTGTCCCTTGTTACMTGGGAGAAGAGACYRATCCCCACAGGKCCACTTTCTAAAYAAATTTACAGCAAACCCACAGGTGACTAAGCATGAACTGAGCACAGATTTGCTTGCTGCCCATTTCTGGTGATGGCAGGAACTGCACACATGARATACCAGAAAAAGTTTATGGTCACATTATGACAAGCAATAATGAATATCACAGTTAGTAAAACACCRTGTGACACCAGCCACACAARGRRKKSCCCYYARSCCTGTCCCCTCCTCCTTGCAGWGGCTGCTGGGGGTACTTACAGCTCCCGAATTTCAGGGGGCAGGCGTGCACGTCCATCGGGAAGTCCTCCAGGTGCATGGGGCACTCGGCGTGGATGGTCAGCCTGCAAGACAGAGCACAGGGCTGGCTCAGGGACAGCCTGGCCCTCCCTGCCCTGTGGCCATCAGCAGTGACAYCCTGAGGTGCTCACAGCCTCGGGGTCTCTGGGCAGAAGCCCCCACACTTGGAGAGAACAGCAGGAGCCTGGCAGCCTTTTCCACGGTAAGAACTGAACCTGCTGACTGAGTTAACCTTTACCCACTCAGTGCCATTGGAAAATCTGCCCAGAGCCCAGGATTCTGTTTGCTCTGTGCTGTGAATGGTGCCCCTCAATGCCTGGGGCTGGGGGATTCCTCATGGACCACGCTGGAAAAGCAGAGAGAAAGGGCTGCCAGGGGCTTCCAGGGAACAGATCCATCCCTCCTGGTGCTCTGGAAGGAGCTGGGGGCTGGCACACTGTCCAAAGCCAGCCAGGCCCATGGAGCCAGCAGGGCACAACACGTCCCAGTCCATGTGGGACACCTCATCCCTCCTCCCTCGCTGGCAGCACTGCAGGGATGCTGCAGGCACATTCTGGGGCTGCTTGGGCTGTGCAGGACAACCTGTGCTTCCCAAATCCACCAAATCCCGGCAGGACACCTCATCAGGAAGCAGCTCAGTGAGACAAGCACAGCCATAAAAGCAGTGTGCTGCAGAATATGGGGCCAGGAATAAAAGGATCCATTATAAAGRGCTCTAAAAAAGGGAGCTCGTGTTCCTTCCTGGAGTACTGCAAAGCGTGCAGACAGGGACAGGGAGCCAGAAGAAACAACTCCCAGGAGATGCCTAAAACAATCTTCTCTGAAAGAACCATTTGTAGGAGAAAAAAGGACCCACTTCTAATGGCTCAGCAAAACAGCAAAAAAACCACGGCAGGAGCAACACGTGGATGCAAAGGGCAACTGCACGGACTGAAGGTGGCTTGTGCAAAACTCAGGTCAAGAAGCTGCTATTGAGATATTTCCTTTCAGCTAGAAAAACGTTCAGCTATGTTATTCTTCACAGAAAATACTTAGGCTTAGTCAAATGCAAAATAAABCCTGAAAAAATAAAGGCTTTGGGTTTTGTTTGCTAAAAGCAAAGAATAAAGATTTTTTATAAAAAGGGGGAAATAAAAATAAAGGTTATTTCTTTCAGAAAGACAAGCCTTAAATTATTCTATTTAAAAACAAAAACAAAAAAAAAAAAAGAAAAAAGAAGAAAAGAGGACTGTTTTTTAAATTTGCTGTAATAAAATCAAAAAGAAACCCTTCACAAATTGTTGTAAAAACCCCGTGGGGGAAACAAAAGAAAAAAGGCTGGGAGGTGGCAGGCGATTCACAGCTGCAGTGACAGTGGCTGCAGTGACAGTGGCTGCAGTGACAGTGGCTGCAGTGACAGTGGGAGGGGACAGCCACACACGGAGGGACCGGGGAGCAAACCCTGCAGAGCCACAACTCCATCACCTGTGAGCTCTGTTCTGCCAGCTGAGGAAATGAACCCATGGATTTCAAAGCCACAGCCATTCTGCAGCTCCCAGAGGGGCTGGGGAATCTGGCAGCCCCACCGGAGAGAGCGGAGGAATTAAATTGAGAAGCAGAGGGGAAGAGCTGGAAGCTGCCAGAACTTTGCTGGGCAGAGCTGGGGGGCCAAAGCTCTCTGGAGCCCCTGCAGCACTCACAGCAGGGGTTAAAGCCCCAGCTCACCCAATCTTTGGGGACATCTGGCAATTCTGTGCACCAGAGACCAAGGACCTCGCCTACAGGGACAGTGCCAGTCCTTTCTGCATCCACACACACRGGAACACCCTGTGCTGGAACACAAGGATGCTGACTGTCCTGCTTGCTTCTCCTCTGCCCCAGCCTGGCTTTCTCAGCCAGGCCCAGAACCACTGTGGGGTCAAAGTCACTTTTGGGAGACAAACCCCTCCCTCTGGCTTGGGATCTCTTCTTCCCCATGTACTGAATGCACCTGTTTTACATGAAACAGAAGAAGACCTGATCTTCAGACTTCAGTCAAGGCTCATTGAGGATTGACAGTGATCCTGACAACCTACAAGCACATTGTTGCAATTATTTTCTCCTGGACACTCAAAGGCCACAATGAACAAATTGCTCATTTGCTCTGATGCCTCTCTTTTCCARCATGGATTTCAAGAAGCAGGTATGAAAACCTGGCAGCTTGGTGTGGACTTGACTGCCTCACTCCTCTTGTTCTGTTTCTCCTGTAATGTTCTCTTCAGCCAGCTCAAAATTCACTTGGGGACCTCATGGCTGGCAAGCTTGTCAAGAACATTCTCACACATCTYAGCATTCAATTCTTTCTGTGTCTTTTCCAGCTGCAATGGACTTTTTGCTTCCCATTTTGTCACTGTCACTTGTGTCAAGGAAACGTTGATGCATATCTCCCTCAGCAGCCCACACCAGAATCTTCCTTTTTATCTTCCTATTTTCCATCTGCTTCACTAATTGCTTTATTATTTCAAAAGGCTCTTTGCTGGGTGTTCCCAAAGTTGGCTCTTCCAAAGGACCTCACCTCTGACCAGTGCCTTCCTCCTGAAGCATCCTGATCTCACCCCAAAAAAACCCAGAAAAGTCTTTTCCATMCACTGTATGATCATCAGCCACTCTGAATAAGGCTGAATGACTCCAAGGACTGCAGATTGTGGGTTTTCTGGTTTTGTTCCATTTAGAGCAGCCAGGAAGAACTTCAGAGGGGACCAGGACAGCAGCAGAGACCGGCCCTGGCCCATCCTGCCCTCTCCAGGCCATGRCCAACAAGAGCATTGCCAAGGGAAGATCACTTTATATGGATGCTGGATGACTCGCTGTGAGTTTGGGAATGCAGCAGCTGCATTTTATATCTACAGCCTGTTTTACTGGCTGAGCCAAGCAAATAAAACAATAAATCCATCAACAAACCACTGCAAAATCTTCTACTTCTCCACCTACAACTGAAGGAGTTTTAAAAACTCCTGAAATTAAATTGAAAAAAAAAAAAAARAAAARAAAAGAAAAAGTTGTACCATTCCAGCAAGGTGAGTCTGGTTCAGCACTTCAGCAGGTTCACAGAGAACACGTGAAGGGAGCCAGCCTTGGGGCTGGAGGGGGAAGGAATGCAGGCACTGCCCTTCCCAGTGCCACCCTCACTGTGCCAGGGTGTGCTGCGATGTCCCCGTGATCTGAGTGTGGCAGCTGCTGCACCTTCCTGCCCACCCACCCCTCAGCCATGTCCCACTGCCCTCCTGCAGCCTCCCTGCACACCCCCATCTTTCAGAGCACTAATTAGAGGTAATTAGGTGAGCCATGGAATCAGTCACTGCTCAGGGGTGCCCACTCTCCCTTTCTGCCCCATGGCAGGGGAAGGAYTCCTCAGCCCCAGTGCTTTGCCCAGTGAAATGTCACAATGTCAAATGACAAGGAACATCTCTCCCTTCCCAGACAATTACCACTGCATCGGCAGCGTTTGGGTGAAAAGGTTTATGGCAGAAATTCCCATCTGTGCCCCTTATCCCACACAAGGGAGCTGATGGCCAGCGAGCTGCTGGGTTTTGCTTCATTGCTCCAGAGGCCTGTTCAAACCCAGGAGCCCTGAAATGTCCTCAGGAAGCCTGAGGAGCACAAAAAATCCAGCCAAGCTGCCAGAAACACATCACCCAGCAGCCATATCCTGCGGCTCATCTGTCCCAGGTGCTTGAGGTAACTTATGCAGAACTGTCTTGAAGCCAGACCCCAAACTCTTCCTGTTCTCTCTTCACTTTGCTGGCACAATGGCACCAAAAGTGGAACATCCAGAACAGAAAATGTGTTTTTTCCCCCTCTTTAAAGTCACGGGAAGTCTTTTGAACTGCGCCAACACAATGGCAAGGAGCGTGAATCAGGCTAAACATCCCTGTGCCAGGGCTGACGGGATAACAAACCTCTTCAGCTGCGTTCTCATGGTTACCAGGAGCTTAGCAAAGCCTTTGATGTGTCATTAGAGCCCCTGTCGTTACCTGCGTGCAGCTGCAGGATGAGCCAGGATCTCAGTCCAATTTCTGGGACGCAAATGTAATAATCCCTTGGTGTGTGAGCGGTACAAAAACATGACAGCACCCTGCACGGCAGGGCTGGCTCTGTTTGTGCCAGGGATACTGCTGGAGTTTTGTCCTGATTTCTTCTCCAGGAGGTTCATTAATAACCACAGTTGGGCTGAGCAGTGTTTACGGTTTAGGCTGTGGGAGAATCTAGGTTAGGTTTAATTGCCGGGGTTTGAGCTTGAAAGCCCAATTGCTTCTAGGATCCTTGTGCTGGATCTGGAAACACTGATTTCACTTTCCATCCTCCCCCAGCCCCTGGAGATTTCAGCCCATGATGGCAGAAATGCAGTGAGATAAGGTGTTCTCTGAAGATTTCTGCCTCCTGGGACAGTTTCCTTTCAAAAGTCTGCCTGCACAAAGCCAAGCCTGGAAAACAGATAATTTCTGGTTTTGGATCTATTCTGGCAGGGARAAGTTGGAGCAAATCTCTCCTCACCTTGTTGCCTGCTTGTGTTTTCATCAGCCAGCCTAGCTCTGCTCTGCCTGGATGTGTCTGGGATGTTTTTTAGGGTCAGCCCTGCTGTGGGACACAGCCAAACTGACCCAGCCTGCCCAGCAGAGCTGGTGCTGGGATGYCCCAGCTGCTGCTCCTGCAGAGAGGCTGAAATCCATCGTGTGGGAGAGAGGGTGCTGCAGAGCCTGGAGCAATCACAATTCCTGGGGGCTAAACCCCCCCAGCCAGTAGAGACAGCCCCAAGCCTTTGCTGAGGGAGAGATGCTGCAGCAAAGTGATTTGTGCTCTGTGATTCCAAAGGGCAGCACGGGAAGCTCCAACCCCTGAGCATGGCACTCCAGAGGGAATTGTGGGATTCCATGGTCCCTGTGGGTCTGCACGTGTCCTGTGCTCAGCTTCCCCTCCAAATTTATCTCTGCCTGACTCACCTAAGGGCTCACAGACCCCCTTTCCAAGGAAGGACTGCACGCTGTCTGCAGCAGCACAGGCTCACAAGGCAGAGTCCTTGGGCGTGCAGTGACTGTGTCAGCCTGACAGGTAAAGAAAACACCCTGCGAGTGCATCACTCGAGCACATATTGTCTGGGAACCAYTCTGACAACAACCACAAAGCCTCAACACGCCATTCTGACAGCCCTGTTAAGAGCACAAGAGCTTTTCAAAGCTTTGATTCACAAAGTCGAATCCCATCAGCACARCATTAGACTTTCACATTTTTTTCTATGCTCCAAGGCCAGGAAGAACCAGAACATCATCTGCGTGCCCCACACAGCTCGAGCCAGGGAGAACATCCTGAGATGGCTSCAGCAGCGGAGCTTTTGTCTCTTCCTTATGTAAATCCACGCACGATTCTCAGATTGCTGCACTCAGRTCTGACACCAGAGCTTTGAGACCATAGCTGGGCTTTTGTCAACTCCTTGGATCGTGTAGGAGCTCCACAAAAGGAAACTGCAGAGGCAGGGCTACATAAAACACCACATTCTTCACACCCTATAAGGCAGCCAGGGGAGCAGGGAAAATGCACAGGGATCAGAAATCGTGGGGAATGGAGAAATGCAGCTCAGAGCTGTGGTCACAAAGGTGRTTTTGTGTCCCAGGTGTCAGTGGTCAGGTCTGCACTGTGGTGTTGCACTGAGCCGTGAGGAGCCCGAGACGTGACTGAAGGAAAGCTCTGGATGCTCAGCTCCAGCAGCTCTGGGAGCTCAGGTCAGTGATAAAGAGGCTCTCTCCAGGAGCTATAAATATTGTCACACAGGTGTAATTTTGCTGGATGCATGTGTCAGCCTTGCTGTTCCACCAGAGCAAGTTCATCTGTAACTGTAAGCCTTGACTAAGAGGAGTTGGCTTTCCCAGCAGGATAAATAGCGAGAGACGTGGCTCTAATTGCACATCAGCAGAGCTGATCCCTCAAGGATATTGGCTGGGGCGAGGGAAAGGAGCAGGGTATTACAGGAGTCAAACTGCATGGAGAGGCACAGTCAGCTGAACCTGCAAGGGTCACCTGGGCAGTGCTGCCAGGCCACTGGAAATCTGGGGGAAATCTGGGGGAAATCCAGGGGAAATGCAAGCCCTCTCCACAGTAAGCAGGGCAGGGAGCACTCCTTTGGTGTTTGCACTTTGCTGGATGTCAGCTGTGTGAGTTTGGSTTCAAGGGGCTGCTCCTTCCTTTGAGAAGGCACATCCCTGGCCATGGGGGAGGGCAGCAAATGTGCCACTGGGATAGAAAACCAGAGACTCCCTCCAGCCCTGCCCTGGGAGCAGCTTTCAAAGCACTTACAATGRGAGGGGTAGATACCACCATCATCATCTGACAGGGGAACTGAGGTGCAGTGGCAAAGGCAGGGAGGATTTGGTGTCTTGAGGCACAGTCCTGGCCCTGCAGTCTGTGCCTGTGCACCCTCCTTGCCGAGACACCACTGAAAACAGAGCCTGTGTGTTCCTGAGCAGGCACAGGAGGGAGAAGGGCAACCATCAGACACACCAGGACAGACAACCCACCCTGGATGTGTTCAACTGCAGTCCCAGAGCAGCCCTGCTTTGTCCAGCACTGTGCTCATCTGGTCAGCTCCAACCAAGAACTGCTGCCCTGAGCCCTGTGGGCTTCACACACGGGGCAAAGGAAAGATTTCTGTGCACAACAGCTCCTGGTTCCATGGAACCACGCCAGAATGTCCCATCTTCAACCTCAGCCTCAGAGTGGGCTCTTCAACTCTCACAAAGCCTCAGAGATGTATTTAAGGGGGGCAGGAGCACATGTAAGGGGAGGCCCTTCATTCCCCAATTCTTCTGGAGACAGCTAAACTGAAGGATGGTTTCAATTTATTTTAAAAAATCCCAAGGCTCTCTTTTCTTCCAGAAGCTCATTCCCAAGAGCCTCATGATGCTGCTGCCATCCTGGCACCTGCCCAGCCCCGAATGGAAAAATAAATCCAATACTTTCTTAGTCACACAAAACTTGCTGAAGCTAATGGCTGTTTGCTGAATAAAGAAGTAGTGAAATGATATAAAAGCTCTGAAATTGAGTCTTTTTTTTTCTGCTGTCTTTTGCCAGCAGCTCCTGTAATACTTTACAGTCAGACAGTGATATGAACGGGGGGGAGTGTGATTTGTCTACTTGCAGGTCAGAGAGCTGGGAGAGAACGGAGCCCTTGAGTCAAGTTGGGCTTTTCCCTTCATTTACCCCATCTGCCTTAATGTGAGAGCACTGATGTGTGGAGACCCAAACCCCCAGGGCACTGGCAGGATTAGCTCATATTTGAGAACTGCTGCACAAAAGCAAAGCATTGTTTATCAATGTAGGCTGTAAAACTTGCTGACACTGTGTACATTCGCAGCCAGTCTAACTATGAAGAGATGAAATTCTGCCTGGTCCTCAAAAACAGAGGTGAAAGTGCAACATCTCAGCACAGAATCCACAATGAAGCTTGTTATTAGTCAGGATTGGCTTGAAGGTGGAGACAGAGAAAGTAATTTTTTAAAACGAAGATTTGTACCTTCCCAAAACTGACTCAATGCCTTTCTTGTGTATTTATCAGCAGCTTGTTGTTTCATTTATAACCTGTGGCTCCTGCAAACCCGGCTTCTCCAAATCACAGTTTTTAATTAGCTGTTTGCTGGGTTTTTTCCCTAATGATGTGCATTGATCAYATTGATTGGGATTTTTTGATTGCACAAAGTAGGAAAAAACAACCCCATTGTTGTCACAAGCAAGCTTGGTCTCATTAGATGTGTGAAATGGTTCTGCTCTAACATGCTGAACAAATTTAGAACTATTCTCAAGCTGCTGGAGAATAAAAAATTCCCCCATCTTAATGTCCCCCTACCGATACTGGGTACCTGATTCATATCCCATCACGGGCCAGGAAGAAAATTAAGCCAGGTGGCGCATCAACCTCACAAACTATAGATCCCAACACTTCTACCTCGTCTCATAACAACAAAAAAACAATGTGAAAGATGAGGAAAATTCTACCTCTGAAAATGTGCCCAGCTGAGGATCAGTGATGGTACACAGGCAGGAAACAAGGAGAGCAGGAGAAGCAGCAGGGTAGGAGTAAAGTCTGCTAACAGAGCTAGTGGGAGTCTGCATAAAGCTGCTGTGATGTACCCTGGGGTCCCTGTGTGTACAGAGGGACCTGGAATTGCCTGGAAGCAGACACAGGCTCACCTCATGGTGTAGAGCAGGGTGCCATTGTCCACCAGGCGCAGCAGCTTGTTGGGGGTCGTCATGTTGTGGGCAACAGACTTCTTGCCGTTGTGGAAGAAGGTGTCAGGGGTCCAGATCTTACTGGCCAGCAGGTTGTTCAGGGGCAGGATCTTCATGGGACCGTCAAACTTGAGCCTTTCATCCCTCCAGGACTGCCGGAAAAAGACGTCRATGGTGTATTCCTTAGGGGAGAGAGGAGAGAAAAATGAGCTGTGCTTGGCTCAGCTCTTCACTGCAAATGAGGGGATTCGAGAAGCGGCGCCCACAGTCATACAGAAAACTGGGTTTTGGCACACCTTGGGTGCAACAAGAAGCAGGGATTAACAGCAGATGGGATTCACCACATTTTGGGTAATGACTTACCTGTGATGCCAAAATTGGCATGYCAGTGTTTCTGAGCACTGCAGAGAAGCTGCAGCACAGCCTACAGTGGCCAGGGCTGGGGTAGCCCTGCTGCACCACCACCTTTATCCGGATGTTTCAGGGCAGGAAGGCCATTATGTGCAGCTACACAGGCATTTTAGAAGGCAAAAATAAAGATCCTGGAGATGGAATCTGGCCAGGATGCTGGTAATTATATCCCTGCTCATAAAAAAAAAAAAAAAAAAAAAAAAAAAAAAAAAAAGAAATAAACTTGCATGACATTGTCTTAATGTTATTTTGTTCCCCAGGCCACCTTTAGAAAATCATGGAATCGAGGACTTCACAGACTTGCATTACAAGATCCTGTGACTTTCTTTTGTCTTTTTTTTTGCCTTATTTCCGTTTTTTTCCCTCTTTTTTTTTTAAATTCTTTTTTTATTTCTTTCTGCTAGTACAGAAACCCATTTCTTAGGCCAAATTCCAGCTGGGGCAGTTAGGAGTCACCTCTTTGAAACCCCTGTGGCCAGGGCCAGCTCCTTGCTCGGTGCACAGAGCCCCAGAAACCACCTGGGCAAGCAGCGAAGCCACCATGGCTCTGTGGCCACCCTGGATTTTGGAAACAAAATCCAACCACCCTGCCCAGTGTCCCCTGTGCCCTGYGCCACCCCTGTCCTCCGAGGGCTCACCTCACCTGAGCTCATGCCTTCAGCCCCTCAGCACCAGCTGCACCCCAGTTAATCCCTTTCACACACTCCTCTTGCTAGTGAAGCCTTTCATTGCATCTCTTTAAGGGAGAAACAGGGTTTTTGGAAAACCTGTCTGTCCCAACTGTCCTTCCTCCCCCTGCTGCTGCAGGCTCGTGGTCTTTATTTATGTGCTCCTGGAGGCCGCAGGACCGACTCAACTCATCATTGTGAGTGATTTCTTTCCTGCAGCACTTCTTAGCAGCGTTTAAAAACTGCTGTGCGTTGCTCTCCTACAGGACAGAGAGATTCCTACAGGTTTTGCAGCAGATGGCAGCTGAATTAAAGCATCTTGGTAAATAAATCCATCCCTGCTCCCCGGCCACAGAGCCACCCCTGCTCAAATAAGTACTTCTGGAGCCCGGATGAGGGAAGGAAAAAAGAAATTCTGCATTCCCATGGGCTCTGCCCTGTAGAAGGTATTTTGCCCCTTCATGGAAGCAATCTTTAATTCGTGGTTTTAAGCTCTGTAAAGGGATAAACCCAAAGAAATGAGCCTGTGTGCAGTCCCAGGAGGTTTGGGAAAAGTCCTTATCAGGAGAAGAGCTCTCTCACTCAGAACTCCCTGTTCCTATTAAAAAAAGTGCCAGACAAAGAACAAAAACATTTTTAACGACTTCCAAAGGCCTCCTTTTCTTCTTTAATGCTTAGGAATCACTCCTGAAGAAAAGGGAAATCATGTTCAGAATCTTCCTCTCTCTTCTGTGCTTCTTTCCATAAAAGCATMGTTCCCAATTCGCCCCTTCCAAGGAGCACACTTAGTTCTGTGTTCTGCTCTTCTCTGCCTACAGAAGTGACTGAAAACATCAAGAGTGACTCTGTCCTCAGAGTCCACCCACGAAACAAAAAAATTTCCTTCAGTTTTAGTTTTCCTTTGTACAACTTCCCTGGGACTGAGGCAAAGYTGCACGAGCTCAGTACCGAAGATTTGGGCGCGTGTCAGGTGCGGTCGGGCTCTGCTTTCTGAACARAAGGGAGATGAGGAGTCCCTCGGAGCCTCTCAGCAAGAAGGTCTCCACATCCTCCTCCTCTCCTCCTCCACGCTTGGTAAGCAGCTGCTGTGCTCCACTCCCCACGGCAGCTCTGCCTCTCCTCTCCTCCATCACCATAATTACAGTTCTGTCTGTGCTGGGATGCGCCCCAGCCGCTCCTGGGGCACGAGCGAGGGCTGTGGGAGGACTGGGAGCACGGCACCAGGCAGATGCCAGCGGGGAAAGAGGGACTCCCCTGCTCCCAGGTGAAAGCAAGCACCAGGGCAGGCTCTCCCCACGCTTCCCCGGGAGATGGGGTTCTTCTCCCTCACGTTTTAGCGGCAGAGCTAAAACGCATTCGCCACGCATTTGTAAAATACACGGAACCGAAGCACGCGGAGGGGAGATAATTTATTATTCTTTAACTGTCTCACTAATTTTAAATTCATTTTGTCAAATCACATTGCAGAGAATACCTTCCTCTTTTCAATAGTTCATATTTTTTCTTCACAGTTCATTATACACACTCCCTTAATCAAATATGCTCCACCTTGGAAGTAATTATCAGATACTCCCCAAGGGCTACGATTGCTGAATATATTATGGGTCTCTGCTGCRGTAGGAGAGCAGGAGAGACAGAAARAGAGAGAAGGAGAACTCAGAGGAGGTTCATAATCTTGATTACACTGACACCAAGTTAACTTCCTACCCTGGAGGGAGTGGTCTTCCCAAAGCAATGTGGGCTTGAGTGATGGAGCAAGGACCTCTCTGGGAAACGCAGAGATCTTATCCACCCCCAACTCCTCTGCTTGCCAGCACAGGATTGGTGTGGGACAGCTGCAGAGATGTTCAGGCCATGCCAGCCTGGGAAATTCACACACAGAATCACAGAATGAACCCGGCTGGARGAGACCTTCAAGATCATCAAGTCCAGCCCATKGCCCAACCCCTCCTCATCACCCARAGCAGGGCACTGAGTGCCACACCCAGTCTGTTTGTRAACATCTCCAGGAGCAGTGATTCCATCAYCTCCCTKGSMRRSMATTSCAGTGTGTGATCACCTTTAYAGTGAAGAAGTTTTTTCTGCYATYCAACCTAAACTTCCCTTGGCACAGCCTAAGGCTGTGTCCTCTCGTTCTGTTGGTTGTTGCCWGGGACAAGAGACTGACCCCCACCTGACCACAAGCACCCTTCAGGCAGTTGTAGAGARTGATAATTAACCCCTTGCAGCTCTGGAGGGGCTGTGAGAGCCACAGGACACTGCTCCAGCCTGGCCTAGCCAGGGACAACCTGCTCCCTCTCCCAAAATGAGTTCCCTCCTGGGCTATGCCAGCAGAAGGTCACCTCCGGTGCTGGATATGCAGGAGGGTGTCAGAATGCACAACTGTCCTCACATGGCATCCCTGAACTGCTGAGCAGCCACCCACAGCCAGCCCTGCTCTGGGTGCGTGWGGAACACGAGCTGCAAGAAATGCTGTTGAGAAACCTCACTATTAATTRTGCTCCACAGTCCTGTTTTAATTAGAAGACAAACTGTTGTGGGAATACAAGCCTAAATTCAGACCTCAGGCCTTTTCGTTAATAATCTTCCCCGAACATGTCAAAATAGTGCAATCAGTTCATGCTTTTTTTTCTGTTTTCTCTATAGCCTCCCTTGTGGTTCAGGCACTAAGGGTGGTTTGATGGTGAATCATTCTCTGTTGACCCTGCCAGACCAGATTCTGGCATCCTCCCTCTTCCCAGGGAGCACCTTCCTTCCTCCAGTAATCAACTGGTTTCCAGAATGTGCCTGAGAAACACTCCCTGTCTACCCCTGGCACAGCKACCACCAGCTCTTGTCACTTTGGAAAAACCTGCTTTTGTCCACGTTGTCCCGGGACAAGGGTGGGACACACCCAGAGCAGCTGAGGAGCAGCCATCCCATCCCTCCCCATCGGGCACCTACCATGTCTGTGTCCGAGACAGGGCCGAAACTCGTCACGTAAATGTCTGTCTTGACTTCGGTTACACTGTCTGGGACAAAAAGAAAAAAAGGGAAAAAAAAAGGGAAGAAAAAAAAGCAATTAGAGAGCAGAATTTCGTTGTGCAGGGGAAGGGTTTGAGGTTTGTTATATGGTGTTCATTCCTGCTCTGCTGAACCCGCAGCACCGTGCTCTGTGCCCCAAACAACGGCTGATTTTATCACTCGTAATTGGGCACATTCATCTCCAGTGCAGCTCTGCTGCTTCCCACGCTTCCACCGAGGACAAATCTGTCCCACACRGCCAGACAATGCATATTTACAGAGTCTGTGCGGCTGCACGATCCACACCCCGGCRCAGATCCACATGTTTTCAATGCAGAGGTAAGCCCCGATGCTTTGAAACTCCTTTTTAATCTGAAATCCCTTTGTGTCTCCCCGCCAGATAAACAGCCTAGCGATGTTCCAGCGGTTTTAGGAAACCCTGGGTTTGTTACAGCTTCAGGCTTATCTGTATGTAAAAAGAATCAATATTCTGATTGCCTTTTACTGCCACTGTGCTCGCTGCTCTTCTAAGTGCTCACTCTCACCGAGCTGCTGCTCGCCCACATCACGTGCATCCCGGGCTGAGATTCCCTCATGGATGCTGAGCAGCAGCTTCACAGCCCCTGCAGAGCCCTGCTCCATGCCCAGCTGCCAGAACCAGGGGCAATTTTAACCCATGCCTTCAGATAATCCGAGTGCTTTGCAGAACACRGCCAGCAGCACGTGCTGAACAGCCCACAGAGCTCTCCTTCTTCGATCCTGGCRCATTTCCTAATTGACACCTCCGCTGCCATCCCACTTTGCGGGGAAATCAAGGCACGGTGATTTCCCAGATTTACAGTCCTGTGCTCTGCCCACTGGGCTGTGCTCAAAACGTGATGGATGAGCTGCCTCGAGTTCAGCACTCGGTTTCCATAAATCCTCCCCACTTTAGGGACAGATCATGCTGYTGTATGGCATTAGCTGGCTCCGAGCTGCTCTCCTAATGAAAGAGCCAATTTAAAGCTGCAAAGCAGAGTTCATGTTTTATGCACAGTAACCCCTTTTGGCCACTGCACCAGCTTTGCAATAGCCTGGATGGCCCATTGTTTAATTTCCTTATGGAAATCCTTCTGTCCCCTGGGAGTTATTTTGCAGTACTATAAAGCTTAGGTTTGTGCTTCAAAGTTTTACATCCCAAAATAAGATAATGCATTCTGGCAGGGTTTTCTCCTTAATGGCTAAAATATACGTATAACATGTCTTTGGTTATTATGGCTGAGAAGCTTTTGATGCAGCCCGTGGCTGATATCATTGTGCTATATAAGTAACCCTTGATCTTGTCTTGATGCGATAAAAAGAAGGTTAAAGAGAAATATGCATGCGGTACACTTTGTGAAACACCCAGAAGTCAAAACAAAACGAGCCACTTCTGTGAGACTGAAACATTYTGGGTATTCTGTGTCTCCCTCAAAYGAGTCCCCAGATGAGGCACACAGCACAGAACGTTTAGCGATGCGAGGCTCTCTCCGCTACCCCATGCGGCGAGAGAAAGCTAATTATGTCTTAGAGGAAACACAGAACTCGCCTTCCCCTCCCCTCCTCCCTCCCTGGCATTCAGTTTGTAGCCATGGCCAGCAGGTCAGGAGCTGTGGCCACCCACAGCCAGGGAAAGCAGTCCTTGGCAGGGGCAGGATGGGCTGTGCCCCGCACCTGAGGGACAGGAGGTGGTGGAAGGCTCTGTGCTTTACACTGTGCTCTGCTGGTCCGAGCACAGGGGAGGGAATTCAGGGAGTCAGCAGGTGACAAAAAGGCAGAACTAGTTTTGGACACCTTTTGATATGATCCCGCAACCCTTACATGAGCCTTTATGTCACAGAGCTCCAGAGACCCTGACCCTCCAATCTGCTGGTAAATCCAATCAAAGATAACGGCATTAGGAAACTCCAATAATCTATTCAAAACTTGTTAATATGAATAATTAATTACAACCCARTTTCTGTATCCCCCTGRCCAGGCCATGCAGCAGAGAAGGGAYGAGCTGGGGCTCCATCGCTGGCTCACCCATGTCCCTCAGCACAAGCAGCAAAAGGACCTGCTCTGCACCTCTCATGGCAAAAGCCAGACTGAACCCTCCCTGTTAATGTGTGCTCCTAAGGGTGGGATTTGGCTGGGATCTGGAGGGATTTCTGAAATTAAATCATTGCTACGCAAGCAGGGATTTCAGCAGAGCTGGGAAATCCAGAGATAAGTCAAACAGCAGCAGAAGAGAGCAAGCTCCAGCCTCGGAGATTGGCTTCCTTTGTGATCCCGCAGCCCAGGAGCACTGGCACTGCTGCCAGAGTTACTGGCTCTGCGAGACCTCCTCCTGCAGAGCAATCAGGAGCTGCCCAGGCAGCCTCCCTCCCCTCTCCTTACCCTCACCCTGAGCTATCCACCCTGAGCATGAACGACAAGAAATGGGTCTACTTTTTCAGCAAGAGAAAGCTGAGAGAAKAGCATCTATTGCCTCTGCTGAGAGACGTTGCAAGGAAATTCTTATCTCCTGCTCAATCCACAGACTTGCTCAAAACTGTAGCTTGGCTGTCTTGCCCAGTTCTCCCCAAAGATTTAAYAATTAAGGACAGTATAGGGGGTTAGGCACTTTCCCTAGAACTGCTGCAGAACACTAAATGGCATTTTTCATTTCCTAGCATCAGCCTTCCCTGTAATTCAATTTTTTTCCAGGCACGAGTTGAGCCTTCAAACCTGCTGGGGCAGCAGGTGGCTGCTGCCAGTCCTGTTTATAACCAGGGAAACAAAAATGCGAGGTTTTTGCAAAAAAAAAAAAAACAAAAACAAAAACCAAAAATGGGTTTTGGGAGGAAGCTGAAGCAGAGCAAGGAGTAGAGCCCAGCTCTGGCTGCCCTAAGGAATGGCACACCACTGCCCAGCAGAGCCCTGGGTGGGCTGCACAAGCCCCTCCAGACACCCTGCCGAGCTAGCTGGGGACCAGGAAAGCAAAAAAAAAAAAAAAAAAACCCACCAGAGACAACATGAAACTGGAAGAGCAAGAGATTTTCGGGTTCAGCATTTGAACATGGGCAGAATTTAGAGATCCACGTGGCATGCCATGTTCCCAAGCCATTTGTTTGAGGCTGATTTTCTTGTCTGAGGGCTTTGCCCGTTTACAGGCTCAGGTTGTTCCCAAGCTTCGGCACAACCATGTTTCTAGAAACAGTTTGTAGCATCAGTGTGACCAGAACAAGGTGCTGCAGGTCAGCCAGGKCTGCCCCTTCTCCCATGGGGTACAGAGCCCACCCCTGCCCGCCAGGCCACGCTGCCTTAGTCCCACCTGTAGGAATCCCCCACAGCTGGGCACATCTGCATTGCAAATGGCAAACAAAACACCCCTTCCCACAGCGTTACCATGGCACTTCCTACACCTGCCCGCTTTTGAAGAGCTGCCCCTCTCCTCCAGGAATCTCGATGCTTGTTTACACCGTAATTCCCCCTCCCAGCCCTGGGGCAGGGCAAGCCCCAGCCCCAGCCCCCAGCCCCACACCAGCAGGGTCTGTCGCTCACCCGGCTGTGCACAAGGTGTAAATCAGCAGCAGCTCTTGCTGAGGTGCTCCCCATTTCCCTGTGCTCCCATCCGAGCCCCGGCCCCAGGCAGACACCCCCTTTTTCCTTCAATCCCCCCCTCCCAGCGCTCGTGACTCCGCGGGCCCGGGAGGAGATAGCTATTATTTACAAAATGACGGAGTGCTATTTTTACTCGCTTCTTGGAAGCACCGGGAGCAGCGGCAGAGCTGGAATACAAATTACACCGCCTCGCTGCCTCTCCCCTCCCCGCATCCCGCCAGGGGGGCACGGGGGGCTGAGCGGGCTCCTGTTWAACCTCCCCCCGCACTCATCCAGCGCTGTTTGTTTAAGAACCGCGCCGCAATCCCGGCGGCTCGGCCGGCTGCGGAGGAGCGGGGCTGCGCGGAGCGGGGTGCC
>NW_026623352.1:209894-210715 GCF_030028575.1 Malurus melanocephalus
GGCGGCAGCGCCGGCAGCCAGCCGGAATGATGTGCCTGGAGCCGGAATGATGTGTGCCTGCAGCCGGAGTGATGTGCCTGCAGCCACAGTGATGTGCCTGCAGCCGGAATGATGTGCCTGCAGCCGGAGTGATGTGCCTGCAGCCACAGTGATGTGCCTGCAGCCGGAATGATGTGTGCCTGCAGCCGGGATGATGTGTGCCTGCAGCCACAGTGATGTGCCTGCAGCCACAGTGATGTGCCTGCAGCCGGAGTGATGTGCCTGCAGACAGCCACAGTGATGTGCCTGCAGCCGGGATGATGTGTGCCTGCAGCCGGAATGATGTGCCTGCAGCCACAGTGATGTGCCTGCAGCCGGGATGATGTGCCTGCAGCCACAGTGATGTGCCTGCAGCCGGAATGATGTGTGCCTGCAGCCGGGATGATGTGCCTGCAGCCACAGTGATGTGCCTGCAGCCACAGTGATGTGCCTGCAGCCGGGATGATGTGCCTGCAGCCACAGTGATGTGCCTGCAGCCACAGTGATGTGCCTGCAGCCGGAATGATGTGTGCCTGCAGCCGGAGTGATGTGCCTGCAGCCGAAGTGATGTGTCTGCAGCCACAGTGATGTGCCTGCAGCCACAGTGATGTGCCTGCAGCCGGGATGATGTGCCTGCAGCCACAGTGATGTGCCTGCAGCCGGAGTGATGTGCCTGCAGCCGGAGTGATGTGCCTGCAGCCGAAGTGGTGTGCCTGCAGCCGGAATGATGTGTGTCTGCAGCCACAGTGATGTGCCTGCAGCCGGGATGATGTGTGTCTGCAGCCACAGTGATGTGCCTGCAG
>NW_026623352.1:211292-217831 GCF_030028575.1 Malurus melanocephalus
ACACCGGGGATGGACACCGGGGATGGACACAGGGGATGGACACCGGGGGTGGGCACCTCCTCCAGGCAGCGCCGGGGCTGTGCGGGCACCGGAAGGGTTTGGAGCTGACTGTACTGGTGTTTCTGTGCAGGTGGTGTGGCTCACAACAGAAAGGTTTGTGGTTTTCTGCACCTCGTTCCGCTCCGAGCCAGCTGCTGCACGGAGATGTTTCTGCTCCGGGCTCCAGTATCCCAACTCCAGCTGTGGTCACAGYCTCAGAAGGGCAGTGACAAGCTGAGAGTGTCCCTTCACTCCCTCCTAGACAATCCCATTGACCCTCAGCTCAAGTTTCTGAGGTGCCCTGATTCTGTGCCCCCTCAAACAYACAGAACCCTTTGGGGAGGATTCCCACCAGCCCGTGTCACTGTGAAGCGAGGGGATGCTGTGCTGCCCTCTCCCATATCACACAACCCCAAAATGACCACACTGGACACCAGGGCGGTGCTTTCCAGCCAACTCAGCATCCCTGGGAAGGGAAGCACAAGAAGTCAGCTTGTACTAGTGCCTTCCACRTCACACCTCCCCTCACCTCCTTGCCATAGTAATTAATAAGCAGCAGAAGGTAATTTTTGCAGCTGCACACAGAAGCTCTTTGTGTGTTTCATTCCTTGCCTTCTCAGCCTCCCTCTGGGGGGATTTAGTTTTCCTTCCACTTTTAGCCTCTGGAACAAAAGAGGTTTCCATGACCTTTGCTACAAGCTCCAGCAGCCCACTGGAGCTGAGCTGCACCAYAGCCCTGGGCAGCCCTTGCCTTCGGAGGGGTCACTCTACAGCCCCAGCCAGAAACTGCCCCCTTGGGTCCCTCCTCAGCCTCTGGCCACCCCACCAGGCCCTTCAGGCCATCCCACCAGGGCTGCTGCCTCTCCCAGTCCCTACCTGTGGTTCTTTGGGTGGTCTTTTAACCAGTGGTGCTGCCTTGTTTTGGAAAGCAGGAGCCCCGTGGTGTGTCCTTGCAGGGAGAGAGGCCCTGAAGAAGCAGGGACAGCTCTGGGTGGTGTGGCAGGTGGCACCTGGGACTGCCAGGYCAGCCTGGGAGAGGACAGGGAGGCACAAGCAGAGGGGTGGGTGCCCCAGAGGAGAGGGGAACCTCTCCCCACAACCTCCACAACCTAAAGCTGCAGAAATGGAGACATCTACATCACCAASCCCACACTAGAAAGCCCTGATGTGACCTTCACTGCTGCTCTCGCGCTGTGGGGCCAGGAAGAACTCCCCCACATACATCAGAACCCAGAATTGCTTTTCTTGCCATTTTTTTTCCCTAGGGAGCTCAGAAATAGCAGCAGAGAAGGAAACATTTCAGTGAACTGCAGTGCTGTTGATGCCTCCTGGGCTTGTCCAGCCCAGCCAGGGGACAAAGCTGACTCCAAGGACATTGACAGAGCTCCTGCCAGACTAAAGGCCACAAAGCAGTGAGCTATTGCTATTGTCAGGACCACAGACACCCGTRCTGTGCCTGGAATGCTTCCACACCAGGTGTCCTGGAAGCAGAGGCTGTGCTGGGGTCAGGAGGGAAAGGCTGGGCAGCAGGGATGGCAAAATCCCCATGAGAATCTACCAGCATTTCCTCCAGCCTCGAGAGAGGGAGAGCAGAGCTGCAGGCAGCCCTCAGCACAAACCCTTCTCTCTCCTCAGCTGTGTGTGACTTGGGCATCTCACACAACACAGACAGAGGTCATCATCAACCTCTCCAAACTCCCAATCCTAGAGTAAAAATACATCTTTTCAGATATTGCTTGGCTGCTGCAGCACCTCAGCAACCTTGAATATGGAATTACTTTGCTCAGAAGCAAAAGCCAAATCTCCCATCACAGACTTTCACCCCTGTCTGACAGCTCAGCCCGGGCACCTTTCCCAAAAGTGGACAGCAGTGTGTACATGTTCTTCTGAGAAGCAGCAGCAGAAGAACACACACAGGATGTCTCAGTGGCAGCCAGCAGGGCCAGGAGTGTCACCRGGGGGCTGGCAGCTGGCCCAGCCCTTCCGAGGCCAGACAGAGCCAACAGCAGCATCAGCTGCAGCTCCCTGAACCACCTGAAACACCCACACATCTCCAGGAAAACTCACTTGGGCAGGAGCATCGTGACACAGACCCCTGGCCCCGCAGGGAATCCCACGGGAATCCCACAGGGAATCCCACAGGTATTTCAGCCCACCCAGCCCTCACCACCTCTTTCCTCTCCCTAGGGAGCACAGAGATGAGGATGAGCAGGGTGCAGGGATGAAGGCTGGTGGCCTGGGACAATGTGGTTAAAGATGTCAGGGTGCTCACCCCCTGCAAAGTGGGGTCAGCCAAGGACAGAGCACTGGGAAATCTGTACTCTGCAGAATAAACCACACAGTAAGGAAAGAAACAATATAAATGTCTGAAACAAATGTCTTATCTCAGCAAAAGCAGGGGTGAGTAAGAGCCTGCAGGGGATTGCCAACAAGACCTTTGGGTTGGATCCTTATCTAGCTCTGCCATGTCATGAACGATTTGTCTCAMGCGGTCTTGCCTGGCTATTTGCTTGATTCCAGAGGAACTGGGTCTGTGTAACAGCTCTGACACCCTCCGTTATGCTCCCASTGACTTCTGCAGGGTTATGATCAAAAAGGCACCACATTTAGATGGGGAACAAGGCTGCCAGGAAAGCATCAAGCCTGTCTGCCCAATCCTGGGGTGCTGGGGCTTTTCTCCCACCATTGCTGCYGCCCCAATCCCCTGGCACTGCCAGCATTTGCTGTACAGCCAGTTCCCAAGTTGCTGCTCTGTCATTAATTACTACCTTCTCTCTGGTGTGATGGCACATCAGTGTCTACAAYTGCACGTCCTCCAGCCAGCCTGGAGGGAAATCATCCCATCTGTAAACACAGCGACGTGTGTGGTGTCACTTCCCGCTGCGCTTCTCTCCCCTCTCCCCTCAGCCTGGATATTTCAGGGACAACGAGGAGTTCAAAAGGATTTCAGGGGCTGTCTCAAGAGATAGCAAACAACGAGGGTGCTTGCACGTGGAGAGAGAGATCAGCCCGGGCTGCAATTCCGTGTGCCTGATCCTCCAGTGCAGGTGAAGTGAGATGGTGCCTGTCCAAGCCCCAGAAGGACAGCCTGCTGCCCTGGCTCCCTCCCTCCCTGAGCAGGGCTACGCAGAGCTGAGGCACGGGATAGACAGACAGACAGACAGACATACAGACAGACAGATAGATAGATAGACAGACAGACAGACAGACAGATAGATAGATAGACAGACAGATAGATAGACAGACAGACAGACAGACAGATAGATAGACAGATCGACAGACAGACAGACAGACAGATAGACAGACAGATAGAGAGATAGACAGATAGATAGATAGACAGACAGACAGATAGATAGACAGACAGACAGATAGATAGACAGACAGACAGACAGACAGACAGACAGACAGACAGACAGACAGATAGATAGATAGATAGATAGATAGATAGATAGATAGATAGATAGATAGATAGATGATAGATTTATTCCCTGTCTCACACCACAGGCTGCAGATGCAGTTCTCACATGGCTGCCACCAATGTCCTCTGCAGGAAGGAGATGCAGGGCCATGAAGTGACCCAGTTACCACTTGAGTGTGGCTTGTCTGGGATTTATGGCACGCTGTCAGGCAGGGATGGATGTTGAATTCCCAGGCACAGACTCCTGGGGTCGCATAGGGAAGATCCAGCTCTGATTTTGGAAGAGAAATCCCTCAGGGGTCTGCAAATGTGCCTTACACGTGCTGGTGGCTCCGGCCCAGCTCTCCCCACCCTACACAACTCGGTATCAATGTTTGGGGTTTGATCAAGGCACAGCAGTGCCTTACAGCAGTCAGACACGCCTTGTTCCTCAGCACGGTGCTGCCTGGGGCAGCTGCTGGCCCCTCCTGGGTGACTGCACGCCCTCCCCAGCACAGGGCAGCCTAGTTTGCTGCTCTCAGCTCCCTACACTGCCCCTCTGGCTCAGCACACAGCACACAGGGGGACTCCGGGCTCACCTGGCACTCTGGGTAAGCCCAGGTGCTGCTCTAGAAGGTGCTACAGGGATTTCACACCCTCCCGTGCTGGTGAAAGGCAATTCCTCGCGCCTGTCAGGAGCGTGGGGTGCAGGTTACAGCTCCATCCAGCAGAACAGCCCAGGAGAGATGCTGCTTCTCCAGCAGAGGAGACAACAAACCCTGCTTCCCGCAGATCAGCTTCTCCTCCCTGTTTTTCTGATGCCTAACACCAGTTGATCCCACCTAGTTACCTCTCTCTGCTCTGGGTCTTTTTCCACTCAGCTCCATAATTCCACAAATCTTGCAGGGACTTCAAATCTCAGAGTTATCTGCCTTTTCTGTCAGGCTTTGTTCAGATCAGCCAACAGGCTGTAAAGCTTAGAGAAGACAACAGGCAGGAAGATGGGTGTGGTAAGCCTGACACCATTAGAAGCCCTGGCTAAAAACGCATCACAAGGCTCCTCAGAACGCAGTTTAATTTATCTTCCCCCCATTTATCCACACGCACACATTCTCATCACCACTTTAGGGCATACATCCAGGGGTTGGGATCAGGGTGTGGTGCCAGTCAGTGACAAACACCCAGTCCAGCAGGAAGAGGAGGAAGAGTCGGAAGCAGCGAGCGCTGGAGGGTGCGCAGCCATGGAGGCTTTACACAYACCCCTCACTCACACACACAGACTACAAACACAGACTACAAATTAGCTGTGCTATTTTTGCCACAGACAGAACTGAGACAGGATGAACAAAGCTCCTGTCGTTACTATTTTAAGGGCTTAGGACACCCTCAGATGCCGGGAAGACAGAGGAGGAATATGCATGTATGAGCATGCTTTTAGAGGCTCCGCAGTGCTCCRAGCCCCTGTGGTAAGGGAAGGGAGATGCTACATAAACATGTTTGTTATATATTATAAATACAATGAGAAAATGTGTGAATATAAATTAGCATGCATAATTTAACATCCTCAGCATTAAAGCTGCCCTTGATGGCTAAGCCAGACACGCCTGGGGAAGGGAATCCCTGCTGGTCCCTGTGGACAGGGGGAGAGCAGCCAGGCAGTGCCGTGCTGCCAGCTGCTGCATCCAGCTGTGGCCTCAAGGAAACCAAAGCCAGGAGAATTTTGCTGCAGGGGCAATAACACGAGGGCAGAAATGCCAGCCTGCCACCTCAGCATCAAGCAAGCTGCTCCATGTTACCTGCAAACCCCCCGTGTTCTGGTTTGGGCTTGCCTTGGTGACCTTATCCTCAGTTAATTTCCCCTTTGGGATCAATGGCAGCGTTCTTGCTGGCCCTATGGAAGGATCCTGGTGAACAGCACCCTCAGGGAAAGATTGCAGGGGGTTCTGTGCCTCAGTGCTGGGGCTGAGGTTGCACACACAGCAGAGATGAGGCACCATCCCTCATCTCTGGGAAAACCATTTACTAGACCAGGCTTATCCACAGCCTACATGGGCATGGTGTGCCCCTGAAGCYTCTTCCTCAAGCAGARTGGTCCTGGCAGGTTTTTCCCCACKCCCTTTCCTAAAAAYACCAAACCTTTTGTTAACTCATTCTCAGAAAATCCTTCTTTAAGACTTTAAGAAAAATCATCACCTCCCAACAGCTGCCTTAAGAGCAGTTGCAAGAACTCCAGAGCAGTACCAGTAGCATCCTCGGCATCTGTAAAGCAATTACTGGGCTCTGCAATTCGTCAGGGCTCAAGACAGATCCCCAGGATGGAGAAAAAAGCACARAGGTGCAATACAAAACTGCTGTTGYCAACCTGATCACCACTGATGGACAGCAAAGAAAACACCTGCCAAGTCTGGAAAGCCAGGGAGCAGAAGGGGGAATGCAAGAAAACAATCACAGAATCATTASGGTTGGAGAGATCAAAGTCAGCCATCAACCCAGCACCACCACCATGTCCACCACTCTGCCATGTCCTCAAGTGCCACATCCACGATTTCTGAACACTTCTAGGGACGCTGACCTCACCACTTCACTGGGCAGTCTGTTCCAGGGCTTGACAACCCTTGGGTGAAGAGTTTTTCCCTAATACCCAATCTGAACCTCCCCTGGAACAACTTGAGGCCATTTGTCACTGCTGCCTGGGGGCACAGCCCGATCCCCACCTGGCTGCCCCTCCTGCCAGGGATCTGTACAGGGTGACAAGGACACCCCTGAGCCTCTTTTTCCCCAGGCTGAGCCCCTTTCCCAGCTCCCTCAGCCGCTCCTGGTGCTCCAGACCCTTCCCCAGCACCACTGGCTGTCTCTGGATACACTCCAGCACCTCAAAGTCTTTCTTGTCTTGAGGGGCCCAAAAYTGGACAGAATCTCACTCAATTCAAACCAGACACGCTGCCCTGCATTAATGTCATGTCACTGCAGAGGGAGGAGGAATAAAAGAGATGTCTCAGTGAAGTGCATGGGGTTTGCAGGCTGAGCTCTGAGCTGCAGCCCCACAGTGCTGCTCTCTGCAGCGGGGCACTGAGCATGCAGCAAAGGAACTGAGCATGCAGCA
>NW_026623352.1:218793-253362 GCF_030028575.1 Malurus melanocephalus
CTGAGCATGCAGCAAAGGCAGCTGTGCTGTGCCTCAGCCTCCCCGTCTGCCTTTCAGCCCCAGCGCTGCCTTCCCGTGCCTCTGGCTGCATCTCACTGCAGGCTGAGCATTGCCACGCCATGTGATGGGCTGTAGTGGGCAAGAAATGGAGAGAAAAATAAAAGGAAAAAGAAAGTGACTCCTGGGGGTTGCTGTACGGCTCAGAGGAAGGACCCATTTAATTTCCAAGCCTGTCCCCCGAGGCCAGTGCCAGGTACTGAGACGAAGAGACAAGAGCACCGTGGCGGGGAGCAACGCTGTAATTTGCACTMTGGTTCTTTCTCCATTAGCTCCTGGCTGGAATTTCCTTCAGAGGAGAACTCCATCAGCCCCTCAGACCGTGTGCCTCCAGTGCTGTTTCTGGCATCCCTCATCTCCACTCCCATCTCTCATCTCCACTCCCAGCATTTCCTTTTCCCTTCTTTGTGCCCCCCAGCRTGGTCCCTGCACTGAGCTGTCTGTCCCCTGTCACCCATGGGTCACTGGGCTGCATGGCTGGTGCTCACTGACTTCTCAGCAATGCACAAATAAACTCATTTAATYCACACTGCCTTGCAYTGGTCAKTTTAGCATTTCYSCTRGGCTCACCCTGTGCCACCTCTGCASACGGGGCTGCCACACACCGAGAAATGCATCAGGAAAGAAAGAAGTGCACTGGAAAAGGAGGAAAAGGAAATGCATGGGAGAAGAAAGACAGAAATGCATAGACTGCCAGGTGCAAATAACCTTCATTTACTGTCCCAGATTTGCACAGAAAAACAGTCTCCAAAGCACAAGATAACTCCCCAAACASGCACTGTGCTCCTCCAGGACATCCCCTCTCCCCTGCCTTGCCCCTGCCTCCCAGGGACACCCCTGGCTGCCAAACTGGGCCAGCAAAYCCTGGCAGCAGTRGAATCATGCCCGTGAGACCAGCRGGGCTYAGCTGTCACTCAGGGTGCTGTTYTATCCCCAGGTGAGCAAAACAATTTTAGATTAAATACCTTTTTGGCTCTGAATCTCCCCCTCCCCAGCACTGTTCAGACACCAGCACTGCCTGTCCCAAGGACAGGAAGGCTTTTTTTATCACAGTTACTCACAAAAATTCAGCAACTGATACAGCATTGCCAGTCCTGCCCACTACATGAATTATGGTATGATACTCTGATACTCCCATCAGAGACAGGCAGAGGGCAGATGCCTCCAGATGTATGTAATTTTTAATTTCCTTTGCTGGGGAAAATGTTTTCTTGTTTTAGTGATGTATGTTCAAAGCGTTGCAGTTCCCATGGCAACTCCCTGCTTCCACTGGAGATGTCATTTTTCATGCCATCCCTTCAGAATTTGACATCTCCTAGCAGAAGTTTTGAAGAAATGTCTCTCTTAAATATATATTTATTAGAGACAGTGCCCGAGAGTGTGTTTTATTGACACGTTTCTTAGGTGACTCAGCCTACAGAGGAGAGAGCTGTCTCCAGAAATATGCTGCCTGCCAATCTGCCTTTCCTCAGCTTCTGTTTTCTACCACAACTCTCCTCTCTTTTCCTGCCATGGAGTTATTTGCCAGCACCTGCTCCTTTTTTTTTTTCTTATTTAATTCCTTTCTGTTCCCATCACTSTCGCCCATGCCCAGCTCCCCAGCAGAGCAAGCACAGCAGGGAGAGCCCAGCCSGTGTCTGTGCCCATTCTCTGCTGGCATGTTTGCATAGAGAGAAAATCCCAAAGGGCTGCAAAACAGAGCCAGCATCTCCACCCTGGAGCATCCACAGCGTCCCTGTGGCACCTGGCTGGAGCTCTCTGGGTGCCACATACTCCTTGGGAAGGTGTGAAGATATCAAAGCTCTGATCCTGCTGGCTGGGGCAAGGATTCCTACCCCGGTGTGGTTCATCTGGTTCCACTGGGGCACAGTTTCAGAGGTTGATGGGGTTGTGGCAGCTCTCTGTGCTCCAGGGGYGTGGAGCTGAGGGATGCTGAGACAGAGCCACCACCCTGCCCAACCCCAGCCTTCCCTGCCCCSACACAGCCCTTTCCTAACCACTTCYCCCAAAACCTCCACCCCTGGCTCTGCAGATAACAGGAGGTGGAACATCCTCCAGAGATTTTCACAAGACCCCAGGGCAGAATGTCTATTCCAGGCTGCGAGGAGCCCCCAGCTGTGCTGCCCTTGAGAACAGGGGAGCCCCAGGCCCTGCAGGGCTGTTTGGGTTCCCCACCGAGCAGGATCCCATCCCAGGTACCCCCACTTGCCCCACATTCAGCATCTCCCGCCAGCTCCTGGCAAAGGGGCGGCTCCGGCCCCGTGAGCATCCCGGCKGGGAAACCGCGCTGGAGATCCTTAATAGAGCTGTAACATTACAGCTCCAAATTGCCTTCCTGCAGGAGACAAATCCGAGCGAGGAAATTGGTAGGAGCTGAGCAGATCTGCAGGCTGATGGAGCTAATCCCAGGCATGTTTAAATGCAAAGGCCCAGGGAGCCTCGCTCAGAGCCGACACCAGCGCCCGAGCTCGCTGCTGGGCTTAATTCTCAGGTGCAGCCTGCTCCAAAGGTGGGGAAAACAGGGAAAATCAGAACTCTGGGAGGGAAAACCACACGCTGGCTTCAAGGTCAGGACCTCAGCAGAACCACGCAGCAGCCAAAAGCAGCTCCTGTTCACCCCATGGTGGAATCCACACACAGATAAACACCGCTGGTGCCCCTCGGGGGAGTGCAGAAACATTTTCTTAGCCCAGCCTGRAGCAGGGACACACAGGCTCAGGGGACACTTCCTGCTGACTCCAGACTTCACATTAATTGTCCYGTCCCACCAGCCATTAATCAAACGTCTTCCACTTGCATTTTTATTGAAAATCAATTTAATAAAGTAGGTGGGAGTCCACACGCTTCCATAACATCAGATAAATATTCATGGGCGCTTACACYGCTTTAGCTAAATGAGTTTTTTAAATTTAACTGGTGCAATTTCCTTGTTCCTTAATATATGGCTTGGCTTGCCCTTGCTCGGGAACAGAGATAAGGTGGGACTGGCTTGCTCACAGGCACACCAAGGAAAACCCCTTTGCTCTGGAGCAAGGATTTGGCAAGGATTATGTCACCTGTAATTGGAAATACCAGTGCTGGGGTCAGTGTCCCCCAGAGCCAACCCCCAGAGCTGAGGTGGAATTCCAAAGGGGCCACTTGGAGTTGAAAACTCATTTTCCACCACTAAGAGTGTGGCCCCATTTTCACCTCGGCAGGCGTGCCCTGTGATTTCCACTTTTCCCTCCCTGTTCAAGCAGCCCGTGTGCTCCRGCAGCCAGAGCTAATGAAAATCCTCAGAAAATGCACCCCCCTGATGGTTCCTGAAGGAGGTTAAAAGGCTTCCAGCTACCACAACACACCAGGCACCAGGGAGGGAACAGAAACACACCCACTCAGAATCTGGGARTCCTTGGAGAAGGGATGATGAGCACCACGCTCAGGTTAACCCCAGCCAGGGCTCCTTGCTGCAGCCCTCCTTCCCAAAGACAGGTCCAGATGGGAGAAAGGAAAAGCCTGACACTGATCAAAGTCAGGAGACAGGCAGGACTCAGCCAGTCCCGATCAACGAGAGCTTTGACAGCATCTACAGCTCTTTGTAACTGGAGCAGTGAGGAGCTGCAGCTCCCAAAAAGCAGCAATGCAGGGCAGTCCAGCCACTGCCAGGATTCTTGTCATGTTATCCCAGTGATTCCCTGCTCTGGAAAGGCAGTGCTTTACAAATCCAGCACACCATCACCGTGCCTTTGTTATTAACACAAACTGACTTGTTTTCATGGTTACAGCCCCGACCCAATTCCCTGTGCTCAGCTCCCCACAGCAGCTCAGAGCCCCGGCAGGATTTGCTTTCCCYGTGCTTCGATGACATGAAGGTTGTGACTGGCCCTACAGACGGGCACAGAGCCCTCCCTGCCCTGTGCACTTCCATCACCAGGGTCACATTTCCCGTGCCCCAGCTGCATGGTGCAGAGACAAACGGGATCCGTGAAGTGCCACCATCATCATTTTACTTTATCCCCAGCAGCTACAGAGGCAGCAGAGGTGGGTAAACCTCACATTCTGATGTCACCAGAGCCTCACCACTCAGCTCTTCCCAAAACACAGCAGGGAYAGTTGTGCAAGCCTCCCAGAGCACTGATTCCCCTGATTTTCCTGCTATTAAGACAGCAGCCCTGCTCTGGAGAGATCACCCTCGCAGGAGACAAASTGCCTGTCAGCAAGCAGCACTAAATACAGGCTATCATCCTCGACAGATGATGGCATGCTTTTAGTTTTCTCTCTCTTGGATGCAGGTCACACCGCTAATGTCATCTCCAAACACCAAAATCCTACATGTGAAAAGGTAAAGCCTAATTGCCTTGAACAGCAACTCTTGTATTGACTCCAACAGAAGGCCCATAAATATTAATACAGTTATATTTAGCCCCTTTCAATTATACATACAAAATTGAACATCTTTCWGGGAACAAATCAGTCCGGATAGGGTTTGGATTTTTTTCCTTGTCCCTTTTTAATGCATTCTGCATCAAAATAATAATAATTCCGCTAGAGCCAAAGCTTAAAAAAAAACCCAAAACAACAAAACCAGTGGATGGAGGCAAAGTCTCAAAGATATTTTCCACTGGCTCGAGCAGAATGACTGCTGACCTCCTGACCTCAGCCCTGCCTGGTTCCCATTTATTTATCAGACTCAGTCCCTTTCCTGGAGGGTGGCAAATGGGAGCACTGAAGGTGTGTCCCCAGAGGGACATACAGGGGAGCTGCTGGGAGAGGGAGGCTCCAGGGAGGTCCCACCCAAGCAGGGCCAAGCCCACACAAAGCCTTCTGCAGCTAAAGACCTTCTCCTTTGTATAAAAATCACATCCACTTTACTGATTTGCAAATTAATTATACATCGCTTCCCTTGCCAAAGTGGACTTAATGGTATTAACATTACATGACAAAGAGGAGCTATCAGAAAGCTCCTCTCATAATGATGGCTAGATTGATCAGGGAAGAAGAAAGGAGATTTCATGCTTTTGTTCTTTAACCCTTCCTCATAAAAGCAGACAAGGCCCTTTYCTAGGAAAAGGATATTTCAGATTCTCAGGTGCGTCTCTCCAAAGGGAAGAGCTCTAATCTTTCATGCACAAAAGCCTGGAATTCAACTCCCACATGTGCACAGACCCTTCACAGAAAACACAACTTGGGGGGCAAAAGAAAACCAACAGAGTTTGCACCTTCATTTTTTGCAGGACAGTGGCCTTAGATGGCYAAAGTGACAGCCACACGGTGAGATAAGTCTTCAGGTGAGTCAGTAGGAATGCAGGACAGCAAAAAAACCTGCTCTGGCCCATATGGATACAGAAATTCCTCAACAAGAGCTCTGAAGGATGCAGAAAGCCTTGTGCAGAGCCTTTGGCACCGTGCACAGCCACTGGCTGTGCTTGGAGGGGTTTGCTATGGTCCTCAGATCTCTTCCTCACCAAAGGGATCCCTATCAGCACTGATCCTTCCAACCCAGAGCTGTCTGAAATGGCTTTCGYGAGGTTCAAACAGCACCTTGACTTTTCAGACACAATTTATTTCGCTCCAGTCACGAGTTGTTCCATCCACTGACTCAGCCTGAACTTTGTCATCAAYAGGATTTTCTAGCAGGTTGGGAGAGGGGGAAAAAAGAAAAAATCATATGCTTCTTTCATGCCTGTTGTTCTCGACACTTTGGTTTGAATTATATCCTTCCAGAAGGTAAAGAGAACGGGGTGTCCTTCTCTCACAATGCAAATTGCAGATTAAAATCCCTCTCTAGGCTATACTCTGTGCCTATAATTGTCAGTATTCCACAAGCACTCTCTCTTTTTTTTTTTTTTTTTTTTTTTTATCTTTTTGTTTTTGTTTTTTTTGTTTTTTGAATTGTTTTTATTTTTTTTTTTTTATTTCTTTTTTTTTTTTTTTTTTTTTTTTTTTAATAAACATTAGCTGCACATCCTTCCCAAGCACATTTTTAAAATCAAGCTACAGTTAGAAGACAAAGAAATATTACAAGAAATTCCTGCCCCACCAGGTGAGAGTTTTGCCACTGACTGCAACAGGGTATTTCCCTCTGACTTTTAAAGTGTTTTTCTAAGGGACCCTGCACAGTTTAGCCTCATAATCTTGCAGCATTCCCCAAAGCCTCATGCATCTTCCACCTTCACAAACCCTCCGATATTTTTATTTAATCAAACAATAACCTTTAAATAAATGGAACAGCATTAAGAAGCTAACAGGTCTGAATCAGCAGCATTAATCCCCCCWCCACAGGGGGCTCAGATAGATTTGATTTGATTGCTTCTTCCAGATGGATCAGGGCTGAAATTCCCCACCAACACGATCAATGACTTTGCCTCATCAGACATAAACAGTGCCTCGGTATTACCACACRAACTGCTGCAAATGTTTCATCCTCTAGCTCAACAAATGAAATAGCTGCTGTTTCCTCGGTATTTGACCAGTTGTTTCACCACCAGCTYCTCAGAATAAACCAATTAAAGTTGTTTTTAAACTCCACAACATCCAATAAAAAAATGTTATTTCTCAATCCATATCAAAGACACATTATAAATCCTTTACACGGGACTGAACGGATGGGGATGGGAATAAAGGAGTAACTGCCATGGTCCAACAGATCAATAAAGACATCCTCACAAGCAGTTTATAGCCACCTATAACATCATCTGCTAATGTTCTTAAACCCATCTAACACATGTTCAACATACTGAAACATCAGCTATCCCCTTCCAGAGTCATTACAAACAAACACCATCATCCCATCTCCGGCACACGCACAGCTCCCCCTYGGGCAGGGATCAGCTCCCAACGACACGCTGCAGGTGTCTGACCCAGCACTGGAATTACTCCAGTGCACATTACTGGGGCTAAAGTCCCCTCCAGATGGCTTCCCTTGCCTAGAAAAATTTCTCACCCTTTGGGGAGAATCTTCCTGACCACATGTGAGGACACAGCAGGGTCACAGCTCCTTGCTGGAGACACACGCAGAGCAAGGAAGGCACCAGCTAAGAAAAGGCACCCACAGGAGCAGGARAAACACCTTCCCCTCTTCCCAAACAACCCCACAGCCTGGGGGCTTGGCTGGGCTGCTCTGGAGAGCCCAGGGGTGTGCATGGCAAGGACAGCTGGTGATGGGTGATGGGCTCTGGCACAGAGTGGCTGGGCAGGACCCAGCGTGGTGACCCATCACAGCTCTGCAGTGGCACTGGCAGCTGCCACATGCCCCCAGGACCCGGCGTGGTGACCCATCACAGCTCTGCAGTGGCACTGGCAGCTGCCACATGCCCCCAGGACCCGGCGTGGTGACCCATCACAGCTCTGCAGTGGCACTGGCAGCTGCCACATGCCCCCAAAGCACCCCTTACCCAGAGCCAGGTGCTGCTTCACACCCAAAGCAATCAATCTCTGCTCACAGCAGGCTCCTGACCCCTCCCGAGCGTTTGTGATATCCCTGCAGCTTTGATAGAGGCTTGTTGCCCTCAGCACATTCATGACTTATTTAAGAGAAGGCTTCCACCCTTAGGCACAGCTGTCAGGGCCGTGTTCCTCGCCTGCCTCCTGATGTGTGGCAGCCTTTTCACGCGGAGCCTCCTCTCACTGCACACCAGGGCTTTAACAGCAACACCCTGGGAATTCTGCACCCGAGAGGAGAGCGCTGGGGCTCTGCAAATCCACAGCAAAGCTGCCTCACAGAGCTGCCCCCGAGGGAAAGACAACCTTTCTTCAATTTGTTCACAGATCTTAACTTCACAAGTCTGACGAGACAGAGCAGGGTCCCCGTTGCCCAGAAAGGTAAACAGAAGGAAACACTGCTCAGGCAATGCCTGATTCAAATTAAAACTCATCAAGGTAGCTCAGACAAAGACAAAAACCTGAGATAAGACACGGATTTTTATTTTTTTTTTCCTAAGAAAGGATCAAACTCCTCCCTGGAGTAACCAGTACAAAGCATGAAGTCAGATCAGAGAGAAGACATGAGAAGTTGGGAGAAGTGGAACATTAAGGACAGAAAAACAGAATAAACACAAACCTGAAACCTAGAAATTCATAAAAAAAAACACAGAGGACCACTGTGTTTGTCATCTCATGTTTCTCTCACACAAACAGTAGATCCAGATAACGTTTGTGACAAACTGGAGGCAACATCCTCACACAGGTGAGAAGGACCACTTCAACCTCTCATCCAGATTTTAGGATATAAAAGCTCTGCAAACTTCAATCTGCACAATTTAACAATTTCTACCACTGTTACAGGTTACATTCACTGCAAACAGATTTCCTCCTGGATCCTGCCTGGCAGAGAAGGTCTCACCATTTCATCTTGCAGAGTGCTGTACTTCCAAGAGAAGGCAGTTCTGTAATTTAATTATTCTATTTCAGCCCCTCTGCCTTAATGCTCACACAGTAAGACGAGCCCTTACCTGCAGGTCAGGCCAGAACCACGGATGTACTGAGGTGTAACACACCAARCATCTCCTGGGAATGTCTCAACCGAAAGGGAGCACCTCTGAACCCACATCCAAAACCTCTTGGCCATCAGCACCTGAATTACTGAAATACAGGTGGCCAGACAGGGATGCAGATGTTCCTCAGGAGCCATCCTGCCAAACTATACCATCATTAACAGAGCAGGAAAAAACAGGCACTGCAGAAAGAGGAAACGAGAGAAATTCCAACTGAGGTGCGCTGTGCTGACAAAATAATAACGGAAACACAGCAGCAGGGTAAATATTAACAGGTGGCTGCAGATCAAAACCATGGGCAAGGCAGARCTGACATGGTGAATCCAGATAAAAGGCACCCCAGACCCAGGTGGAGCATCYCTGGCTGTGAGCAGCAAGCCCTGAGTGCASCGAGTGCTGCTGAGCCCAGCTGGGCAGGGAGGAGCTGATCCCAAACCACCAGGAACAGCACCCTGGAGAAGGGGGAGAGGAGCCTGGGTGGGAAGGGACACACTGGGGTGTCCCCTGTGCCTGGACAGGGCCACTTGCTGCTGGGGACAAGGAACAGGTGCCACTGCTGTCCCCAAGAAAGAAGGAACCCAAGGGGTCCCAGTRCCTCGCTCTGCCTGGGGAACTGGACTCCTTTAATCCACATTCCTGTGTTTGCTGCTCCTGCCAAACCCCATGGACACCTCAGGAGGCTCCCAAAGCTCAGCTGCCCAGACCCCCTGGCCAGACCCGGACTGGCAGGATGTTCAGCAGCCACCACGCCCTGAGCAGGGCTGAGTCAGCCGTTCAGGGACTGCAGAGATGCTGTGGAAGCTTCAAGGAAATCCCATGAGTTACCCTGTCAGCAATGCTGCATCCAGGAGGGATAACTCTGATCGATCCCAGCCTACTGCTTAACAGGGTACAAATTACTTTCTAATTGGAATTGGAGAAACTGGCTTATCTGGGATGTTTACAACTCATCTTTTAGAAAACCCAACAGCCTACTCTCTTCCCTTCCTGGGGGCAAAATCTTTTCCTCCAACCATGCCCTGGAAAAGGCCAACAGTTTTCTGAGATATTTCCTAACCACACAATACAGAGACTTTTGTCCAGCACTGCTCCAGATGCCCTTTGGGCTCTTCAACCTCACCCCAAATGTACCTGAGGCAGATGGAGCAGGCAGTTTGTGGCTGAGCTGGAAGAAACCCCTGCCCTGCTTTGCAAACAGCTATGGAAAAGTCCCACACACCTTCTCCCAAGCAGTGAGGTGCTCCCTGGTAGCTCCGCACTGCCAAAGCGTATTTGAAGCATATTTAAAGCATATTTAAAGCATATTTAAAGCATATTTAAAGCATTCTTGGGGCTGTAAGGAAGGAAAAGCCTGGAAATGTCCCCCCTGCCCCTCCCCAGGCATTCCCAGGATGTCTCTGTTTCAGTGCAGCACAATGGCCCAAATGTCACCAGTCAGAAAAKGAGGCACACGAGGTGCAGCTGCCCAGGGAGCACCAGTGACCCTCAAAGCCCCAGGCACTGCCCCCTCCCTTGGGGTCACTGTGCTGGACATCACACTGGCCSTGCAGGGACTGCAGGGACACACAGAGGGGTTCTGTGCATCCATCACTCCTGGAGCATCTTCTGTGCTCCCATCATTTGTAATCCATCCTTTGCACCCCACTCCTCAAACATCTCTTCTTTTTGGGCACATTTTTCCCCCTGTCAGCCACTCCCACCTCTTTCTCCTGGCCAYATCTCCTCTCTCCTGCAAGCTCCAGGTGCAGAACTGAGGCTCTGCAGGGAGCCCCAGCCAGGAACACCTGAGAGCAACGAGCAGACCCTTCCCACTGCAGCCCCTGGGGCTGGGCAGAGGATCTGAGCGACTTCACAGCTCCAGACCASGGGCTCTCCTGGGACATCTCCTGATCCTACAAGGCTGGCTGTGACAATGGATGTCTCAATGCCCTCGGGGTGCATTCCTGTTCCTCTTGTGACTGAATGACCACCCTGCCCCGTGTTCTCCTGGGGCAAACACAGGTTTTCTGCTGGCATTCCTTGCCTCTCCTCCTCTGCCCCGAGTCCTAGACATGATCTGGCCATGCAGTTACCCCTTCCCTCAGCCCAGCCTGTCTTCCAGTGGTCATGAGGCCAAAGARAAGACTCGGCTCTGTTCCTAAGAGGAATCCAGCCCTGGCTGAGCCAGCAGAGGCAGGGAGAAACCTCCGTGACACGAACAGCCATGTCCCCAGCGCTGCAGGGTGGAGGGGCCTGACAGCCACCTTTCTTCTGGAGGTGCTCACACACCTTCCCTTGCTCAGAATATCACAGACTCTTGACTGGACAGGGCCAGGAGCACAGCCAGGCCCTCAGCCCTCACCTGYAGCCAGGCTGGGCAGCACCAGCAGCTCCTGAGCTCCTCAGCTCGGGATCGCTTCAGCTCCTCTGCAGCATCGGGTGGAAGAGGAGCTCTGGCATGGGAGCTATTAGAGTGGGTGGCAGCAGATGGCGAAAACAGAGGGGATAGGAAAATAAATACAAAGAGGCTATCTKGAGGGGAGAAGTCAGCACATTAACACTCTGTTGCTTACACAGTGTCTCCTCCCAAAGTCTAAACAAACACTGCTCGGTTCCTGGCGCTCTGGAAGCTCAGGGAGGAGGACAGCACTGAGCACACACAGCACTGCAGAGCCCTGAGAGCTGTTGCAGCCCCAAAGCCTGCTCAGCCCTCCACAGCCCAAATGTTTGCAGGGGGATCCCATACAGGACAGGACAGGACAGGACAGCCAGCCAAGCAAAGAGCCTGCATGTCCTGCTAACCCACAATTTGGGGAACCCATCCTTCCCCCAGCCTGGGTGTGGACACAGTTCCACCTCTGCCCTTCCCATGCACTAATGGATGCTCTTGCCTGACACCTTCAGAAAAGCAAGTGGAAGAYATTCCTGAGGGGGATGGAGAGGCCCCAGGGTCTGCCCAGTGCTGTCTCTCAGGAAACCAATGCTCCTTGTCCATCACCAGCCCCACAGCAGCAAAACCATCACTTCCACTGCCCTCACACAGCCCTGCACAGCAGGAGCCCATCTCTGCCTGTCTCCCCAGGTTCTTCCATCAACCCCAAACTCTGGAGTCTGCAGCTGGGCCATTTCTGCTCCTCTGGCCACCACAGCAGTGGGAAAGGTCTTTCCCTCTAATGCTCCTCCTGAGAGACCTCTGAGGGCTCAGCCTTGGGARAAACAGGTCCAGCTAAAAGTGGGGACATTCCTGCTCACCAGGCTGCTCCACAAACACACTGAGGACACCTCACTGCCCCTCAAGAACCCCCAAAACCCACAGCCCTTCTCAACACCTCCCACCTGGCTCTGCCAGAGCACCTYGCCAGGGAACACAGAGGTGAGAGCAGCCTTTGAACTCCCAATGCTGGCTCAGGCACCGGCAATTTATTATGTTAAACACGTTAACYGAGGATCTAAAGCAACAGAGCAAAGATGTTCCAGGGAAGGTTTGAAGTCCCCCAGCAAGGGGCTCCTGGGAGTGCTCTCGTTAACMCTGAGCACGGGCTCTGTGCAGCTGAGCCTCCCTGAGCAGGAACAGCTCCTCAGCCCCTGCAGAGCCCGTCCTGTTCAATCCCCACAGCCATCGGGGACACTGGGACAAGCAGGGCTATTAGTGGGACCACAGCTAATTCTGGGGGAAAGGAACAAGCAACAAAAGCAATAGAACTGATGGATTGCTCATGCAGGAGCTGTAACCCCTTCCTGTCCAGTCCTGCAGCGCAGCAGAGATGAGGATGCTTGCTGGAACAGCTCCTCTGCCCCATGGTCTCTGGTGAGGGCTGGGAACAGGAAAGGCTGCTCTGGGGAAGGAAGGGGCCATTCCAGGAGATCTCATCAGCATGAAGAGCTCAGGAAAGCAGCTCCTGGCAGGGGACCTTCAGAAAATGGGACAGAACGTGGTGACTCCAGCTCTGGGTAGAAACCACAGTGCAGCAGCAACATCTCTGCTGAGCAGGAGAGCTCAGGGCAGGGACAGGGACAGGGACAGGGACAGGGACATCCCCTCAGGGCAAGGACAGGGACAGGGACAGGGACAGGGACATCCCCTCAGCAGCCCCAGGGACACACAGCTGCCAGCACTGAGAGGGGCCACCTCTGCCACAGCACCAACACACCAGGAAACACCCCAGGGCCACATCTTCCCAATCCCACACCTGCCTGCCCCACACCTCCCCAATCCCACACCTGCCTGCCCCACACACCTCCCCAATCCCACACCTGCCTGCCCCACACACCTTCCCAATCCCACACCTGCCTGCCCCACACATCTGCCCATTATTTCTGCCCCCTTAGATCATGCTGGCTGTAGCCATAGGGGTGGGTGGGAAGGTGAGTGCCACGGTTTTGCTTTCTGAAGCACCTCAAACAAGCACAGGAGCTTGCAGAGAAGCTCCTCAGCAGTGCTGAAGGCAGCTCAGGAGGCAGCAGGGTCTGGGTGAGTGCCCGGTGCCCAGAGCAGCAAGGGGCAGAGCTTGCCAGGTGACAGCTGCATGGGAAATAACCGAGAAGATGTTGAGATAAAGGCTCTGTAGCAAAGCAAACTGATTAAAAGCAGCAYCAACATGAGCTGAAGGTTCTGCAAGCTGGTGGTAGAGAATCACAGAATCACTCAGGTTGGAAAAGATCATCAAGTCCAACCATCAACCCAGCACCAATCCATGCCCTCAAGAGCCACATCCACACTTCCAGGGATAGTGATTCTACCATTCCCCCAGGCAGCCTACTCCAGTGTTTACAACCCCTTCTGTGATTTTTTTTTCTCCCAGCATTTAATTTCAGCCTCCCCTGGTACAGTTTGAGGCCACATCCTCTTGTCCCATCACTCTTTACCTTGGATAACAGACTGACCCACACTTCTTTCAGCAGTTGTAGAAAGTGAGAATGCCCCCCTTTTCTCCAGGCCGAGCTCCCCCAGCTGCTCCTCACCAGATGTGAGCTCCAGACCCTTCCCCAGCTCTGCTCCCTTCTCTGGACATGCTCCAGCCCCTCAATGTCTTCCTTTCTGAAGGAAAAGGGTTATTTCTGACAGGACAATGCCTCTAAACCAGCAGGAACAGGTTCATTCACAGCTGCTCCATCCACAGGCCTGTCCCTGCACTGTCACCACCCAGGGACACAGCACCCAGGGACCTGCACCTCTGATCCCACAGGACACCAAACAGGGAAACAGCCACAGCCTCCTCTCCTAACAGCACCAGACTGTTAAAATCTCGTGTGTGCCATCCCATCCCCTTGGTGCAGTCACAGCCGAGGAGCAGCACTGACCTCCCAGCCCCGGGCGCAGGCGGTTGTCGTATCCGTCCAGGAGCCGGTCCAGGATGCGTGTGAAGATGGTGATGTTGTCCTTGCTGTCATCCACCACGTCTGAGACGTGCTTCTGAGAGAGCCTGGCACACGGAGAGGGGGGAAAAACAGGAAAAAATGTTAAAGGGAAAGCTGTGGGGTGCGGGGTCCGAGCAGGCACAGGGAGCGAAGGGACGCGGGCGGCTGCTCCAGCCTGACCCGCAGCAGGGGCTCAGCTTCTCCTACAGGGATGTGAGCAGGACTCACCACCTCCATCAGGGCATTTCTGACCGAGAAACATCAGAAATGAGGGCCAATACCTCCCCACTGCCCCCTCCCAGCCTTTCCCTGCTCAGAGCCAGCAGCAGCACAGGGAGTGGTTTAGGATTTTAACAGGGAGCCTTTCCCTGCCCCAGCAYCCCTTTCCTGCCCCTAAGAAAAGGCATTTCCTAACAGAGCCTGTGGGGAGCTCAGTTATTCATGTGCACTATCTCCCTACAGGCAGCATGGTAGAGGTGACACCATTCATTTGGCAGATTGAGCCATTTCAAAGATCTCTGCCCCTGGGAAGAGYGGAGACAAAAGTATGAATTCAGTAAATCAGGCCTAAAGCCTAAATCCATCATTAAAACACTTAGTGAACCATCTCTGCAGTTTGCTGAACTTTCCCTGTTTATAAAAACAAATGAGTTTCCACATTCCCATCCCTGCTCAACGCAAGAAGCCTGGAAGCCCCCAAACAAGATGATTTCCTCAGAACACATTCTGCCCCAGGTGAAATGAAAAAAAGGAGTAAATTCCTCTCAAAAAGCAATCTCGCTGAACAAAACCTTCAGYGCGGTTTTGCAAACACAAGGGGCCCAAATCATACATTTGCATTTTGTGTCTCCCTTTCAAKCAACAGAAAAGGAGCTGGTGAGCCCTGCTGGAGCCACCTGCCWCTAAAAGAGATTTCAGATGGCACAGAGTAGCGGTGCCGTGGCTTCAAGCACAGCTTTCCCCAGCTGAAATAGCTGTTAGGACCAAAACAAATGGAAAGGCAGAAGATTAAGTAACAGAAAACAAAAAGAAAAATCTATAGAGATGAAGAGTTTTCAAGGAAGATGGAAGAGGAAATAAGAGAGAGACAAATGAGGGCAAAAATAAGATTAAGAGGCACAGAGAGGCAGCGGGATGGCTGAGGAAGCCCAGGCAGGCAGGGGAGGAAAGGCTGGGGGAGCAGAGGGATGCTCAGCAGCAGCTCCAGGAGCCCCTCGGGAGCAGGGAAGCCCTTAGCAGCAAATTTGCACTAATTGCAGAGGTAAATAACTGGGATCAGTGCCCAGGGGATCACCATAAATGCCACAAACCAGCGGTGGTGGAGGTGCAATTCATGGTTACAATTACCAGGGACAGCACCTATGACCACCTGAAGTGTTGTGCTGGGGAAGAGAAGATTTYCCCCCTAAATTGTTGCTTTCAAACACTTCTGCCCCTTTCCTTCAAACCCAGCCTTATTTCCTTTGATGTGTGGCAGCCACTGGTTTGAGCACTCATCAGGAAGTAACTGGGGGAAAAAAAACAAAAAACCCCAAAAAACCCCAAAAAACAAACAAAAAAATCCACAAAAAAAAACCCCAAACCCATAAAGATGAACATTATTTAAGGAGTTCAAAGATAAATCCTGGTGAGATTCCATCTGGTCAGACTGGTTACCCCTGACACTACTGGTGCACCTGTAAATACACTGAGAAGGGTCAGGAAGGTGACAAGTACCAGAACTGGTTTGGAATTCTTTATCAAAATAATTACACAATAGAAAACTCAGATTCATTGTGATCAAAAAGGAGCAAAGGGTATTTCTTAGCTAAAGAGGAAAAATGGAGAGCAGGCTATGGGTACCTTTAGAGTCAGGCTGAATCAATACTATTTAGAATGCTGCAGTTAATTGAAATATTCTGTTTTGGGCAATTCTGACATTAATTTTCATTGGTTTCATTGACCAAACGCTCTGGGAAATTGCATTTCAAGTGCTTGAGGTCCATTTCTTCRGGGGTCAGGTCCCACCCCTCACAGGACCACTTGGCCTCTATTTTTTAGCAAAGCAACACATGAGGGAGTGGCCAAGCCAGGAAGCGGAGCCTCCAGGAGCACAAGGACAGTGACACAGGGCTGAAATTGCAGTTTCCRTGGGGTGAGGCACAGTTGGGATAACACCTGACCCAGCCCTAATGCAACCTGTCACACCCAAACCACCCCTGACATTCCAAACTGCATCACAGCCCTCCAAGATTTCCATCTGCATCAAAACCCTGCGTTTGGCTTCTCATCTGAACTTGAACTCCCTGCAGGTAAGCGGAGTTTTGAGAAATTTAACAAATGCCTGCAGTAATTAGTGAGGTTTCAATTGTGCCAGCTTTCAATAGATGTCATGGTTAAAAGCAATCTGTCCCAGTGTCTGCTGATGAGCATATAACCATCTATAACTTATGAATAGCTGGCATGCTCATGAAAGCTCATTCATTAATGTTTTATAAGCTATCTTTAAAAATTACCCATAATATAAAGAGTGAGAGGAGGGATTTTTGTGAAGGAACTCCTGGCGGAGGCTCAGCAGTGATGGGAAAAAATGAGTTTACAAATTTCAAAGCTGTTTTACTTTAGCCTGACATTTGAGGGTTTGACTTCAATGTGAGCAGTGTGGGATTCGCTGGGGGAAGAGCAGCGTGGGCAGGACGAGGGAAGGTGCAGGCAGGGGAGAACCAGCACCTGATTTGGGCTAATCAATTCCTTTCCCAGGAAAAGCTCTGGGCTGCCTCACCTCACCTTCACATAAAGCCAAAGCTGCCCTTTAGCAAGGCATAAAGGAACTGCAAAGAGGTGTGGGGATCAAGGTTTCGAAATAATTAAAATCCTTTAGGCAGGAAGGGCGGAGGTTTACWGCAAATTTAATTAGGGTAGGCTGGAGGAAAAGTCATTACCTTGCCACCTGTGCACAGGCTCTCTGGGGAGCTGTGCCACGCCAGCACAGGGGTCCCTCACACACAATTGAGGCAGCAAATCCTCCTGGGGATGGATTCTGAGCAATCCCTGCGTGGAAGGTGCTGAGGGAGCAGCAGCTCTGGTGAATATGATGGGGAGGAAAAGGCAGCGGTGAGGATGGCAGAGCTGCAGGCACAGGGGATGGTGACAATCCCCAGAGCCACCGTGGGGACCCGGCCCAGCAGTGCCCAGGGCTCCCTGTGCCCGGGCAGGAGGGCAGGGCCAGCATTTCCAGGGCAAGGCAGGCTCRGGATGCAGCTGGACAGTCAGACCAGAGCACACAGCACAGACAAGGACAGGGGCAGCGCTGACATCCTTTCATGCGTGAAGATCCTTGATCCCTGCTGGACTTGTACCAGCAGGCAGCATTTCAGTGTCCATACCTGGCACTCTACAGGCTTTTCTAAATGTTTTATACGAGTCATGCATTATTTGCGTCTCTCTCCCTCTGTGCAGAGCTCCTCCCTCCCCACAGCTGGTGTTGTCTCTGTCTCCCTTCCTCGAAGGGCTCCCCGAGCTCACCCAGCGGAGGCTTTGGCGGGATGCAGAGCCTGTCACAGACTAACAGGCTTTCCTCTCCTCCAGACAGATTCCAGAGGCTGGAAGGGTGAGCGTGGCAGCAGCACCCTCCTTGCCAGGACAGCCAGAGCCTGCACACCCAGCATGGGGAGCAGCCAGGGCTGGTCAGGTGTGCTGCCCGTGGGTCACTGCACCATTAACAGCCAAACAGCTGAAGAAGATTCATTTTCTTTTCTTTAAAATAGTATTAAAATATTAAATGGGGTGAGGGGAACCTCCCTTCCAGGTTAAAACTCCAGCAAGTCAAGTCCTTGCCCRGAACGAATTGTGCAGAGGCCAAATCTGAAAATAGGTTTTGTTGCAAAAAAATTGCTGACAAGTGTCCTCAGTGAGAGCACCTCCAATAATGGCAATGTCAGCCATGCCAGGGAGTGTACAGWTCCCGGGTGAAAGGCACAGGGACAGGGACAAGGGGAGGGTCAAACGCCACAGAGATATTTTTTGTGCTTTGCCCTGGGCTACTTCATGCAGGTACTGACCCTGGGATATTTAAGGACTGCAGCCCTGGCCAACAGTTCAGCACTCACCACCTTACCCAGCATCAGCAGGGAGAGCCAAAACCAGSAGCAGGAATCCAAGGCTAAGGAGGGAGAAGGGCCCCATCCCCGAGARCCGCGGCGCCATCGTGTCAGCGTGCAGCCACTGGAGAACGAGCCTCCAACACCTGCCAGGGAGGGACAGAGGGAACGAGAGGAGACAAAAGAGGGTTTATTGGCTACGGAAAAGCAGGCAGGTCAGTTTTTCATGTTGGGCAGCAGTCAGTATGTTGGGGGTCCTGTATCTGAAACCTCAGGGAACCCCCAAAGGCAGCAGCGCTGGCCCTGGGGAAGTGGCAGCATGGGGTCACAGCCAAGCAGGTACACACAGAGAAAACCCGCAGCCCACCCTCCCAGCAGCTCCCCAGCTGCTCCAGCAGCAAGTGCACAGCTCCATTCCAAAGTGGCCATACTGGCTCTTCTCCATCCCTTCCCCCCTCACCCCACAGCCTCAGTCACCACCKGCAATCCCAGCTCACCCCGTCCCTCTGCTCCCTCGGTGACATCCACACAGCAGAACCATTTGGGAAGTCTCAACACCCATTTCTTCTCCCYCTGCATCTTTTTCTAGACAGTTAAACTCCCATTTAATTCTTGTAATGACACTACCAGAAATTATTATTAAGTTTGACCACCGARGGCCAAGGTGGTGGGAACGCTCGGYGATACGACACTTAGCGCGCTCAGAGTTTTCATTAACGCTCACTTTTACTTTTATTGTGATGTTATTGCACATTTAACTGCCTTCTCCTTTTATGTATCTCATTATGCTGATGCACCTTGGAGCTGCACTGCCGAGCAACAGCCTGGATAAATACAGCTTGTCGTGACATCTCCCCCTCACAGCCCTCCGTGGCTGGCACTTGGCACGATGGCAGCCAGGCACAGGCGGCCACTGTGAGCCCCCAGAGCCAGCAGAAAAGGCTCCAGTCAATCACAGCACGCAGAAACCAGGGCAAGATGCTGTTGCCAGCCAAACGTGACCTCTGGATTTCTCCACTCGACGCTGCAGAGCCTCGGGCGGATCCCTCCAGCAGGGAAGGAGGTGCTGGATGGAGCCAAACCCCAGCACCTGGATGGCAAATCTCAGCCAGCTGAGGCTGCCCCGGGATGAAGGGGGCAGAGGAACTATCTAAAAGCTGCCAAAGAGCAGGGGTTTCTGCACAGGGACATGGGAGAGGGCACCCCCAGCAGAAATAGGGAGCAGGGGCTCCAAGCAGGATGGAAACACCTGGAGAATCCCACCTGTCCCCAATGTGTACCTGGCTATCCTGTCCCTGCAAGAGGAGAGGCACACAGCCAGGCTGGGTCATGTGTTTTGTCACATTCCTACATTTAGCTGGTCTCCCTACAGCATTTTGGCCCTGCACTGTTCCCAAAGGCTGTGCCTGATCCTTGTTTTTCAGGAGCACAGGAGCTGCCAGGCAGGCAGAAGGTAAGAGCCAGACACCACCAGTCCTTACCACCCACCTCAGCTTTTGTTCTGGCAAGATATTCACTAACAGCAGGCACAGGGGRAAAAAACCCCAGCATTTGGCCCCGGTTACCTTTATCTTCTTCCCCATCACTCACTTAAAATCCTTGCAAGAATTAATGCATGGATTAATTTAGGCACAGCATGCTCAGGCTTTATTTAATCAGGATTCTACCTGAATGCCACCTAGGGAAGCTCATCCTCACACCAAAGGAGCCTCTGGCACAGACACACCCCCAGATCTGTTGAGAAAAGCCCTGATTTGGGATGGCTCCTCTGGCTCTTGCCACCTTCCAGCTGAGAAGGGACACACAGCCTTGGAAATTCAAGTATTTGCTGATTGAAGCACAAATTAACTGGCTGAACATCTGTTCTGTGGGAAATTCCAACATTTTGGGGAGACTCGCTCCAAATCACGCCAAGGACAGATAAAATGTTGATGTTTCTTACAAGGCAAATTCAGAACTTCAATAAGCAGCTTCTCAACAGATTTCCTTTCAACTTTTCCCTTTCATTTCACTTCAACTTGCATATTGTACAATAGTATTTAATTGATTTTTTTTTCCTAAGGCAATTTCAAACACGGCCAAAAGCATAAACACACCAAAAAAAAAAAAAACCCCAAAAAACAAACAAAGCCTCGAAAAAACCCCCATTGCTGTTTTCCCTCTCCCCTACCCAAAACTGAAAATTTTCACTGAAATCAACATTTTCCCCTTCAAGTGCTGATTTCAAGAAATGCTTTGTCTGGGCAGAATTTGCGCAGGCAGCAGATTTTGACCAGGGATRCCCACAAAAACGAGGACACTGTGGATTTGCAGCAGGTGCCTCCTGGCTCTGCAGGAACTCTGGTGGCTCCTCTAGAACATTTGGAGCCATCTTTATCAGATTTGGTGAGACCATGGGTGGGGCAGACTATGCACCAACAGTGGAAAAGAGAAGCTAAAGGGAATTACCAGAAAATGGAGGAACAAGGTAATTCAGAGGGTCGGGAACAGTGAYAAAATCCCAAACACCTTCCATGTAGGTATGCCCTGTCTGTGCCACCTGCATTTCCACCAAACCTTGTTCATAGAGTTTTCCTTCAATATTACACATAGATGACATCCATTTTCTATCTTGGATATTTCTGATGAAGAAGATGCTAGCCAAGGGGCTGCTTGAACTAAGTCAAATTTGTGCCTAAGTCTCATTTTAATCTTCAGAACTGGTTCTACATCCCTGCACTGGGAGGAAAATCTGTTTTCACCACTTGCCCAAGAGAATATTTGGCCAGTCACATCTCAGTTTGCTCACACTGAGAACGCCCCCCAAACGGGGGTTTGCTATGGCTGCATTTACAGACTCAGGAAGGACAGCACAGYGTGGAAAACAACTTGGCAGCATTTCCTGCCGCTTCCCTTAGGTTCCTGCACTGAATTTCTCATGGGGAGCTGCATGGAAGAGGCTGCAGGGTGTTTTCCTCGTTCTTTGGCTGCTTCACCCTTGGAGATGGATTGAGAAGCAGAGCCAGTCCTGCTCAYCACCCTGTTGCCAAGCAGGAAATGTGTTGGAAAACACAGGGAGGCTTTWGCAGAGGAGGAGGGGGTTTCACCCTTCAGGCAGTTCAGGGGATCTTCCAAAGCTCCYCCCAGCCACATCCCAGGATGGTTCCCGTGGCACAGCAGCTCTCAGCAGCTCTCGTCCCCAGTCCAGCCACAGGCACACACAGGGACCCTGCTGGTGCAAGCGCTTTGGAAACCCAACAGCTCCTGGCCGTGCAGCCTCCCTAAGAAAACCACTTTGTAAAATCACTCCTGAGGTTTCAACAGCCCCAGGAACAGCTCCTCAGATTTCAGCACACGAGAGAAGCTCTTGGAGAGGATGCTAAAGGCAGAGCAGGCRAAGGGGTCCCTCGGTGCGCACAGCAGCTGGAGCAAAGGGAAGGGATGGCAACACCCACGGGTGTGCCTCACCTCGGGAAAAGCAGCACTGGAGCTCCTCCAGCCCGTGCTGGGGCTGTCCTCGTGGAAGGCTACCCGGCTGTCACCTCCCACTCAGCAAAGCTCTGAATCAGCCAACGCCTTGATCTGAATACCTGCAGGGATCCCTGATCCTCTGGAAACAGGAGGGAGGATGCAGGCAAAGTGTGTTTAACTGCATGGAAACCAAGTGAGGGTTTAGGGGTGTTATCTGATTGTTAACAGCCTCAAAGAAATAAAAAACCCACCCAAATCTCTTACTAGGACTTGCTGAAGGGAAAACTGCACAGTCCATGAAGAAAAAAGTGCAGAATGACAAAATTTCCAAATTCGGGAAAAAATGTTACAACTCTTTAAAAGACTGACCCCCCTCTTTCATGTAMGTTAAAAAACAACTCCCCAGAGCTTGTGGTCTCATCTGTGTCTGTGCAAGATGGAGCCCAGAGGGCTGGGATGTGTTCAGAGGAGCAGCCCTGCACTTCCTTCCTCCATCTGTCCATTGCTCATTCCTTAATGGCACCGTTAGCAAAGGCACTCAGCGCTAATTGCGCAGTCGCTGGTAACCTCCACAGCTGAATCCAACGCAGATTTTTTGAGAAGCCCTGCTAACGCTGTGCAGCTGGAATCCAGCAATATTCCAAGTTTACAGCACATGGAATTTGGCAGGTGTGTTTGTAACSGCACACCTAAGGGCTTCAAACATTCCCACTCCTCTCCAAGACACGCAATCTGTCCGATCTCCAGAGCATCGCAGCACAACAACACTCCAGGGAAACACAATCTTCCTGTTGGACGTGCTGTGAACAAGGAATTGGAAAATCTTCCTTCCCCTCACCACAGCAACGTGCTCCAGCTCCTGCTCCCACTGAAGTGGGCTAGGGAACCAAAAAAAGTGCTGGAACCTTCCAGATCAGCGAGGTGCCCTAGTAACTATGCCAACATTGGGTATCTCCTGACTTGGCACACTGAGCCTGATCTTCCCAGAAATCCTTATTCTGGAAACTATTAGATATTCTGAAGTGCTTTCCTAGGAAAGAGTGATTAGCACAGGCTTACTGCTGACAAGGGAAAGACACAGAACTCTGGAGGTGGAGACTGAAAGGTAAAGCTTGAAAAAAMCCTGAGAAAATGGCCAGAGAGAGAGGGGTACTGCAAGCACCACAAAATAAATAAAGGTAGAAGAGGCCCAGAAACCCACCTGAGTATGTTTGTGAGAGTCACATCAGTATCCCACCCAAATTTCTGCCTCCTGGGAATGTGCACAGCCAGAGCAACAATCTGATTCTACTCAGCAATAGCGTCACGGTGCAGGCAGCACTCACAAACTGCCCCAGCAGAGTGCCCAGAGATGCTGTGTGCCTGTGGTGTCATTGGATCCCCATCCCCACACACCACCCATGGACACCAATGGCATCAGCTGGAGGGTGCAGAGCTCTGAGAGCTCCCGTGCAGCTCCCTGGACCTGCAGCAGCCCCACAGCTTTGGTCAAGTCAGGTGTGTCAGGGAGGAGCTGGTGCTGGGAGCCAGCTGGAAAACAGAACTGGGGAAAAGAGGAACCCTCAGCCCAAAAGCTCGGATCAAAGCACTTCTGTGCAGGAAGGAGAGGGTGATCCAGGCCCTGGTGGTGCCAAGAGCCATCTGCCCACCTGCACAGTCAAGCACAGCACTGTAGGTGACCTCACAGCACCTGCATGTTTACCCCCAAATTCAGGAGCACTTGCACAGCACAAGGAGCTCATTAAAGCCCTTCCTCATTGCACTGGAGCCTCTCCAAAACGGGACCCAGGCAGCAGGAGAGGCCCTTCAACACCCCTCAAGGGCTGCAGAATCATCCAGCCTGCACGGGCTGTGCTCTGTCCAGCTGGCCCTGGCCCTCGGTGAGCACACCAGGCTCCTGGTCACCACTGCTGTGCCTCTCGGTGAGCAAAGCTCCGAGCTCCCTCCACACAGACAGCAGCCAGCAAGCGCTCAGTGCAGCAGCAATAAACACAGGCGAGGCACACGCTGCCCTATGTCCCTGCTGGGGAGGCTTTTCTCCACTTCTCCATCACTCCAGCTAAAAAGGAGGCTCCCTTGGAATAAAAACATCTTTTCATTTGAGGGCAGGGGCAGCATCGAGCAGCCACAGTTGACCTGGGAGCCCAGAAACGGCAGAGTAAGAGCCGGTGGTGTTTCACAAGACCCCTGCCTGGCATCCCTCTKCTTCGCAGGTTGTTTGCATCCCTTTGTTCTGAGCTCGCCGGGACGCCCGTGTGCGCTGCAGGAGCAGGCACGGACACCCGGTAAGGCAGACAGCCCAGGGCCAGGCTGGCTCTGGGAGCTTCCAGCACCTGAGGTCACCTGCATTTCTCCAGCTTGCCCCTCGTTTAGCTCTGCCTGGTGCTGTACAGACGCTGCTGAAGGCCAGGAGCCACCACAGCGTTCGATAGAAAACAGAGACAGAGAATCAGGCGGCAGCACCTCCATCCACCTGGATCCAACTCGCTGTTTGCCACCGCTCAGAGACACGGCCCTGGCTCGTGGCAGAGGGGCCACACAGCCCTCGACTCAGGAGTGTGGAAATGTTTGTGTTCTGCCACCCAGGAGAGCCATAAACAACATTCCCGTGAATCTGCCACACACACAAGGTAYGAGGCACACGTGATGGTTACCAAATGTGTTGTCTGCGGCTCTGCGAGGGACGCCAGCAGAAGACACTCAGAAGCAGAGGCACCAGGCAAAGAAATGAAAGGTTTAGATMAAGATGTAAATCTTGGGAGCGAGCCTTAAAGTGGATTTCTTCTGTGAGTTGTTCTGCTGGTAACGAAAGAATAAGGTCTGTGCCCAACTCCCAACCTGGCTTTAATTTTCCAAAATGAGAAGCCGCTTGACAGTTTTTCCTCATCAAAACAAAATTAATCCAAGTATTGCATCTCTCTACTCAAAAACACATCCAGAGGGACTGTAGAGTGATTCACACCCACAACTGCTATGGGAAACCGTTTGCACTCATAGTGTAACAAGCCAACACTGATTCACCCACATAATTACAGGCAGACACTGATTCACAGCTACTGCAACTGCAGACAGACTGACTCACAATCAGAGCAACTGCAGACAGACCCAGGCTCACAATCACAACTGGAAACACAGCCGTGCTGACAATATCCACGCTCTGCAATTCCCTGTACACACCGACCTCTGGAAGACTGGCCAGCAGCGCAAACACTGCGCACCAAGCCCCGCGTTTCATTTTTTTTGCTGGCGCTTTTGACCTTCACCCCAGAGCCATCTTTCCTTCGCTGACAGAACAATCCCCACACCTCAGCAGCTGTCCCTGCCCCGGCAGCCCCCACAGCTGCCCGGCAGCACTGTCAGAGCCTGGCCCCAGCAGCAGTTCGGGCACGGGGAGTGTGATGGTGCAAGACATCCCTGCACATCCACTCTGATGCCACACACGGCTGCGCTGACTCCGTGCTTCCAGAACACGAGCAAATGCAAGCCAAGTACAATACATTTAGCCCATGGGCAAAGGAGATGGCAAAAGACTCACCACTGGGCAAAAGCCTGAAAAGCTGGATTATTTACTACACTCTCTGGCTGGGTATGTAATTATGTCAGTGTTCAGCCTGGGTATTGTGCTACTTTTTGTAAACAGTTGGCAGGAATACTCTGACCGAGATGAGGGGCTGGGCTCTGCCTCCAGTGTTGAGAGAAGCAGGCTGAAGAGGACRTGGTCTAGTTAGACACAGACAAACTGAGGTGAAAGAACACATTAGGCAGGGAAAGGGAAAGGAGAAGCTGAGAGTGAAGTGGGACAGGTGGCAGTCTACAGACAAAGGCAGAGCAAAGGAGAAAGCACAGAAGGAGAAAAGCTCCATGATGCAGACTTGTGATAAGAAGCTCCAAAGCGAGGACAAGCAGCAGTGCCCCGGTGCCGGGGGTGTCTCGCAGCAGTGCAGACAATGCATCTGTGCCTCCCCTCGTGCTGGGCTCGGCTGCACGCTGGGAACCAGGAGGAGATTCCAGGGAAAGGACACAGCAGCCTCCAGGCAAGCGTGTGCCGAGGGCCCAGGTGCAGCCGCAATCCCTCCAGCTGCTCRGAGCTCTCTCGGGAGCGAGCAGGAGGGTCAGGATCGAGCATTCCTGTGTGCTCTGGGGCACCCAGGCWCCACGGGCACGGGCTGAAGGGCAAAGCTGGCAAAACTCCACCGAAACGGCTTCACCTCAAAACACCCCAACATCCCACAGCCTCCAGGGMCAGGAAAAAGTTAAGAGACAGACTACAGAAAGGAGAAGACTTGCCTGAACCACAAGTAGCATCTTCTAGCTGTGGGCTGGTCCTGCCTCAGCACCTGCTATTTTTCTTCTCTGCCTCCCCAGGAGGGCACTAAGGGAATGGAGAGGTGAGGGAGCCAACCTGCTCTGCTGTTGCCATCAGAACAACGCGTGAGAACAGCCACTGGGAGCTGCTCTCGCCAGCCCCCGGCAGCCAGAGTCTCACCAGAGGGTCCTGGTTCTCTGTTTCTGTCTGGGGACGCTGCTGCATTTGCAGCCAGTCAGCAGCAGATTCGAGGGAGACACTGCCGATGCAATTGGCCAGGGAAATGAACTATTTGTTCAATTGTACTTCTCTTGTCCATGCGAGAACCATTCTGGCGGAAGGCAGAGCGAGGAACAATGGATAAGTGTTGCAGTGGGGACTGTCTGCCACTAAATTGCATTAGGCTATTCCTTTTTAATGGTCCATATCTCAGTCCYAGTAACTCTGCGAGAAGGAGAAAAGACCTGGAGCTCTTTTCCCCTCTCTCCTCATTCCAACCTCAGAAACCGCAGATCCCAAAAGTCCTTTTCCCCCCCAGCCCAACACAACCTCTGTGYCCATTAGGCCTGGCTGCAGGATTCAGGGGGAAATTCGACTTTGCTTTACCACCCCCTTCTCCCCGCTCAGCCCTTCTCCTGCATTCTGCGTCCGGCCCCAGCCAGGGCGCTCAGGATTGCCCTGGTCCAGGCATTTCTCCCCGCAGCCGCTCTCCCCGCGCTCCAGCCGGCAGCGCCAGGCGGGCGGGCTGGATGCCCGGCGGGGATCAGCGGGGCTCGGCTGGGGCGGCAGCTCCGCTCCGCTCCGCTCGGACCGACAGGCGCGGGACTCGCTGCGGGAGCGGGGATGCTCCGACCCCGCGCCCGCCCGGCCGAGCCTCCCCTTCCCCCGCCGCTCCGCCCATCGCCCACCGACCCGCAGACAATGCCCGGGGGCCGCGCAGCCCCGGCAGCCCCATCCCCKGCMGCCCCATCCCCTGCCCGCCGGGGCGGTTCGGTGCCGGGATCCCGGGGGAGCGGGGACCCGCCCGCACGGCCGCCCGCACTCACCGGCTGCCCCGGCGGGGGGCTCGGGGGGCGGCCGGAGCCCTCTCGGCTCCGCAGCGCTGCGCAGGGCTCCGCAGGGCTCCGCGCCCCAGCCCCCTGGCCGTGCCGCCCGGCCGGGGCTGCCGGTGCCGCCTGCGCGCTGCTCCGGCCGCGGCGAGCGAGGCACACAGGCAGGGAGGGAGGGGAGCAGCATCCCCCCGCCTTCCTCCTCCTCCTCCTCCTCCTCCTCCTCCTCCTCCTCCTCCTCCTCCCCGCGCCCCGGAGGAGGGTTTACCCACCCGCTTTGTGCCGAGCTGCCCGCCCCGCAGCGTAGGCAGCGGGGACGGGGCGCTGTGGCTGCCCCGCTTTGGGGGCACCTCCCCGAGCGATGGATGCCCCGGGCTCCTCCGCCCAGCCCCGGCCCCACAGCACCGCCATCCTTTGGGCGCAGGAGGATGAGCAGAGCGGGGCTGGCTGCTCCCTACCTGTTGAAGGGGGGAGCTCCTCGAGGCGCTGGTGCTTCTGTAGGAAGGTGGGCAGCACCCCGGGCTGCGCCCCTGCTCCTGCCAAGCTGCCTCCTCCCTGCGAGGCCTCGGCCGAATCCCGGGTCTTCCACCGGGGCAGGGAAGTTTGGCCCACAACTTGGGGTTGCCGGGGTTTATATCGCGATAAAACGAAATGCAGAGGGGAAACAAATGCGGGGAAGGGGAGAGGAGGAAGAGAGGTTAAAATGCAGCGAGAAGTAGGCAGCAAAAGCAGGGGCAGAATCGGTGTGGAAATGCAGGGAGCCCAGAGGAAGGGCTGGCCAGAGCTGGCTGGGCTTGGGGAGGTTTTGCAGAGCCACACGCCAGCGAAGCTGGGAAGGCGAAAGCTGACAGTAAGGCGCACTCAAAATATATTGTCCCTGCAGAGCTCTCCTTGTTAAACACGCACTGCAAGGCTCAGCCGCAGTTGACTCCAGAACCAGCCCTCCATCACTGAGGATACAGGGTGAGAGGAGGGAGCATCACTGCAGGCATTGCTGACCRCCCCAAAACCTCCTCTGTAAAATATTCCTGGTTTTGAATACTTAAAATAACATGGAAACATACTTCAGGACACGGGCCCTCAAGGCATGAGTGATTAAATCTAATTTAGCTGTCAGTTCTCTGCATTTAGGTATTAGAAAATGACCCAGTTCTTGCTTCCAGGAGAAAGTTGGGGGCAATCACGGTTCTACCTCATCCCTACARACCACAGCCATCCTGAGTTTGGTGAGATAGGAGCATTTATCATGACACATTCCTGGACAGTAGGAAGAGAACATCATCTSTCTTTCAAAGCCAAATTTCAGCTCCTCATGATGTGAGCATGGTCTTTACTAATCCATGTATCCAGCTGAATCTGTTAGTGGTTTAAATGCCAGTGAGCTCTGCTTTCCTCTGCTGGGCAGGGTCCACAGGCAAGACCTGAGGATCTGACAAGATCTGAAGACCAACATCTTGAACAAAAACTGGGCACTGCCCCACAGTCAAATCTGCCATGTTTTAGACCAGAGCAGGAAGAGTCCTCCGTGTTACTGCAACCCTTGGCTCTCTGACAGGAGCTCTGAACCACCACGAATTGTACATAATCAAGATAAGTTTCTCCAGCCCTCAACATCACATCCAGCCCTGGACAATGGAGATTAAACACTCACAGGACAATTTTGCAGCAGCAGCAAGACCTTCAAGATGTTACTTTCTGTTCTCTGAAAAATATTTTGCCTGAGCAGCRGAGACCTTACATTTGAGATCTCGTGTGGACAGACAACATTTTAATTGTCCTTAGACTCTGCATACAACCAGTACATGGTATGGGGCTGTTCCCATTTTTAAAATGTCTGATTCTGCATTGAATTCCTCCTGCCATAATATGAAGCATCATTCAAGAAGACAGCTGTCAATGCCAGCATRAGAGCTTTTTGCTGGTCTCCAAAACGAAAACAAACCATAGGATCATAGAAAAACTCATATTGGAAGAGATTTCAGGACATCAGCAGCTAGTCCAACCTCCTACTCAGGGCATGGTCAGCTAAGGAGGAGCCCTGCACACAATTTGGCTGTACTTCTTCACACGGGATTCCTGCTTACATCTACATTTCCTCCCAGACACATCTTCTGTTCCTCATTTATATGCTYGTGAACGAAAGAGCGTTGGCAAGGGAACAGGGAAGAGCCCAGAGGGAGTCCCAAGGCACGGCCATTCACTTGGCTAAAAGCCCCAAGGMTCTGGCCCACACCTTCCCACTGGAGCTGATGCTCCGCTGGAGAATACACCAAGATGACCATGCCCAAACACAGGAGCTGGCCTCCTGAAGAACACTGATAGCCTTGAAGATGGGAGCAGAAATGGTCCTAACACTTGCTCTTCCTCCTTTCCAAACTGATTCAGCTGCTGGCACGAGCTRCCTCGGATGTGAGAAGAGGCATGAAGCAGAATCAGCGAGACAGGCATATCCGGAGACAGAAGTGACTCAGGATTTTGAATGGCTCATATGGAGGAACAGTCCAAGATTTACACATTTAAGTAGTGCTAACAACAGTCAGAGGCAATGAAAACCATGCTTCTCTGGAGGCCTGTTCTTCCATGAGCAACAGTCATGCACACTTCCCCAAGAGCGACATCTCTCACTCTGCCCTGAGATGCCTTCACCCTCACTGCCTCCTCTGCTCACAGGTCTCTGACACTGCCAGCAGCCTCAACTAGGCTTGGGCGTAAGGCCCTTTACTGGAAAAGCTTTTCCAAGAATCTAAAAGTCAAATTAAATGCCTCCCCTTGTAGCCACAGCACACGCCAAGTTCTTACAAAGGTGAGAGGGAGACTGTCTGGAGTAGGACAGAAAATAAAGTGTCTCATGAACCATGAGCTGCGAAGAGCAGAGCAAGAGGTACAGCACCTGAGAAAGGCACACCTCCCAAGTTAGGGGGTCTATGGACATGCATTTTGTAACCCTTTCCACTCCTCCAGATGTGCTGATCCACACCACAATCAGCTCCTGCAAACCCTTGGCAGAGCAGAGAGCTGAGCACCGCAGCAAGGCCTGCGGCCCGCTGCCAAACATCCATCAAAATATCCACCAGGCAAAACCCTCCTGGAGCAGGGGCTGCACCAGACACCCCAAAACTCTCCGTGCCCCTCGTGTTTTGCTCACCCCACCTGTTAGCCCTGCAGAGACACCAAGGGAGGCTGTGGAAATCTTCCTCTATCCCAGCCAATGCCAAAAACCGACTGACCCATAAGGGAAGTGAGTGCTCCTACCATCTGGATGGTGCATGATGAYGGAATTAAAGACATAAGGACTATCCAGCAGTAGCACAGGAGGGGTTTGGACAGCAGGGGATGCTGTCAGGATRGAAGGAAGAGGCTTTAGCCAGGGAAGCAGCCATTAGGTAGCTTAACAAGTCYCATTTTAGACAACCTTTTCTCGGGGGGGCATGGGTAGTGTTATCAATGTCTAGTTGTAATTGTCTTGATCTTTGCACTCTTCAGAAGTAAAAGTAACCCTCCATTAAGAGTATCAGTCTCTGTGGGTACATTCATCAATTTAAGAGACATAAAAACATCTTGTGAAACCTGTAAGCAATTATCTTTTAATGCATCACTCCATCATAAGGCTTTTTATTTCTTTTTTAARCTATATAACCTCCCCATCTCTGGCTTTACCTGCTCTCAACACCTCCCTGAACTCTGGCACACTCCAGCAGCTCATGGCTTTGAGGCAAAACCCTTCATGTGGTGATCAAGGTTAAAATATGGCTGTCACCATATTATTGAAGACTCATCTCTCAAAATGGAAGTGCAGCAGCCTGGGAATATTTTGCTAATAATTAGCTGAGCCTTTCCCTCTCATCACCCTGCTCAACAAGCCAGAACAAAAGTCTGCTTGGTTTTAGGGCCAATGCCCTTGGACTGAACGGAATTGCAGAATCTAGCCCCACAGCAGCAAAGCAGGAGGGTCYGTTCTGCAGGAGCAGGCTGGAGCAAGAGCTTTGGGATGTGCAGCACATCTCAGGGATGCACCGCTCTCGGTGGCACCTCCAGGCCATCCCCATCCCTCCCCCCAAACCCAGACTGGGCATCCAAGGCTGTGGTTCTGCTGCAGTGAGGGGCTGAGCCAGGGAGAGGGAGCACGCTGGGGGGACCTGTCCCAGTAACACGGTCCCACAGGGCACTGGGAGGCACAGAGCAGCTCAGGGGTGAAGGATCATCAGCACAGGTCCTGACTGCTGCTGGGCTGGCACTGGGCATGGAGCAGCTGGCRTGGGGAGAAAACAGGACCCAGCGCTGGGCACAGATGAATCCTTTGTACCAGTCCTGTGTGAGGTGGTCCCTGCATGCTGACATCCCCTTTGGAGCCTTGTCCTGTGCCAGGGAGAGCAGCCAGCCTGCAGGCAGGTCAGGAGGCCAGCACAAAGATCTCTGCCTCGCCCTGAAAGCTGCTGGTCACTCACCACCCAGGAGCACCACGATGATGGCTCACATCCCACTGAGCTGCCAGAAAAGGGCTCTTTTCTCCCATTCCCTTCCGCTCTTAAAGCACCAGGGACATCTCAACAGCCTCACAGACCAAACTGTGCGGTGTCACMTCCTCTCTCTCCATCCCCACGTGGCAGTGCCCCTTCTCCCCGCCCGCCCTCTCTCTGCAACCCAAGCAGCGTCAGAGCCGGCTGCTGCCGTGCTTTATTAGCCCATCTCCATGGCAACTCGCCTCCAGCTTCACTCGGAGAGACCCCCGGCTCCTCTGTGCCATAAATCAGCCWCCCGCCTCCATCCTTGCTGGGGCACGGGGTCAGGGCTCACCCTGATGCCCTGTCCCAGCTGGGGCTGCTGTTTGCCATCTGTGGCACCACATTGTCACCCCTCGAGCCAAGTTTGATATCCAGCATCCCAAAGCTGGTGGTTTGGAGCCAGCCACACAAACCAGCGTGGAGCTGRTGCTCTGTGGCCTTTGGGAAGAGTCCAGGGACCGTCCCAGCAATGGCACCTTGCCCAGGGGAAGGCAGCTGCCTCCCCTCCACACCCACGGTGGAGCCCTCAAAGGCTGCCCAGAGGGAACAAAGAACYACCTCAAACGCTGTGCTGTGCTCTCCCTTGTGTCCAGAAACAGCTCAGGAGCAACCCTTAACCCAGCACGGCTCGGAGCAGGTGGTAAGAACCTGCTGGTCCCCACAAGAACTGACTTTCCCCACACCCTTTTTCCTTGAGGCCCTGGGAAGGGGCTGAAGGACATGTTCCTGTCACCCTCTCAAACACACAGCAAAACCTATTCTTGCTGCTGGAACTCTCCCCCTCTGAACCCCAGAAAATGGAGAGGGTTTTTCCTTTGCATCCCATGACTTAGGCAGTTTGTCACTTCATCCATAAATTCCAATAATGCCAGGGCTGAACCCTGGAAAGACAAATGCAAAGGTGGCTCCTGCCACCAGAAGTTCAGGCAATTGAAGCAGCAGCCTGGCAAAGTAAGTGAGAAAAATTATAATTTTCAGGAGGTGCTGGGGCACTGCAGGGCTGTGCTGGTGRCAAGAGGAAGGTGATGGGCCAAGGCACAGCCATCCAGTGGCTCACACGAGGTCCCACACAGTCCACAATCAAACAAGCACTATTGGAAAAKATATTTTTTCCTCACCTTTCCACATCCCCTGAGAGGTGCTGATCTACTTATCCYGAGGGATGCTTGCAGTGTTTCTGTACAAAACCACAACTTCTGTTGCCTTGGATGAGGCCCCAGTATATCTGGGGTTTTACCAACAGCTTAGCCATGCCCAGGAAACCCAGCAGTGACCACTGGGATGGYTGTGAATCTTCATTTCACAGAGGTGCTCGATGTGCATCCCCACACATCTCTCAGAGCTCAAAAACCCTTCTGCAAGGCTCTGCAGAGCTCGAGGGCCAGGTGGAGGCAGATCCTGGTGAAGCAAAGAGCTGGAGTCTCGTTTCTATGACAAAACATGCCATCCAAATATCCAGAAGCCAGGTCCAACTACATGGAGAAGTACCAGAGCTCTTTTAACAGGGGGAGCTGTCTCGAATTTCAAAAGCTCTGCGCTGGCAGTGGAACAAATTCATAAAAGCTAATGGGCCTGAAAGAGACTGTATTTGTCCTGCAGTCCCTTGGCAAGAGCAAAAATAAACCTGGAGAGAAGGACCTGTTCATGTACTCCCTCTTTTCTCTTCTGCAGTTACAACAGCAGCATCGGTTCGAAAATCCCCCTGTGGAGTCRTGAGGTTTCCGATGCCTCAGCATTTCTATTTCTAACATCGCACACGCTTGTCAAATCCAAATATTCTTAAACAATGTAGATACCTAACACTCTCCTAAATCAAGTGCTTTGGGAGGCTGGCTTTGAGAATCCCCGTTTGTGCTTGGTTTTGGTTTTTTTCATCCAGGGGCTGAGTTTTTCTCTGCACCCACAAAGCTGTGAACTCAATTTTTATTCAGAAGGAATAGAGTGGCGTGGAGCCAAAACGTAGAACTTGAAACAKGGCCAGATATGAGGAGGTTCACACTAAAAATTGCTGGAGTTGACAACACCAGCTGAAGCGTTTGGAAAATGCCCTATGTTCGTATTYCATGCAATATGTGATAGCAGGTCTTCCCTCCCTTCCACATGCCCTCCTCAGCTCTCTTTGTCTGCTCCATGGAGACCCTGCTCTCATCATAGCTTGACAAAYTGAGCTCAGTTTGCAGCTGTTGATGAGTTTTGGGTACAAAGGCCAAGAGGAGAATAAATCCCAAGGGAAGAGCCAGCTCTGGTGCGCTCAGGACCTGCCTCCTCTGAACCCTGAGTGTGCTTCCATCAAAACAGCCATCTCGGGATCCTCTCCATGCAGCAGGACAGCCACCCATGCAGTGTGGCTGTAGACAGAGCCTGTCAGAGCAGCAAATGTTCCTAAAGACCTCAGCTGAACCTGCTCTTTTAACAAGAGCTGGAAATGTCACCACGCCGCCTGYGCCGTGCTCCCTGGCAGCATTCAGACATTGTCACGTTTGGTGGAGTTTACAGGAGCAYGGGAAGCTGAGGCAATGCCTAACACTGAATGGGTTTTATCAGCTCTAATTAGCTGGAACAAAACAGCAGAGACCCAGCAATATCTTCATGATATTGAGGTGGGTGGTGGCTGCAAGGGCCAGGCCACTCCAAACGTGGCTGTGGAGCCACCCTCGTGGAGGCAGCAGCTCAGGGGTCACCCAAAGGAGGAGCTGCTCAGGAATGGTTTGTGTGCCAGCCTTGTCCTGGCACTGRGGCACAGGAAAAGGAGCAGCTCAGAGCCCCAGGGCCATCTCCTGCCACTGCCACAGCTCCTGTGCTGCCCCTGCACAGCTGAGCCAGGCTGGGGCTGTGTGCTCTGCTGCAGGGCTGAGCCACCACAACAGCTCCAGTGCCCCTTCCTCAGTGCCCCGAGACTGCTGCTGACCCCCACCCTCTGCAACAGCCTCACCACGGGCACTGGGAGCCACTGCAGAGTCTGGGCCAGCAGTTTGAGCCATTTTTGAGCAGTTTGKGCCAGCCCTGGAAGCCACAGCAGCACTTTGGGCCACAATTGAGCAGTGTGGGCCACTTTTGAGCAGTTTGGGCCAGCACTGGAAACCACAGTAGCAGTTTGGGCCAGTTTTGAGTAGTTTGGGCCAGCAGTTCAAACCACAGCAGCAGTTTGGGCCACTTTTGAGCAGTTTAGGCCACTTTTGAGCAGTTTGGGCCAGCACTGGAAGCCACAGCAGAGTTTGAGCCACTCTTGAGCAGTTTGGGCCAGCCCTGGAAGCCATAGCAGCAGTTTGGGCCACTCTTGAGCAGCTTGGGCCAGCCCTGGAAGCACAGCAGCAGTTT
>NW_026623352.1:253658-261734 GCF_030028575.1 Malurus melanocephalus
TGAGCAGGGCACAGACAAACAGCCAGGGAGGAGTGCTGGATGGCAGGGAGCAGTTCTGTGCGGGAGGAAGCGCTGTGGGGCACGGACACAGGCAGATGTTCTGCTGCCATCAGCGCCTGGCAATGGGACATGGAGCCTCTGGAAACRCAGCCTGCCTCAGCCAAGTAGGAAAACACAGACCCAGGGATGCTCAAAATGAGAAAAGGGAGGCTCTAACTTCCCCCAAAGCAGCAATGCTCACAAGAGGCCAGGCTGTATGATCCAGAACAGCCCTGCTCAGTGGGAARGCCTGAGGCTGCTTGGGCTCYGTGRCTTCCACTCYATATCCCWAAGCMYTTCAATACTGGGAAATTTAAAYCAGCAACATTTCCYGTGTCTTYTCCATCCCACATCAGCCAAGAGCASGTAGAAAAAGACAWTCCTACAATGGCTTGGTCAAACACCCACCAAAGKTTCAGGTGAGTTATTTCCTTCTGGTGCCTCCCAGGTGCCCCATCCTGGGCTGTTCTGGTGACTGGGTGGGGTCCTGGCTCTGAGTGAGCTCCAGAATTCACCTGCAGGGCTGGACTTGGGCCCAGCAATGTAGAGAACACCAGCAGCACCAAACTTTGCAGGATTTACCCAAGCAAACTTTGCTTTGTTCCACTGATAGGAGGGGAGAGGATGACAATGACCAGGATCCATCCTGCTTTCCCCAGTCCAGCCATCCCCACTGTTAGGGAGGAGAGCTCCTCGTGTCTGGGAGCCAATGCACACACCACCCTCTTGATTTGTAATTAGTGGAATAAGAATGCTCAGTCAGCTGGGAAATCTGCCTGAGTAAATGACATCCTCAAGTGCTTTCTAATCCGAGGGAGGCAGCCTCTCACTTCACTGAGCTAATGGGCTGCAGTGGGGAGCACCAACATTTCTGCTGTGGACCCACATGCACCCAGGAGCAGCTCTGTAGCTGATTGTCCCCAGGATCCAGGCCAGCAGCCCCAGCTGGGCACCTCGAGTCCCTGCTAGGTCCTGCCAAGGGTTCGTGTCAGTAATTCATCTGCCTCAGCCTCACAGCACTCGCTCCCTCCTCAAGGCATGTACTGCTTCAGGAGTGGTCCAGGCAGAAAGGACTCTYGGGTCAGGGAATTTTGGAGCTGCAGAAAGCCCAGAGCAGGTTCAAGGACAGCTGCAGTACTGTTTCCATGGGACAGGGCCTCAGAAGTGAAAGGACAGAGGTTGTGAGTCGAGGCAGAAGCTGCACAGCACCTGGCAAGTCACACACGGGAATATTGACTAAAATAACCCTCTGCCTCATCTCTTTTAAATTCAGGTGCGCAGGGGAATCCATCAAGGTAATTTATGGTGTGTAGCTCCCGATACGCCAATCAAAGGGAGCCCAGAGTAACAAGTGTGTTAAAAGAGACCTCATCGATCACTATCTGCACAAACACCGGCTTAATTCCTTCAGTCCCAGCTAATCAGGCTGCTTTGCTATTTTTCTTATACAAAAGATCAGTGGGAAGCATTAGGCGTTAGTTATGCAACCCCCAGAAAGCTTTCCTGGTCGGAGGGAGGTGGTGGAGGCGGTGTTTGGTGATGTGGGGCACATCTCGAAGCTCCTCAAAGGTCCCCAGCCAGGCATTGCCAACAGGATGGGTTTTTTTCCCCCTTCCATAAGTGGAAATTTCTCCACACGCAAACCACCAAGATTCTGATGAGAACCTGACAATTAGCAGATGCAGAGATGATAATTAGGAAGGCAGAGAGAAAAGAAAGAGCTCTGCTACATTCCAGGAKCCCACAATCCCGTTCCACAGAGGGAGCAGGCTCACGTGTCTTGCCAGGAGCAGCCAAAGGGACTTTGCTCTGTGGATTTGAAGATCTGGATCCATCCAACATGTCAGGAGCTGTGTCAGGAAAAGAAACAACCCCAGCAGCTTCTCTTTCCGCCTTCTGTTTAACACCACCAGCTGAGTTTCCCTAGGTCTGATATATTTTTGCTCTTTATTTGCTGAGAAAGCCCCTCTGACCTTTTTTTTGCGTGGACTGATGTGCTGCTGCATTGCTGGGAGCTGGAACATCCTGGCAGGCTGGAAAGGGTTGAGATGGCAGGAGGTAATGCACAGATCAGGACTAGATCTGGTCTTATTAAATATAATAATTACCGATCTGGAAGAGGGAATAAGCAGCACATTAATTAAGTTTGAAGAGGATCTGAAACAGAGGAGCTGCCAACAACAAAATTGAAAAAAAATGTATAAAGAGGAGGGGGGGGAATCAAGTGGGAAGAACACAGAACCTATCAGAAGAAAAGAAACTGAAGAGAAGATGTGGGGGAAGGAGGAGGTTTGGTGTTACTTCACCCCAACAGCCCCAGAAATCCCTGACTTACTTCTGTTTTTTTCCATAAAGCCAAAGCAGCCCCCAGGAAGAAAAGGCTTTGGCAGACCAGTGGAGGAAGAAAAGCCCTCCCACGTTTTGTACTTCAGCACTATTAGAAGGAATGGTGGAAGCTTTGTCCCCACACAAGAAACCTTTTACCAAAGGGCCCTTTTRTCAACCTGCAAAGCTTCATCCAAATTCAAGCTTTATCCAGCAGGGCATGGCTATGAGGTGCAGCATGGCAGCCCTGCAGGCAGCCCAGCACAACATTCCTGCAAAATTTCACCCCTTCCTAATTTTTTGGGGGGTTGGGGATTTAGTARAGCAGTCTTCAGATGTGAAGGAAGCTGAGGGAGAGGCATGCTGCAGAAAAGCAGCAGGATAACCGGATGAAGCTACAACTTCTCAAGGACCCAAAGTGCCAATGATCACCCTCAGACAGGCACGGACACACGCTCCTCAATCAAACTGCTRACCAAAAGGGCAAAGTCCCTCTCCCTGCCCTGACAATGGCAGYATTTTCAGCATCCCTGTGATGCCTTAGCACAGCTCCACATTATGCACCCCGACGCAGAACGCTTTGTCGAGGATTACATCTCCATCCSAAGGTGATGTTTCAGCCGGCCTGCCCTGCAATTGCCAGCGGAATGACATCACCACTAATTAATCAGCCTCTGTACAGACGTTTCTCAAATCCCCTGGACTCAAAGCACAGCAATTAGTCACACATTCCAGCAGGAATTGCCACCTTCCTTTTCYCTTGCCTGCTCTCCCATCTCTCGCTGACATACGAGCTCTGGAGCTGTGTTGCCGAGCCAACCCGAGCATCGATCCACGAGGAAAGGATCTCATGGCATGGCTGGAAGTCCATATCATCATCCCTGACAGAGTGTTGGCCAGCAGCACTATGAACAGGAGCAGAAACGCCAGGGACAAAGGAACATGGATTCCCCATCGTGCTGCAGGGAGCTGGGCTCTGCTCAGCCCTGACCAACCTTTGTGAGCRCCCTTCAAACAGCAAGGGCACAAAYACACACKGAACATCCACASWGGGARWAAATCCSGYTTGGGTGGAAGCACTCCCAGTGTCCACATGTGCAGGGCTCACTCTTCCCTTGGGATTTATTCTCCCCAAAGCTCAGCAGCCCTTTGTGCCTCCTGCTGCTGTGTGGTTGCAGCTGCAAACTGAGCTCAGCTTCCCCAGCTGTGATGAGACCAGGGCATCCTTTGAGCTGACAGAGAAAGCTGAGGAAGGTATTTGGAGGGCTGGGGAGACCTGGAATAATTAAAAAGGACAGGGAGGAGTGGCTGCTCTGGCTGTCAGCACATTTTGGGATTGGGGATGGAGATAGGAGCAGCTGAGAAGGCCACACTGGTCAAACACTGGGCTGAAGAYACGGGACTCGGGATGATAAAGAGCAGCCAGAGCACGTGGGGAGGGCATCAGAGCCCACAAACATTTCTGTGGCCACAAGTGCCTGCTGCCAAGAGCCTGTGAAGCCTCTCCAGCAGCAATACCCACGAGGTTAGAGAGTCAAGCACTCCAATCAGGAGAGCCAGGATTGGGAGCAGCCCCGATGCCCTCACACACAGCCAGAAGAGCAGCAAATTGCGATGGTGTTAATTACATAATCCCGTTACCTCCCTCCAGCACCTCCAGCTCTGCCAGCCAGCCAGATGTGTCTGTCCCAGACGGAATTAGCACAATGAAGGAGCAGCAGTTCCTGTTTACAGGGAGCTGCTATTTGTGGCTGATAATGAGGGACACGCAGCAGACAGCCATGAAGCTGCAGAGAGACAGAGGATGCTCCTCTTGTGATGGCTCATTGTAGGAGCAGGTGCTGCCTGCAGCTCTTAACAGAACAACTCCATCCCAAGTTTCCATAGAGAGCCACTTGCTTTGGATCCCAGAGGTGTAAGAGCCCTCCTGGTTCTGCCTCACAGCTGTGCCAGGCATCCYTTAGGTGTCCTACTCCCTGCAGAGACCCCTCTGGGGTGAAGGATTCCAAAATCGTGACCCCAGAGATCTCCAGCTCGACAGCCAAAGGCATTCACTGCTCTCCTGCTTGAGGCTCTGCATGTCAATTCTCACAAATTTAAAGAGAAGCTAAAAATAACGTGTCTTCCAGTGGTGGTGGTGTGAAATTAAATTCATTACCATGTGTGAAGCGCTCTAATACAATAGTGATGAGTACTACAGAGGAAAGGAGCAGGTTGTACAACAGGCAAAAGAAAAAAAAAAACCAGAACCTGAAAGCCACATGGAATCCAAGTGCTCAGTGAGGCAGAGGTGCTGGGGAGAAGATCAGTGGGGGTCACGTCACTGGGCTGCATTGATGCACTTGCACAGCAAGGGGTGGGCCAAGGGAAGAGAGGCAGATTCAATTTTCATCTCTCTGAACGTCAGGCTTCACTGCTTAAACATTTCAGGAACATCAACGTGCGCTGCAGAAAAAAAGCTTGGTGAAGAGCAGAAGGCTGGAGATTAGGCTGGGGGGAAAAACCAGCAAAAAAGCACAAACAACAACAAAAACCCCATAGGAAAAAAAAAAGCAACAATCCCACAAACATCACAAATGAAAAYCCAAGCACCACAAAAGAAAACTCTTGGGCTAAAAAGACTGATAGAATCAAGGTAGAGAATACCACGTTTGCAAAAAAGCTCAGCTGCTGACAAGGCAACACAACTTCTAGAAAAGGCTGATCTAAGAGCCAGAACTTTACTCCAAAACCCTTGGATATAAAAACAAAGATATCCAGAGCGGAGAGGTCAGGGAAGAGGAAAAGTGKGCAAATAGAAAGGTGGAAAGGCACACAGATGAAAGCAGGGCTGTCAGAGTGACTCCAGCCATCCCCAAAGCCATGAAAAGCACACCCAGTGAGCTCTGCTAATCCCTCCTACAACTGCCACAGCAACGAGGGCTCGCCCCAGACTCTGGGGAGGAATTTTCAGCCATCTGATGCCTTTGCCTGGCTTGGATTTCGCAGCTGCGGCTTGAGCCTCACAGAGCAGCAGCCAGCTGTCCTGGCCTGCAGCCCACAGCAAACACATCTGGAACAGCTGGGGAGGGCCAACAGGAGAGGATTCATCCTGTGCATTAATAGCCTGCCTTCCATGTGCTGGGGAGCGTGGAACAGCCCCTCTGTGGGCACCTGGGCAGGCGTGGGGGTGGTCTCTGCTCTGGAGGTGGCACTTTGTGCCCCCAGCCCGTGAGCCACTGCAAAGGCTCCCTGGGCCCCTTCCAGCTCCTGGTTTCCTCAGGGAATGGGATCATTCCCACCTGAGGCTCCTGCAGCATCAGTCACACTGCTGCTCATCTTCCCATCCACTCATCTGTCAGCTGGTTGGGTTGGATTCTCTGGGTCCCATCTTCAGAGCACTCTGCCCATGACACAGGGTTTTGTTTTCCAGTATTTTGTCTCCTATGAGAGTTTCCAAGGGATAAACTTTATAACAATCTTTGTCCTTAATCACCTTTATAAAATGGCAGCACAACCTACAGCTGTGTCCACCTTTCATCTAAAAAACAACCTCAATAATTTTAAAAAATTGCCTTTTTTTTTTCTTTCTGTTGTGTCTTACATTTCCACTTCAAGCTCTCTACAAGCCAGACCAGCAATAAGAAAGATGAATTTTTCAGAGGAAACAGAACAATCTCTTTTGGCTTTCTTTTCTCCTTTTTATCCTTCTATTTTCACCTGAGTAACAAAGAAGTCAGAATATTTGAGCAAGTAGTTACTGCCTTAGTCCCTTTCTTCACTCCCATTTTACCAGCCTGAAAAGCAATGAGGGGTTTTCATCACTCTGAAGGAGGTGGAAAGGCCTGGTAAGTCTTCTTATTAGAAGGTAAAAAAATAAACCAGAACAAAAAAAAAACGTTTGTCAAGTGAAAATGGATGAGAAACCACCCATTTGAACCAGGTTCAACTCTTGTGCTAAGACATTCCTCTTCAAATAAAAAAAATGGAAAAAGAGGGTTTAGTACTTGCTGCTAAAGATGCTTTTTAGAACCTGGGCTGATAATAGCAACCAGTTTGCAGAGCAAAACAGTGAAATTGCCTTTCTTTCCCAGGCAAACCTTAGAGCTCGGGAACAGTAATTGAGGCAGAACAAGGAACAGCCCCAGCCCTGGCTGTGGGGATGGGTCTAAGGAGCACCCTAAATCCATGAGAGGGGTGTTCCAGTGGGACCACACACCTGTGCAGGTACCCAGGTGTTGGGGGGTGACAGCCTGCACAAATCCTTGCACAAATCCTTGCTAATGTTTTTTTGGTGCAGAGCTGCCCCAGCACAGGAAGGACCTGGAGCTGCTGCAGAGTCCAGAGGAACCTCCAGGGYGGTCAGAGGGATGGAGCAGCTCTGCCATAGGGAAAGGCWGGGAGAGCTGGGATTGTWCAGCCTGGAAAAGAGAAMCTTCAGGATGAYTTMACTGTGGCCTGTTAGTGCCTGAAGGGAGCCCAGGAAAGATGGGGAGAGATGGTTTACAAGGGATGGAGTGCCAGGACAAGGGGGAATGGCTTCACACTGCCAGAGGGCAGGTTGAGAYTGGATATTGGGAAAAAAWTCAGTATTGTGAGKGTGGTGAGGCACCAGAATAGACTGCCCAGGGAAGCTGTGGCTGCCCCATCCCTGGCAGTGCCCAAGGCTGGACATTGGGGCTKGGAGCAGCCTGTGATGGTGGAAGGTGTCCCTGCCATGGCAGRRCRTGGGATGAGMTGATCTTTAATGTCCCTGTCAAACCAGACCATTCCAGGACATGGTGATGAGAGCAGCTGCACTCYCCTGCCTCCACGGGAGGGGACAGCAGAGCTGGGGAGGTGTTTGAAAGGACTGCTTTGCACTGACAGCAGCACAACACCCTGTGTCAGGACTCTCCCGAGAGAGGGGCGTCCCTGGAGGGAGCTTCCCGAGGGATACCCTGAGCAATTCACACTCCAGCCTTGGCAGGGCCGGCTCTGGAAGCTGCAGCGGTGCAGATGCTGTGCAAGCTCCCTYCGGGCCTTTTAGGCAGTGCCTGACTGCAATGGGAATCGATGTGAGCCCGGAGTCAAGCGCTCCGGGGAGGAAAAGCTCCGTGCAGAGCGCAGCCCGAGCCCGGGGCGCTGTCCCTGGCACCGAGGTGATGTCCCACAGGGGTCCGGGGGAGCAGCCGTGTCCAGGCTGGGCTGTCCCCAGCAGGCACTGCCACCACATGGCTCTGCCTGGCCCCAGCAGCTCATCGGGCAGTGACTGTRTCACAGAATATCCGGAGCTGCAAGGGACCCGTGAGGATCAAAGCCCAGCTCCTGGCCCTGCACAGGACAGCCGAGGGTCACACCATGTGCCCAAGATCATTGTCCAAACACTGCTTGAGGCCATGGCCACCGCCCTGGGAACTTGTTCCAGTGCTTCACTGTCCTCTGGGAAAAGAACTTTTTCTTAATATCCATCCTAAACCTCCCCCGACACAGCTTCCTGCCGTTSYCTCGSGTCCTGTCACTGTCACAGAGAKTGGTGCTGTCCCCTGGGAGGGAGCTGTCRGCTTCTGAGCTCTGTCCTTCTGCAGGCTGAACGGACCGAGTGACCGCAGCGGCTCCAGACCCTTCCCCATCCCTGCGGCCTCCTGTGGACCCTCTCCAAGCTTCAGCTCCGTCTCGTATCGCGGCACCCAAAACTGCCCCGGCACGGGAGGTGGGGCCGCCCCAGGGAGAGCAGAGCGGGACAATCCCGAT
>NW_026623352.1:262335-277421 GCF_030028575.1 Malurus melanocephalus
CTGTCCCCCGTGTCCCCCAGGATCAGTCTCTCTGTCCCCCAGGATCAGTCTCTCTGTCCCCAGGATCAGTCTCTCTGTCCCCCAGGATCAGTCTCTCTGTCCCCAGGGTCAGTCTCTTTGTCCCCAGGATCAGTCTCTCTGTCCCCCAGGATCAGTCTCTCTGTCCCTCAGGATAAGTCTCTCTGTCCCCCATGTCCCCCAGGATCAGTCTCTCTGTCCCCCAGGATCAGTCTGTCCCCCTGTCCCCGTGTCCCCCAGGATCAGTCTCTCTGTCTCCAGGATCAGTCTGTCTGTCCCCAGGATCAGTCTGTCTGTCCCCAGGATCAGTCTCTCTGTCCCCCAGGATCAGTCTGTCCCCCGTGTCCCCGGTGTCCCCGCTCGTTCCGCGGGGTCTGGCGCCCCCTGCCCGCCGCGGGGGGAGCGACAGCAGCCCCGGGATTCACGGAGCCCTCTGGGGTTGGAAAAGTCCCCTGAGATCACCGAGCGCAACCTCGCATGGACCCGGACCCGGGCCGTGCCACCCCGACCATGGCACTGATTCCTTCAGCACCTCCAGGGACAGTGACTCCACTTCACTGGGCAGCCCATTCCAATGTTTAATCACCCTTTCTGTGGAGAAATTACTCCTGATATGCAACCTAAACCTCCCCCGGTGCTGCCTGAGTTTCCATCCTCTGATGGTGTCACCGGTTCCCTGGAGCAGAGCCCGACCCGCACCCGCTGCACCCTCCTGCCAGGGAGCTGCCGACAGTGACACGGACACCTGAGCCTCCTTCTCTCCAGGCTGAGCCCCCTCAGATGCTCCTCCTAAGATTTGTACTCCAGCCCTTCCCCAGCTTTACTGCCCTTCTCTGGACTCGCTCCAGCAGCTCAATGTCCTTCCTGAACTGAGGAGCCAGAACTGGACACAAGTGTGGGACACTCTGGTCCTGCTGGCCACACTATTGCTGACACAATAGCAGGTTGTGTCTGGTGCAGGTCTCAGAGAGGTGAGACCCTGAGCCAGGTGCCCCTGGTCTTTTTGGCTTATCTGGGCACGGCTGGCTCAGGTTCAGCCCCTGTCCCCCAGCACCCTTAGGCCTTTTTCTGCTGTGCTTCTTCCCCACTCTGGCTACAGCCAAAAACCAAACAGGTTTTTTGTTTTTGGGACAGACCTCTCACAGCACAGTGACAGCAGGGACCTGGGTGTGCAAAAGCACAGCTGGTTCATTTACACACGTTTACAGCAGCAGGGAAGTGATGGCACTTCCCTGAGGAAGGACACCCATCAGAGCCAAAGCTCTCAGCTCAGATGGACACAGAGCAGCTTCCCTCACTCCCCTCCTTTCACACAGCACTTCTGGCAGCGCTGGGCTCCCAAGAGTGTCCCTCGCCCATGTGAAAAGCTGTAAAACACCGGTGGTGTCACCTGCAGACACGTGCCCCAGCTGTTGGGGTCACCCAGCACATTCCTGATGAGCAGGCACCCCCACGGGAGAGCTCTGCCTTCTCTCCTTGATGATCTCCCATTTAAACTGAAGCTCATTCAAGCATTTGCATCCCAGCGATGCATGAAAGTGTCCCTGTGCAGGTAAAGTGACTGTAAGATGGCATTTTTGTGTATCTGGGTTTGTTTTTTTTCAAGCTGAGCTATGGATAGTTCCTTCTTCAGGTTGTTGCTTTTCGGTAAAYTTACAGCTATAAGCTCTGCTGCTTCAGTGAGCTCAGGAGCAAAGGCAGGAGCCAAACCCCTCCCTGCAGGTCTGCCAAAGTTTTCAGCCTACAGAGCTGTCCCAAGACATCTGAGAAGCCACCGGTTTTGTTTTTGTGGGATGAGGAAGCTCCATCTCCCTGTCCTGTACTAACATCCCACAGACAGCTGGCAGCACCTCAAACCCTGGCACTGCTGAAGGAAAGGCTCCCACACAAACGAGATTCATCCCTGCAGCTCTCAGCCAGACCCAGGCACTCTGCACCAAGCATTTGCCACCTTTAGCTACCACAGACACACCATGGGCTCAGTGCAAGCTCTCCTCAAACTCCCCCTGCCCCTCAGGCCAGGCTCAGGGCACTGGGGACAGTCCCCTGCCCTCAGGGCCATCCCCCACTCTCTCTGGTCCCATCCCTTTGTGCTCATTTTCAGCCACAGAGGCACAAGTTCTCTCTGAGACCTGCACCAGCYTTACCCTGCTGTAAGCTCTGGAGAGGCCCCATAAAACCGTGGGGTTTCTTTTCTTCCCCACCAGAACTCCTTGGCTACTCACAGCTTTTGGGTTGAAAAGCTTTGGTTTCATCTCCAAAAGGAAGATCATTTTTTAAGAGCTGTTCAGACAGAGTGTGACATAACAGGGTATCTATTTCTTGAACAGATCTGTTTCCCTGCATTTGTTTGAAGTCTGACCTGATTATTCCCGCAATTGTATTTTTAATGCTCATCAGGTATCCTTAGAGAAAATGGAGAGTCACTTTTTTTAGATCATGCATATGTAATCAGACAAACAAAATATAGCTCACCTGCCCTGTTCTTCCCCTCTACAGCAAAAAGCACATCCTTAACCATTGCTCCAGAGAAAGCAGCAGCTACTCAGATGGGACAGAGCAGCAGTTTCTGCTCTGCCTTGGGCACAGGCACCAGAAGTGCCATCTGTCTTCATTGTGGGGACAAATGCTGCCCTCGTGCCGGAATAAACAAGAATGAGTTGTTCCCCTGTCACCCTGCAGTTGCCCTGCTCATACTGTCCATGCAGTGCCTCCTCCAGCACTGCTCTCACATATTTGTACAGCTTTAATCGAGATYTTTAAGGTGCCAAGTTCAGCTCCGTGGGTACTTTGAGTGCTGTTTTATGCAGTTTAATAATCATTGCCTGGCCAGGGAGCATCCCTCGTGCTCAGTGCACGGCAGCCGTGACCTTGCCACAGTGTGCTGCCGAGRGAGAGAGAGGGGCATCGCTCAGCAGATGATGCAGGAGCAGGTCAGCACTTTGTGGCTGGGTCACCCCCTCCCTCAGGCAATTGCTGACMAAAGCTCGGCCAGCCCAGCCCAGCGCGGACCTGGACACGGGCACCAACCTGTGAGCACACCCCGAGCCCCTCTGGCTGAGGCTGGGGGTGTCACAGCTCCAGGGCACACAGCAGGAGCCTCAGAGAGCCCCTGAGCTCGGGACATGTCCCTTTCTATCCGAGTAGCTCAGCCCAGCCCTGCTTGAGCACAGGGTGAGCTTTCCTCTCCCAGCTCAGTCCCAGCCCAGCCTGAGCACAGGGTGAACTTTCCTCTCCCAGATCAGCCCAGCCCAGCCTGAGCACAGGGTGAGCTTTCCTCTCCCAGCTCAGCCCAGCCCAGCCTGAGCACAGGGTGAGCTTCATTTCCCAGCTCAGCTCAGCCCAGCCTGAGCACAGGGTGAGCTTTCCTCTCCCAGCTCAGCCCTTGAGCAGCTCCTCCACCTCAGAGCAGTGTCCTCTCCCCATTCCTGCCTCAGCACCCCATTCCCTGCAGTGAACCCCCCGAGCCAGGCAGGGCTGGGGCCAGGCTCAGCAATCCCACACACCCATSTGAGCAGCAGGAGCCGCAGAAAGCCCCTCCAGAGCCGAGGCAGAGAGGCTGAGCTGCTGCAGAGTGCTGCCATAAGCAGAAACCATGGACACAGGCAGCGTCTGCACCTCATCAATCATCAGGAGGGGGCAGAGGACTAGTCACCATTTCATCACTTAATTACAACTGTTAATCATATTTTCATTAACCTGAAATGAAGCTGCCAGCATCCCCCCTCTTTCCACCCCATGCCCCAATCCCATTTCTCAGAGAGCAATTCTGTTCCAGGCAGGACAYGCTCTGTCCTTCACCCCGCACATCTGGCCAGCTGTTCCCTGCTGTCCTGACTCTTTTCCACCTCTCCACCCCTCCCCAGGCCTCAGGAGKCACCCACGCTTCCTGTGGGTGGAAGGAAATGGGTTTGTCCCCCTCCTGCTCTCCCAAACCTGCTCAGGATGGGTCCCTAAGATCCTGGAAGGTCTCTGTTCCAGACTGTGGCCTTGCTGCCACGTTGATCATGTTGCTATAATAACACACCCCATTTTCCCCTGTTTTTAAGRTGATCTGGTCTATAAACCTGCTCCTGTAAAGCATTTTCAGCTCTCCATGTGCACCTGTAAACAGAGCTGTCCATGCCAGAGGTTCTGTGGGGCAGACAGGAGGGGCAGGACAACCTCAGCTCTCCCCAGGGCTGAGATCACTCTGCACCCTCCAGCTCTGCCCCTGCTCCCCGTGAGCAGAAAGGGTGTTCAGTGGTGTTAATGGAAGCCTTTGGATGCTATACCTTCCCCCAGGGCACAGCGGAATAACCAGCAGGGTGACATTTGAGGTCCCCTTTGCCTCTGCACTGCGCCTCAGCCCTGCCTGAGGGCACAGCTCTGGGGTGAGGCAGGGATTCAGCATTCCCGGGCATTTTCTGCTCTCCTTGCCTGCTCCAGGCAGGCTGAGGCATCACAGCCCTCCTGTGTGGCTGTGTGTTCTTGGGGAAGCAGGAGCTGAGCAGAGCTGTTCCCCAGGCTGCCAAGCACAGGCAGCAGACCCCTGGAGCAGCCCTTGCCAGAGGGTGGGCAGAGGAGGGACAGGAGAGCAGGCACAGATCCTCATCACCKTGCTCTGCTCCAGCCTTGGCCCATCCAGGTCACTCACTGGCGGCTCAAGAGAGAGTGGTGACCACCCTGGCCCAAGCCATGCCCTGCAAGGGGCAGCACAGCCCTTCCTCAGCCCCCAGAGCTGTCCCTGACTCCTCAGGGGGGGAGATTGCATCTCTTCTTCCATTTGCTCAGCATCTCCATCCACTSCTAACATTCAGGGTGACTCTGCTTGCCCCAGTCCCTGCAGGATGTCACAGAGCCAGCCAGGGAAGGGAGGACAGCCAGCACCAGAGCTGCACGCTCTGCAGTTGCTTTTGCCTCCTCTCCTCTCCTCCCCACCCTCCAGGGGCCTCAGATGTGCTAAGCAGCCTGGAAAGGTGTTAATGGGGGATGGATCACCCCTGCCACAATTGTGATGCACCATGGCACCCAGGACAGAAATGAGACATAAAGTATGTACTTAACTCTCCCAGTGTGAAAACTGCTGGGTTAAATATAACCCAGGCTTGCTGGCTCCGGGAAGCGTGGCTGATCTCTTCATTTGATGGCAGAGTGCTTGCTTTGCCAAACAGCCCTCAATCCCCACGGAGCCAGCAATTCCCCCTGTGTTAAATGTGGATTTGCATTACCAGGTACCTGAGAGCTGCAGAAATTGCCTTCTTTATATGGATTTCCTTCTAAAGTGCCACAACCCAATGTCTCACCAGCCAAGCCTGGCTTTTTTTTTTTTTTTTTTTTTTTTCTTTTTTTCCAATTAGGTTTTTGTTTGGTTAGAAGTCACAGTGGTTTCTGCAGATGCAGAAATGAATGAAGGAGGTGCAAAGAGGGACCAAGAAACCTTTGGACCAAGAAACAAGACACAGGATTGTCACTGCCTTGGACCAAGAAACAAGACACAGGATTGTTACTGGCTAGGACCTGTGACAGCCTTGAGAATTAGCAAATCTGCCCTCCAGTTAGACTTTTAGCCAGGTTTCCTCTCCCTTTTGTGTCCTGTGATGTCCCAGACAGTCTTGGAGCGATTACAAACTGCGTTTGTAACGCAGCATCTCCTGAGAGCATGGACTGCTCAGCATCCACAAAGCCAGGCCTTCCACGGGATCATCTGCAATCCCCTGGACTGGAGTCCGACCCTGGGCACCCTGAGCAGCTCCCAGTGAGGGGTGAAATGCCAAATAAACCCTCGCAGGAGCTGCAGAGCTGCTGCCCAGCTCCTCGTGCCCRCTGCAGGTGCTCACACCATTACCAGCGAGGCTGCAAATGCAAAACCCTCTAAATTCAGCATAAAGCTGGGTCAGCCTGACCCTGGGAGAGGAGAGGGGAACAAGGTGAGAAACAAGCTTGGAGGATGAAGAAACACCTCTCTGCCAGAAGTGACCTTCAGAGCTTCAAGTTAGCCAGGGGAAAGAGTCACAAAACACACACTTTTAATGGCTGGGGTAATTAAATACTGCACTGCCTGCTACTGCATTCTGGGTCYATTTGCATAGGGTTTTCTGTGCACAAGAGATCTATAAATCAAAATATAACCCTCCTAATAAGCTGGCCTTGCCAAACACCTCTGCCTTCAACCTGCTCATCAGCTGAGAAGTGTCAACCAGCTGAAACTTCAGGATACCCTAGATAGAAAAAAAAAAAACCTTATTCAAATTATCCCTTCTGGCCCCAAACTGCAAGAGCTCAAACCTTCTTTGAACCCTTATCAAAAGTGAAGCCATTTCTTGTACCAGCCTCRCTAACTGCCAGCAACACAGGAACACACCACTCACCTTAAAAAAGTCAGCATTAATATTTACTGACTGAATGCAGGCTGCACAGCAGCTCTTATCTGTGCTGCTTAATTGTGGCAGCTTTAAGAGCAGCCCAATAAAGGCATGTCAGCAAGGCTTCTTTTTTTAAAGAGGGTGCCAAGGGATCTTGTTGTAAGTGAAGATCTCGGAGAAAAGTGAGGAGATTCATTGCATTAAGTGCAGGGTATGAAAGTGGGTTAGACAGAGCTGCTGTCCCCGGGGGGCTGGCTCTGCCACTCACCTGGGGARAAGGATCTTTTAGAGGAAAGCCAAACAATCCTCAGTGAATCCAATGAATTTAAGATCGTGCTGCTTTACCAGCCCAGTTTTCCTCCTGAGTGGGTGGGTGGCCCCCTCAGCCCCCTCTGTCCCTTGTCACAGCTGGCTGACGACATCCCATCACAAAGGGATAGGGCCCAGGAAGGTTCCCCATCTGAGCCTGGGGTCACATCTACCCCACTGTCACTGCTGGGAATGAAGTCCCTGCACAGCAGCATCTCCAGTGAACCCACAGATTCCCCCTGGACTCCCTGCACCCCACCCTCTCACTGCCAGAGCAGATTTTGGTACAGGCTCCACTCCAGGTTCCCCATGGCAGTCTCAGACATGTGGTTCCTTTATTTTRATTGTGGCACAGCAACGTGACAGCAGCTGGAGCCAGGGAGGGACCCCAGCCAGCCCCCAAGGCCTGTGTGCCCTGCAGTCTGTGCACCATTCCTCACACACCCTCCACACCTCCCTCTTGCTCCAGGGTGGGTATTTGGGCTGGGGTCTTCTCTGGGTGACTGCCCCCTCCCTCCTCAGCCCCTGCCAGAGCCCACACCCCCATGGCACCACAGCTTCACCATCCTCCAATAACCCAGTTCTGGAGAAACCCCAAAGAGCAGCTTCCAGCCCATCCCAGCCCGTTTGGATGGCAAGGCCACAGAGGGCAGTTCCAGCTTTCTCAGCTCCAGCCATGGTGTTTTTGTAACCATTCCATCCCCCAGCACCGAGACACGGAGCAGGGCAGGCAGCAGCATCCCAGTGCCTGCAGACTCGCTGCTGGGAGAACTGGGAAAGCAGCACAGCCTTGTTAGCCTTGTTTCTTCAGGCTGGGAGAGGAGCTTTGAAGATGCAGGCAACAAAGGGGAAAGTTTCGGCTCACCTGAAGCGTTTTGCTAAAAATAGCTGCTCTACCCCCGTCACGAGCTGGCATTCGGCTGCTGTAGTATTTTGAAAGGGAGGTTTTACATCCAGCTTGYTTCTCTTGATACCTTAAGATTTTTAGCTTCTATATTTTCATGTGTCTGTATTCTTGTATTTCTCTAGTACAATACTAAAACTACCATTCTCCCATCTTTAGACAAAACAATTCCTCTCTGAGCTTGAATCCAAGGACACCTCAGAGCCCCAAAATATGGAAACAACAGAGAGTTGGGGGGAGCGAGTTTGGGACAGTTGACATCATCACCTGTAAAGATCATTGGAGAATTAAGACCCAATATGTTAATAAGGCAGAACTTATAAAAGGTGAAGATCTCATGACTCAGTGTCTATTTTGGGTGTAGCCACAGGACGAGGCTTTTGTCTGCCCTAATGTACCAGGGGGCCTGTTAGGCCTGGATTAAAGTTGTTTATTCTCATTCTTTTAAGTTTGTCTGGCCTCTGTTTCAAGTGAGCCTGTTGATAAGGCATCAGTCTCACCTCCCTGGTCTCTAAGGAGCACATGCACATGCACATCCCATGCACACACACATTCCAGCACGTGCACATGCACACACATGTTCCAGCACACACACATTCCATTCACACGCACACATTCCATGCACACACAGCCCCTGGCAGCCAGGCTGCATTCAGGGCTCCTCGAGGAGCAGGGCCACCCCAAAAGACAAAACCCAGCACATTTGGGGCAGTCATTGCTGAGTCCCCTCAGTGATCTGCAGAGCAATGACAAACTCAGCAGCTCACTACAGAAGGAAGAAGGCTAAAATAAGAGGCAGAAGTGAGAAACAATGCCTAATTACAGCAAAGAATTAAAAAAATAACAGGCTCTGCAGTGAATTAGAGCCATCTCTRAGGGCAGCTGGCTGCTTTGCTGACACTGAGTCCCTCATCACCATGCAGAGAGCTCTGCCACACAATTCTGGTGCCAGGATTAACCCAGCCCAACCTGTGAGAGCTCCCAGAGAAGCACAGCACCTATGGTGATCTGCAGGTGGTTTTACTGCGGTCTGGGGTGCATACAGGGCCTCCTCCAGTGTCACCCGTGGCTGCTGGAGCCTGGGGAGGAGATGGATGCTGGCAGCAGTGCCAACACTGCTGCTCCAAGCTCAGATTTTGCTCCTTCTCGGCTGGGAGTGGCCTTGGTGAACACAGCTCTTCACCAAGATATTCAGGGCTTAGAATAATTCCTCAGCAAACACCCCACCTGGAGAGCAAAGCCTTCCTCTCTCATGCTCTGGTTTTGAAACAGAGATGTTTCTGCAGGAGGGTTTTAAAGTCATCCAGTCTGCTACAGATCACCAGTGGGAGATGATGTCTGGGCTAATGCTCAGCTACATCTCTTAGGGCAAAGGCCAGGGAGAAATACTGCAGGAGAGCGGAGAGGGAGGGAGAGGAATTCCCTGAGCAGAAATTATTTTGAGCACAGAAAGCTGCAGAGCAGTGTGGAGCGAGGAAGAAGAAATTCAGGAGAGAGAGAGAGGGGGGAGACAAAAGAACAGAGGAGACAAAAGAACAGAGGAGAGAGGAAGCTCAGGAGAATCCTCTGGGGATGGAGCGGGGCTGCTGCTCGGTGGGGCTGGGGGATCCCTGTCAGGGCTGGCTGGGCTCAGCAGAGCCGCTCCCTGCGCAGGGATTCCCTGTGCCAGCCGCGATTGGTGCTGGCGCCGTGACGAGCGCATCGCTCCTGCCTGCCCGTGAGCCAGGGCTCGGGAAAACAGCGACCCCAGCCCCCCTGCTGCCCCCAGAGAGGGGGGATCCCTCCCTCTACACCTTCCAGACAGAGGGGGATCCCTCCCTCTGCTCCCCTCTAGACAGGGGATCTCTCCCTCCAGAGATGGGGGATTCCTCCCTCTGCTCCCCTCCAGACATGAGGGATCTCTCCCCACATACAGGGGGGATTCCTGCCTCTGCTCCCCCCTCCAGACAGGGGGGGATCCCTCTCTCCGCAGCCCCCAAAGARGGGGATCCCTCCCTCTGCTCCCCTCCCACAGACAGGAGGGATTCCTCCCTCTGCACCCCCCAGAGATGGGGGATCCTTCTCCCCAGAGAGAGGGGATTTCTCCCTCTGCTCCCCTCCAGAGATGGGGTATCCCTTCCTCAGAGAGGGGGATCCCTCTCCCCGCACCCCCTAGAGATGGGGGATCCCTCCCTCTGCCACCAGCAGCACCAGGGCTGAGCTCTCGCTCCAAACCAGGCAAATGCCGGGGTTTTGTGCGCAGCCCGGCTGCAAGGCTCAGGGGAAGGGGGCYGGACCAGCAGAGCGCTGAGAGAAGRAGGATGCAGAATCCCAGTCCGTGGTGAGAGCCAGCACATCAGGAGCTGTCACTGAGGSCCCCTGAGGCACAGGAGGGCTCTGTCTGTCCCCACAGAGGGGACACCCGCACCCCAGGCAGTTGTGCAGAGCAGCCTGAGTGCAGGAGGTGCAAAGGAGAGGTGGGAGCGGGGCTCTCCCCCTGCCCAGCCCCTCCTGAGACACGGACACAAGGCACTCCCCACTATTCAGGATCACACTCAACCCTGTCTGAGTGCAAAATATCACAGCCTAAATCCTCCTGCCTGGGGTTCAAGGCATATTTTAGTGGCACAACACTGATATCTGATGTAGACCTCCTGAGTGAGCCTAAGACGTTGCTCTTTTCTTGTCCCTCTTGCCAAGGGAAAGGTCACCCCCACTGTTACCTTGAGGAGGGGTGAGGAGCAGGAACGGGCCAAATTCTGTCCAGCTGGGAAGGATTAAAACAGCAATTGCACTGCAGGAATTCCACTGCAGGAATTCCACTGATACCTCCCTTCCAGCAGCCCCTCTGCTGTCTGCCTCCCTCCTTGGATACGAGCTGCAGAAACACCCAGAAAAAAGCAGCCCCTCCTCGTGCTTGGGAATTTATAGGTGGACATCTGATGGTGTCCTCAAGGCTATTAAACAGCTGAAACATCTTAATGAAAAGCTCTTGAGTGATTTCAGGTGTCACAGAAGCAAAAGAGTTGAAAAGAGTTTCACATGAGAGCAAACATGTGTTCCTTGGGGCTGAGGTAAAGCACATCACCAGCAGTGCAGTCTCGATTTTCATCCATTTTTGGACACTAGCATTTTAAACCACTGAAAGACATAGATGAAATGGAGGGGGCTCACAAAAGGCAGATAAAAACAAAACATCCACTCTACCTGTGTGAGGAGAAATGCACAGGAATGTTCCTCTGAGCTCCTCTGCAACATGCAGGCATGCAAAGTGACTTCTTGGTCTTGCACAAACTCAGAAAAGAGTTTTGGAGCTCCCAGGCTTAATAATATGAAAACAAGTGGCAAAAAAAGGAAACAAAAAAACAAACAACAACAAGAAAAAAACAACCCAAAAAACCCCCAAACAAACAAACAAACAAACAAAAAAAGGCCCAAAAAACCTATTCACAGAATTACATCTGGTTTTGGACCCTAAATGCAGCCTGGAGCAGTCTGCAGCCCGGGCCAGGGAGAAACCAGAACCACATGGAAACATCCCCTCGCCACCACACCCAGCCCAAGGCAGCAGGATGTTTATCTGGTGTTAGCCTGACCCCTGTGACACTGCGTGGTTGTCACTCTGTCCCAAATGCCGTGTGTGAGGGTAACACAGGCGTGCCTGCTGCAGTGGGGACAAACCCCTTTGGGTTGGGAGGGCACCTCTGGAGCAGGAACAGGAGCTTCTGCAGTTGTCATTTGTGCAGGGAGTCCTGGAGTCTCCCCCAGCACCCAGAGATCCCCTGGGGAAGCTGTGAAAAAACAAACAGACCGGCTTTTTTAACCCCTCTGCTTCCTCACTCCCCTATGCTCCTTAAGGAATACTCTGCACAAATTCCAATGGTGAGCAAGAATTACCTCGTGCTTAAAAAGCCCAGGATCTKGAACCATTTTAAAAATAAAAAGGGTAATTCAGAGTCGCCCTCTCCACCCRGCAATGGAGAGGGTGAAGCAGTCCAGTGTTGATGAGAAATGTGGGATATCACGGCACAAACAGAGCCCGAGTCTCCTGCTGGATCCCCAGATCCTCGTCCACCACTTGGCTTTGCCTCCCCAGGGTGAGATATTGGCAGAAAATGGGGGATTATGAAGAAAAAAAGTGGCCAAACGCCGTCTCCCCTCTCCCTGACAGCCCGGGTACCGATGATGCCGTTTTTCTCCCACCACAACAACGCCGTTATTCAATTTGGCAGCACAAGGTGGAGTGAGTGAGTGAGGGAGGAGGGAGGCGAGGCGAGGAGAGGAGAGGAGAGGACGGCAGCGAGCGAGGTTGGTGTTTTTTAAACCCAGCGAACATTTCTCCGTCGTGCGGATCGCAAACTCCGGCCGGCTGTCCCCGCCGAGCATCCCGCGTTGCCATGCCAACAGAGCGGCCAGCCCCGTGTCCGGAGGGGCCACCAACTCGTGACACAGGGACGTGCTCCTGCCTGGCCCATTCTGACTCCTAACARCTGCATTTTTGGGGTAATTTTCCCCCAGAACTGCCGGTGCTGGGAGATGATTTCAGCTCTTTTAAGATGCCATCATCGGGGCTTGACTTAATCAGGACATGTTGGCATGGAACAGCCTCCTCTTGACCCCTGCACTTCTGCTGTGATCAGATATCAGATATCAGATATCAGAGAGAAAAGAGCCTTTCCAGACCCCTCCAAACCTCGGCAGCTGGGGGTGTGAATGTGAGTTTACACATTTACACCATCAGGAGAGCACAGGAGAGCACAGACACCATCAGGAGAGCACAGAGCCCTCAGAACAGGGAACAGTGGATCTGCTGCCTCTCCTGAGTGGTGGCAGCGTGGGGAGGTGGCACAGGGTGGTGCTGGAGGGGACAGCAGGAGCCCATGCACAGCCCCTGCCCTGCACTGGGGACACGGGAATGCCCTGGGAGCAGTGCTGTCCCCGCTGGGTGGGTGGCTCACGGGGTGAGGGGAGGCTGCAGTGGATCTCCAGAGCAAGCAGTGCTCCTGTGACTGATGTTGGGGCATTCCCCAWTTRTTGGGGCATCCCCCAGAGCTGGGCAGCTGGGGCKGGATGAATTTGGTTGGTCTGGGAAGCAGCTTCACAGCCAGGAGCTGGAATGGGGGGCTGGGAAACACGCTGGGAAACAGGCTGTGAGCTCTTCTTTCTGCTGGGTGGGGGCACCTGCAGGTTCCCTGGGGATGCAGGCACCCAGCTCTGTCTTTGCCCCTGCAGCCTGTCCCCCATGGCCTTGGCTTTGTCCAGCCATGGGGGAAAATCATCCCCTGCTCTGGGTGACAGAGACTGGAGCAAGGGAATGGCAGAAATACAGGTCAGCTCCCCTCAATGGCAGTGCTGGTGGGCTGTGTGCTCCTTCAAGGAGGACCCAAGCACAGGGGAAGGGGCCTGGATTGATCCTGAGCTCTGGGGTTTCGAGGATTGGCAGTTCACTTCCCTTGGGACCCCGGGGAAGGCAGCAAGGGGATTTGCTTTTATTCAATTAAAGAAAGCAACAAAAATGCATCACTGTTATCTGCAAGCACACAATGGGTAGCTGCTGGCTGTGGATAATTGTAACTCAGACTGGTGTGTGATTCTGCATTGCCACACCATGCCCGTGTTGTAGCCCAGCCCCTGCTCACCTCCTGCAGCCTTCTGGTTTGCAGATGAGGGCAGAAACACCAAAGACAGCAAAAAAAAAAAAGGTGCTGTGTCCAGGAACTAGGAGTTTGGGGATTGCTGGGTCCCTGCTGCTCCCTGCCAGCCCCTGCCTGCACMTCCACGAGAAAACTGAGCACCATTCCTGTTTTCTGTTCATGAAGGAAGCTGCCCTTCCCTCCAGGAGCAGGTTTGTACCCAGCAGCATTGCAGGAATGCTTTTCCCTTCTCCTCCTGCTTGCTTTGTTCTCTCACCTCCCTGCTGTTTCCTCGGAAAAGTTAATTTCCCCTCTGGACTTTGTGTAGATGGAAACATTCCCTCTCCACGGGTTTGGTGAGCACAGAAAACATCCCTTTCAAACTTCACTGGCAATAATTAGAAGCACCTTTTGGTGAAGAAGAAATGGGCATGGCCCTGAGAAATCTTGCACCACTCTGTCCACGCCTGGGTTCACTGGGTGTATGAGATGTGACCTGGATTTATGGCAACAGCTTCCCAAAAGCTTCCCAAAGCTCCTGATCCCCTCCCTGCTACCTTCTGCAGCAGCTGGCACCAGCAGAAAGCCAATGTAACATGTTACTAAAGTGTTATGTCTCTTTATGCACTCACTTCAGGCTGGTGCTAGCTGCAGCAGGAGGTGTTGGGAGGTGGAAAATCAGATGTTTCAGCTATTGCTTCAATTATAGATGGCTCTGCCTGGGAAAAGACTTCTCTGCCTGAGAAAAGGCAGTGGAGTGAGAGGGACAGCAGCCTGGGAGAGGATTCACAGCTCATCCCCACCCTGCCCGGGGAACACGCTGTAACCATCCTCTGTCCACATTTGGGGCTGTTGCTCATTTCACAAAGGTGATTTTCCTTTGGAAGCTGAGGACAGCCGTGGTCAGCAGCGCAGGTGACACTCAKTGTGACCAGTCCTGGGCTCCAGCTGCCTCTTCCCCCGGCCAGGAGCACCAGCTCCCAGGAGCTCTGCCTCCCCTGCTGCTCCAGGTGCTGTTCTGAGCCTTCATTTTTAAAGAGAGAGCCAGAGAATTAATTTTCTCGGAAAACACGGTACAAAGTGGAGATGTTCTGYGGAGAGAGAATGATCTTTTTTCCCCCTCCATACTCATGATAGAAAATTGTAATAGGCTTTGTTCTGATGAGTGTTGCAGTACTTATCAGGGTAAATTTAGTATTGCCTCCTATTATATATGACAAGGAAGGTACAGCTAAAACAAAACTTTATCCTGACATTTCAGAAGCAGCTGTACTTGGACAAAGTATTTTTGCTCGTCTTTTCAAATTGGGGGAAATTAACTGCTGGGTTTGGAATTTCCTGCCAGGTCCAAGCCTTCTGTTTATAGCCAGACTGGCTGAAAACCCACCAAGGTGGAAAGCACTGAGGTAAAAGTCTGATCTTAATTGGTGGGATTGGTGAGAGCTGAGCACAGGGAAATCACAGTCTGTCACAACCCTACTACTCCCTCACAGCGTGAGGGTGGACAAAATAATTCATTTTATGTGTCCCAGAGGGAGCATGGACAGATTCCTCTTCCTGAGGACACTGTGGGGTGGTGTGGATAGGCTGGGGAAACCTCATGTGTGGGACAAAACAGCACTTCAACAGATTTCTTGGGGGTGTCTGGCAGGGAAAACCCTCTGCTCTGCGTGTGGATATGGGGAAGGGGATTCCCAGGAGTCAGGGATGCAAATGCAAGGACAAATGGGCAGGGAGATCTGTGGCTTTGAGAGGGATTTTGACGACCAAAAGCATTTGGTATGGATGGAAACCACTTGCTTTCCTTGTAATTTGACCTGTTCTTTTCCTTCCTTCCTTCCTTCCTTCCTTCCTTCCTTCCTTCCTTCCTTCCTTCCTTCCTTCCTTCCTTCCTTCCTT
>NW_026623352.1:278703-294292 GCF_030028575.1 Malurus melanocephalus
GGGGTCTCCAGCAGTCCCTGTTTGCTGCAGCTCCTCCCTTTGCCTCCCTCTGTGCCAGGGGGGCCCCAAAGGGAGTCCCACCCAGACCCTTGGGGTGCTGGAAACCCTGGTGTGATCCTGGTGTCCACAGGGATCTGCTCCACAGCTGTCCCACCCTCAGCCTGCACAGGGCTGTGTRATTACAGGAGTTAATTTGCAAAAACAGGAGCTCTGTTTCCACATCTGCAAACGCTGAAATGGCTCCAGAAGTTGAGGCATGACCGAGATTGCTCGTTGTCATCAGGCTGATGGACTGGCWGATCTGTCTGAGCAGCAAGACACACGTCTCGCTGTCTCCCAGCCTATAATGCACAAATCGCCTTTCATGACAGCCATATAACACTCCTGAGAGCAAATTTTGGCACAATTATCACCCTTTTCAGGTCATAAAAGTCACTCAGCRCTCAGCCACCTGTTTAGGGCTGTCAGCCAAAGCCTCTTGCAGGCACTGCAGTGGTTAAGCAGCAGGGAAAAGCACACGTGGARTATCCCAGGTGAAATGCTGAGTGGGGAGGAGCACACACTGTGTTTCCAGTGGGAATGCATTGCAAATGCCCGGTCCCAAAGGGCAGGAGGAGTGCCAGAGGAGGGAAGCACGCCTCTCCCCAAGCAGCACGTGCCTTCAGAAGGCACATTTTGCACCCGTCCTCCTGCATTTCCACACTAAAAACCAGACTTAGAGGTGTCTCCAGCACAGGAACAAGGCTGCTGGTTGGCTGAGGTGTCTAAAATATTGGAATGGGCTGCCCAGGGCAGTGGTGGGGTCACCATCCCTGGTGTGTTTAACAAAAGATTGGATGTGGCTCTGGGTGCCATGGTTTAGTTTAGGCATCGAGGCATGGGTTGGACTCGAAGATCTTGAAGATCTCCTCCAACCTTGGTGATTCTGTGATTGATTCAGTGATTCAGTGATTCTGTGATTCAGTGATTCTGTGATTCTGTGATTCTGTGATTCTGTGATTCTGTGATTCTGTGATTCTGTGTCTGGTTGATGCAAATAAGTAAAGCCTTACAAAATGAGGGCCTTGTTACCCATGTAAAATCCTTTTTCACCTCTCCTACTTTGGCTAACCAGAAAGAATTCTGGGAATGATTCAGCTGAACTACAAAAACAAGTTCCATAACCCAGGAAAACAAGGGATAGCACCTGTGAGAGTTCACACTGTGGTGTGTGGTGGTTGGTTCTGACCATTGCGTGTTCCTATCGTGGTTTATGGTGTTTGGTTAAACACTTTGCTGTCCTTCACAAGAATGTAAACCCATAGCAAGCTAACGGTTTAAAAACCCTGTATTTTTGCAATAAATTGATTCCTCTTTGCACCTGCTTGGGGGTCATCATCATTGCATTGAGTTAAAACTGAGATGGAACAAATTTGGGAAGTCAGAAACCTCCCAGCTGGGAAAGGGGCACTGCCTGTGGGCACCTCTTGATCCTGCACGTGGTTAAGGGGGTCCTGATCTGCTCCAGGGAAGCAGAGCAGCTCCCTGGCATGGTGTGACACTGGAAATCTGTGGGTTGATGGGTTGMTGGATCCTCTTGCACCCTTTGTTGGAAACTTTCATGCTCCATCAGCTGTCTGAAATGCCTGTGCAGCAATGCCCACGGCGTGGGGATAAACAAGGAGAGTTAGAGATCTCTGCATGGTCACAGAGCCATAATCTGATCACAGMTCCAGCTCACAGGGAGCTGGAGAGGTACCTGGGGCCTGCAGAACAGCCAGGTCACTCCAGTCCTCAMAAAGGGCACAAAGGAGGACCCAGGGAAGGACAGGCCAGTCAGGCTCAGCTCCATCCCTGGAAAGGTTATGGAACAGCTCATCCTGAATGTCAGAGCCAAGCAGGTGGAGGAGGAGAAGGTTACCAGGAGTAGTCAATGGGTTCAGCAGGGAGAGATSATGCTTGAGCAATGCAGTGGCCTTTGGGATGGAATGCCTGGCTGGGCAATGAGGGGAGAGCAGGGTTCCTGTCTGCCTTGGCTGCAGCTGAGATTTTGGGAGATGCTGTGTCCTGTAACATCCTCGTAGTGAGGGTGGGGAGAGGTTGGGACTGGGCAGTGACTCGAGAAATGGCTGAGTGGAGGGCTCAGATGGTGGCACAGGGTCCAGCTGGAGCCTGGAACTGCTGCTGCTCCCCAGGGTCACTGCCAGACCCAACTTTGTTCAGCTGAATTCATCGTGACCTGGAGGAAGGGGCACTGCCTGTGGAGGACACAGCACGAGCTCTGTCACGGGATGAAGTGCAGAGCAGGAGAGCTGGGCTGGGCTCCCCTGACAGGGAATGGCCGTGCAGGTGTCCCCAGGGTCCCTCTCTGGTCACCTTGGCTGTGTCCCCTTGGTGCAGGTGGCACCTGCTCCAGGAACACTCTGTCCCTTTGGCCAGCAGGGACCACAGCTGGGTGTGTGAGCTCTTCCTGCTCCTGGGGGATGCTGCTGAGCCCTCCTCCTCCTCAGAGCAGGAGAGCAGGATCAGAGTGAGGAAGAGGAGCTGAAACCATCCACACCCCCACGTGGAGGTCRGGAGTGGAGTTTTTTACCTAAATCCTTGTAATTGCCACCCACCTCTGCTCCCAGATGGTTTTGTKGTAGCTCCATGACTCTGAGCAGGAGCTGTGACTGGGAGAGGACTCCTCTGCTGGGAAGGAGCAGCCCTGGAGGGAGAGGTGCTACACCCTGTGCAGTGGGAATGCCTGATGGGAGCAGGGCCCAGCCCTCGGTGTCACAACAGATCCCATCACCCACAATAACGAGCAGGAGGCATTTTTTGGCACCTCTTAGCTGTCTGCAGGGGCTGAAGGGCCTTTTCCTTGCCTTGTGCCCTTCACACTGCCATCACAACCGATCAGAAATGCCAGTCCCGAGGGGCATCTCTGCTCCTCCTGAGCACCATCATGGAAATGCAAAGAGAAAATAAACCAGGAGACCGCCAGGCAGGCATGGAGTGGGGCTCTGCATCCCTCAACACACGTGCAGGGATGGATTCACACCTCCCACAGCAGCACAGCTGTGCTGGGGCTGTGTCAGCCCTGGGGCTGCCCTGCACACCCCACTCACCTTCCCCACTGCCCCCTCGGGTGTGGCTGGAGCAGCTTGTCCTGGTGCCATCACCATCACCCTGCAGGCTGCCTGTGCAMGGCAGGAGCAGGCTGTGCTGATGGGAGGGATGTTCTTTTATTGAGGACTGGGAGCTGAACCTCAGCACCCACAGCCATCACGGCACTTCTGTTCTCCTCATTCTCCTCACCAAAGGATGTTTGCTCAGCCAGACCATTTCTCCAGCGAAGGAAAGCCCAAATTGAACATTGTCTGCAGCCTGCTAAGCTTACAGACAGGCTGGGATGGGAGGTGGTGCATGAAGGCACCTCCAGGGACAGCCCTTTCTCCCTTCCCACCACGCTTTCCATGCTCTGCTTGAAGAGATCTGAGCACAGAGGACATTGAGGACTCCAGGCAAAGCTCTGCTCATCACTTCCTCCATTCACAGCTCCTGAGAATGGCCAACATTTCCACTTGCTCTGGACCTACCTTGCAAAGGGTTGAGGGATCTTTAACTCAACTCTTTAATGGGAACTCCGTGGATACGCCCTGAGGCATCTCCTCAGGAATATGGAGCACCTAGCACACAGTGTGTCCAGGCAGAGGCTCCTGGGCTAACACATCGGGAGGGATTGGTCAATTAGAGGATGCAGGTTTGCCAAAACAGGAGTCACAGCTGCCCAAGTCATTCTGGTGGCTGTCAGCCCCATCAGGACGTTGGGCTGTGATTTGGGGTCTTTCCTTGCCAGCACCTGAGGGTGTTTGAATGGCACTGTGGTGGATGATGGAGCCTTTGTCCTGCAGGACAGCTGGAGGGAAACCTTTCCTGCAGGAAGCTGGAACTGGAACTGCAAAGGCTCTCTGGCTTGGTGAGCTCAGCCCTGGATGCAGCTGCAGCAGGAGACAGAGGCTGTGCTCTAAAMCAGGTGGGGAAGCTCCCCTGGCCTCTGCTTGTCCTTATTTCCACCTCATGAGGTGCACTTCATTTACTTCCAGGCTGGTTTCTACCTTCTACACACAAATGACAGCTTCTCCTTTTCTGCAGGACTTCTATAAAATTCTGGTTTAGTGGAAGTTATTTTTCTTTCTACGCTGTTGTTGTGCTTTAGAAGAACAACCATCCTCTGCTGGGAGTTGTTGTCTGGACAGAAGAACCAGCTCTCCAGCCAGCTGGGAGAGGGGATGAGGGTGATGTTCCACCTTGAGGGCACGCCCTTGGGAAAAGCAGAGCTTGGGGCCTGGAGCTGGCAGTGGCACAGGGTAAGAAGGGAGGCCATGGTGTGAAGAAGAGTGAAAATGAGTGAAAATGAGTGATTGAATGGTGGAGGGCAGCAAACAGCCACAAACACGATCCCCCGTGGCCTCTGCAGGGTGACCACAGCCACAGCACAGCAGCTCTTAGGGAGGCTGAGAATGTGAACCTGAGGAAAGCCCCTCACTGGGCTGTCACGGGGGAGCAGACAGCCCCCAGCAGGGGAGGGGGACACAGCATTTGGGGTTTGGGAGGGGCTGAGGGTGCCCATCCTTGGAGGGCAAGAACAAACCCCTCTGTGAGCACAGTCACTGTGCATCGTGAGACCCAGCAGGTTTGGGTGACTGCCCCCAGAGCAGCCCTTTACCCGAACACACAGCTCCAGGTGGATCATTCTGAGCACACAGTGCCAAGCAATCCGCTTCCCAAAGTGTCCCGTTGTGGCTGAGTGGYCGGGTAATTCATGTGACACGGTTCCTGCTCCCCACTGGGTGGACTTGCAAGCACAAATGTCACCATTTGTGAGCATAATTTTTCCTCTTCATGTATGCCTGTGACATTTTCTTTCCACTTACCTTTCCTGGCAGTAACATGCAATCATAGCTRGTGGGAGGGAGCAGAGCAAAGGGGGCAGAGCGGAAGGGGAGCAGGCGAGGCCAAACAGGGCCTCTGGTGCCCAAAGGCAAATGCTTCTCATCTCCCCAAGAGCTCCTGCCTGCTGCCCAGCAGCTTAATTCACAATAAATGCTTCAGAAAGTCGCTGCTGGCAGGAGCTGTGTGTGCTGTGAGCAGCAGAGGAGGGAAAGGCTGTACCTGGAGGTGAAGGTGTACAACAGCCAGCCCCTGGTGGCACTGGGCAGCTCATCCCAGGGCTGCTGGGCTGGTCCTCTCCTGCAACAGGATCGTGGGGAAACCCTACTGCTTTGGCTCATCTCCCATGGGCCCCTCAGCCACAGGAATGAGGGCCACAAGCTCCTGGGGGGTGCCAAACATGCCTGGCTTGTGGCATGGGGCGTGTGGAACCCAGGAGTGTCCTGCAGGTGCAGTGGCCAGCAGTGCTGGCAGCCCAGGCACACAGGCTGGCTCTGGGCTGTGCTGCAGTGACATTCCCAGGCACAGCTGGGTGTCCTGGGCAATTCCTGCACCCCAGAGCCCCTGTGGGATGCCACAGTGAGTGGGGTGCAGTGAGAGCCCACAGGAAACACAGCCCTGACTCTGCACGGGCAGGCACGTTCACTGCATTGACAAACAACACTCACCTGCTTTGGTCTTTGAGAAGACAGTGGAGATCCCTGCTCTGAGATTAATTTGGACAAGCAGGGTTGGTCAGGGCTCTAAACCCAGCAGAGAACATTTTCCACCAGCCCCAGCAGCAGGTGAGAAGATCTTTTCCCCTCCCATTCCAGCACAGCTCACCGTAGATGTCAAACCTCCCCGAGCCTTCCTTTCCCCACGAGTTCCCTGCCCCAGGACCTCCCTGCAGTGACACAGGACAGCWCAGCACAGCACTCAGCCATTCCTCAGTTTAATTCTCTGCAGTGCAACAGCCCAGCCTGGCCTGCAAGGGGGAAGCTCTTCAGAAAGGTCACTGCCCACCCTGTTTTTGGGGAAAGGAGATTGGGAGCACGTGGTCTGTGGAGTGCTTCTGATGAGGAAACCATGCAGAGCCGAGCCAAGCATGAGGGAAAGGAGCCTTAGGAACCCCAGGGACAAGGATTCCTCCAGYCTGGGCTGGGCACATCCCCCTGCAGGGAAGGGAAGGGCAGGACAGAGGTGCTGTCCTCCTCTGACATTGCCCTGTGCCCTTCAGAGRCATTCTGGACCTTGTCCTGGCCAGCTGCAGTGACACATCTGCCCTGCCCTTGTCCCAGAGGGCTTTGGAGATCATCCACACGGGTACAAAGCAGAGCTTCCCTGCCCAGAGGGGCTGCTCTGAGCTGCCAGGYGGGCACACAGGAGATGCCATCAGGCTGCTGAGAGCTCGGGTGTTTCCTCCTTGAGCCATGGCTCCTGCCCTGCATCCAAAGTGCTGCTGGATCTCTTCTTTTTCCTAGGAAAAAATAAAAAAAACCTTCATGGTTGTACATTACTGCCTGCCTGATGTGGAGATCCTTAATTATATTACTTTTTTAAGGCAGAGATCAGGGCCTGGTGCACGGGTGATGATTTCAGTGGCTGTTCCCATTCCAGCAGTCAAAGCCCCAGCACCAGGAGCTGAACCCCAGCAGCATTTCTGCAAGTTCAGGCTCCCTTTCCYCACCAACTCTATTGTGTGCATAACACAGCATCCCTCAGGGAGAGCCCAGCATCCCTCCTGAGCTGGGCTTCCCCAGCCCGGGGAAGGCTCCAGCCCCACCAGAGCCTCCAGATCTTCCCCAGAGCCCCAGGAGGAGGCCACCAGGCCACTCTGCTGTGTGGCACCGAGATATCCTCAGTAAATCACCTTATTTTCTCTTGCTGTGGCTGCAGGAGGAAGCTCAGCCTGTGCTGCTGACAGTGTTTGAGGCAGCCTCAGCCCCMRCCRGYGCTCGCAGCCGAGCCCCTCTCGCCCCGGCACGTTCTCCCGCTTGCCAAAATGTCACCACCTTGCCCATCATCTTCCCTGCGCCCACCTCCCGCGGAAAAAAAAAAACAAACCAAAAAAAGCCACCACAGCAAAAATGCTCATCCATCCCCTCTGCAAGCCAGCAGGGGTTAATGTTGTCAGCCATGACGTCAGGATCCCAATTTGTCCGGAGAGTCCCCCTCCCCAACCACAAACTCCCTCTCTCCTCCCCTCCTCTTGTGACTTTGCAATGAGCAGCAAAACTCCACAGGAGCTGCGGCAACAGCGCTAGGAAGACATCCAGCCCTCCCTGGGAGAGCAGCTCTTTCTGCAGACAGGGATTTATTTATTTTTTACACATGCATATATGTATTTTTTTATTTACTGGGCTGCATTGGTTTTTCCTTTTTTTTTTTTTTTTTTCAGCCCTTTCACGAAAGCTCCGAAGTGATGAGGCTGAGATTTCCCCTAAAATAAAATAACTGCACAGTGGGGCTGGGGTGGCTTCCCCTTCCCCCTCGGAAAATAAAGAGGAAGGGGGAGCGAATAGGTGAAATCCAGAATAAAATCATATTGCTCGAAAACTCACACATCCTCCCTCTCTCTCTCACACACACACACACGCACACACACACACACACACACACACACACGCTCTTTCTCCTCCTCCTCCTCTCTGAAGGTGGGTAGCAGGAGCCATGCAACATCTGCAGAAACGGATGGCAAAAGAGCAGGAGGAAAAATAATCCAAGTGGAGTGCTCAGGGGACAGTGAGTTGTTTTTTTTTTTTTCTTTTTTTTTCCTTTTTTTTTATTTTTTTTTTTTTTCTTCTGCCGCGTACCTGTGAGATTCGATTTCACATTTTGCTGAGCCCATTTTGGGGCATTTTATTTTTCTTTCTCTTGGGATTTTCTCCATTGCCAGAGGATGTCTCTTGTTGAGAGGATGCTGAAAGGAAGAAGAAACGAATTCTTTGACTGGCACTGAAGGAGTGGGGGGGTATTTTTCCCCCTCATTTTTTAGTTTTTTTTCATTATTCTTTTTCTCTAGGAAATCATTAACTGGGGGGGGGGTTGTTTTTTTTTTCCCTCCCCCCCTTTTTTTGGAGGGGGATTTCAGAAGATCCATCTTTCTTTCCCCTCCCCTCCAAAGATTTTTTTTTTCATCCTTCGTCTTTGTGGAAATGTGGACATTTCAGGCAGACAGATTGAGTGGAATTGTCTCTGCTTTAGCAGCTCTTTGTCTCGCCTGCTGTGCGCAAAGGTAAGGACTGCGATCCCAGGCTGCAGGGACAGGGCGGCTGGCACCGGGCTTGTTTGTCTTCTTTGGGGTTTTCTCCACCGATCTGGATGTGGGAAAGGGGAGGGGGYTCTTCCCCCAAATCGCTTCCCGTGSCGTCTGCTGTTGTTATTCCCCGCTCCGTGCCGTTCTGGGGGGAGGAGGGATGCTCACCCGAGRGATGTGGAGCAGACCCTGCGGACAGAGCCCACCCTCAGCCCGCTTGCGGCGCGTGTGCGTCCCCCTCCCCGAGCCGGGGGAAAATGGCCAAACGCAGGGTTTTGCCGGGGAACATGGTGCCCGCAGGAGCCGCCGGAGCCCCGGAGCTGCGCTACGCACCCGGCACAGGCTGCCTCGGCCGTGCCTGTGCCTGCACACGCAGCCACTCTCGCATCCGAGCGAGCTGCGCCGTGCCACAGCCCCGGCTCTGCGGAGCTCCGGGGGCGATGCCCAGGGCCGTGCCTCGGCTCGGATTTACGGCATGCAACACCCTCCTCTGTGGCTGCCGTCCGTCCGGATCCGTCCCTGCGTGTGCGCAGCCATCCGTGCCCGCCTGGTGTGTCACCCCACAGCTCCGGAGCGCAGCTTCACCTGCCSTGCCAGCGGCGTGCCCGGGCTGCGGCTATCGCCGGGCTGTGCCCGGAGCTCTCGCAGCGCTCCAGGCGCCCCTGCAGCCCGGCCGAGGTGCGCGGAGCACACCTGTTTGCTCGCTCATCCGCTGCTTTGGCGCACGGCTGAGCGCTGCCCGCTCCGCCCTCGCCCCGCACACCTGCGGCCAGGTGCGCTCGGGGGAACCGCGGCATYTCCGCGCTCCGCCGTGCCCGGGGAGCAGCGCGTTCCCGACGCGCACCCGMGGGGCCGTGGATGCCCAGATTTGTGTTCCCATAGTTATAAACACGCACAGGCGCAGGCGCGCACCCACCTTGCCCACACCATTCATGCGTGGTCCCGCTGTGTGGGGACACACACGCAGGCAGCCTGGCAGGCTCTGGGCGAGCTGATGTGTGAAATTGCAAGCCCACGGCAGCCTCCTTTGCTCCGACCTGTCCTTGCGTGTGCGTTTGTGTGTCCAGGGCTGATTTCACCTGCACCCTGCGTGTGTATCCATGCACAGCTCGCAGACAAAACACTCTCTCTCCATGTGCACAAGCCTCCAGCTACTCCCACACACCCCAGCCAGCAGCACGGGGTGCTGCTATGTCGATGTTTGGCTGCGAGTGTACGTGGAGATGCAGAGCACATGCCCACTGACACAGAATCAGGGACACGGCACTCCGGAATTCAGTTCACAGGCTGCATGTACGTGCTCCCCGAGCGGATGCAGACCCACATTTGCCAGGAATAGCGCTGACATGCAGGTGCTCGCCCACAGCTGGGCGAACGCACGACTCGCCTCTTCAGTGCCAGGGATGGGGCTTTTGGGATCGAAGGGAGCACTGGGGAGGCAAAGACCTTGTCCTTAATCATGATGTTGGTTTATTCCCTCACTAGGCCAACTTGTAGCTGGTGAGGGGGAAGGAGTCCCCATAGCCCTCTTCCAACTCTGCCCTTTTCCTCAGGGCCCTGACACATTGTTTACTGTCTCCATCTCAATTTCCCTGCCTCTGCGAAGGAGATAACACAGATTCCTGGGTTTATATACTGGGGCAAGGCAAACAGAGATGTCCAAATCCCTTGAGAAACGCACAGTGTCCATATTATGCACGTGGAAATCTGTGTACCTGGGAATGGCTGTCTAGAGAGGAACAAATGCTGGTGCACAACCTTCAATCCACAGCGACAGGACCGTGTTTTGTGTGCTGCAGAACTCACTCACCTGCAGAGAAATCCACAGGTGCAAGCGCAGACAGGGTGGTGTGAAAATGCCCACCTGCACACGCCCCTCGGCCTTTTCACTGTGATTAAAGCTGTGCAAGGAAGGGCTGTGCCCCTCTCAGGAGCACACTCAGGAATGGAGCTCAGCCCCCTTCCCCTGCCAGCACARGGGCTCGTTGGCTGTCCATGAACCACAGCTGGACCTGGACGCTGTCTCACATTTGCACATCCCTGTCCTGCTGAGAAATCCCCGCACACCCAGAGCCCTGAGATCTGYCCAGGCTCCCCAGTGATCCTGCACGCAGGGAAGAGTCTGGGCACCCTGAAACTGAGCCTCGGGAACCCATAAATGCCTGCTTCTGTGCTCATCACACATGGTGTCCACACAGCCCAGCATCTCAGCACAACCCAGCAGAGCAAGGGCTGCACCCACTGTCACCTCCAGGCACCTCCAGCCCCTGGCTGGGATGTGGTCACACACAGCTGTGCATGTGTCAGAGCTGCAGCCAGTGCTTTCCTGTGTCCGTGTGTCTGAGTGCACAGGCAGGGAGTCCCTCCACCCTCCCTAGAGCCAGGGGAGCCCGTCTGTCTGTCTGTCCGTCTGTCTGTCTGTGTGTCCGTCTCTGCGTGCACACACGCGGCCACGCCAGCGCCAGCCCCGCTGTCCAGCCAGGCACGGGGCTGGCAGGCAGAGGCAGCGCCGTGGTGCAGCTTTCCAGGCTGACTTGGATGGATGTGGGAGGCGGTGTTGACAGGGAGACATGCTGTTGTGGTGGGTGACTGCACAGAGCAGCAGTTGTCAGCGGCAGGGTCTCTATTCTCATGCAAAGCAGGGGACGAGGGTGGCACAGAGGCTGGGTATTCAGGCACAAAACCTGGTACACCCCGCAGCACTCAATAGGTCCCGTATTTTTAGCATCCCCTGCTTTCTGGTTCCCCACCTTCGGTTTTGGTTTGGCTCTTGGGCTGGTTTTTAAAGGAACTCCCTTCTTGCTGTAATGGCTGGGTTGGTGTTAGGGAGGGCACCTGCCCCCTCTGCGTGCAGGTTAAAGGGTTGGGAGGGACAGGATTGCTGCTCTGGCACACAGAGGGAAAGATGGACTCTCCTTCCCTGCCTCTGCCTCTTGATCTGCGTTGCTAAGAAGTCACRGTGATGCTGAGTGACAGAAACTGAATTTTTACAGGGCAAAGATCAGCCATGTATTGAGGCCACAGGAAAAAAAGGAGCATTGTTTTCCCGTGTGCCTCAATAATGTGCAAAAAGCCCCGGGTGCAGCGAGGAGCAGAGGTTGCACTGGGCTGTGTGGCAGTGCAGGGAGCCCGCTGGGGGCCACTTGTGCAGGGGGGACMTTGGGACATGCCAGGCCTGTGCTGGGTGATGCAAGACCTGGAGCGAGAGGGAGGGGAGCCAGCCCTGCAAGGGAGAGGCTGCAGCTGCCCCACCACAGCCTGGGGGAACAGAAAGGGTGATTTCTGCCTCTGAGTGTGTCTGTGCTCCCCTCTGCGGGCAGGGCACAGGGAAACACCCTAGGTGTGTGGGTCAGTGGCCAGAGGGCCATTCTCATGGAGGGGTGCAGCAGCAGGAGCCCCAGGGTGCCTACACCAGGAGGGGGTACAGGGGACAGAGTTTGGGTACCCTGGAGTCGGGGTGAGCTGCAGAAGAGGGGCCAAAATACTGCTGAGACTCCTGAGCAGCTCCCAGGATGGCTTGGGGGTGYGGGTAGGGGCTGTGTGGGGCTCGTGGGCAGGGCTGAGAGCTGTGCCAAGGGCAGAAATCACCAATGGGAAAGGAAACAGGGGGGCAGAGCCCATGCTGGGGTGTCCTGGTGCCCCGGGGGTACCTGGCCAGGACCCCTGGTGCCACGCAGAATGACAGAACTCTCTGCTTTTGTCTTTCAGCCCCTCCACTGGAAATATTTCTGTGGTGAAAGAGATTGTGGACAAACTGCTGAAGGGCTATGACGTCCGCCTCAGGCCTGACTTCGGAGGTACGGGGGGAAGGRCAGTGGGCAGWGGSMRKKGSSSWGKGSRSWGKGSMWKKGGCAGYGGGCAGTGGKCARTGGGCAGTGGCAGTGGGCARAGGGCAGWGGGCASCGGGCTGRGGCTGGGGCTGTGTCYGTGCTGGCACCTTGGGCACTCACAGCACGCCCAGAGCTCGGGGAGTGCTCCATCAGACATCTCCAGCCCTGGCCCTCATGCCCTTMTCACCTTCTCTCCCACGTTTCTTCCACCCCTGCTGCTTTTCCTTCTCCCCTCTCTGGCTCCTCTCTTCCACCATTGCCCATTCCTGTCCACCCTGGCATGTTTCTGGGGATGTTTCTGGGGATATTTCTAGAGATGTTTCTGGGGATGTTTTACCACAACAGACATACTCAGCTTTTCCTCTGCTCGTAGCCTTCCTCCATCACAATCGAGTCATCCCTCCTCCACCTCTGCTCCCAGTGCCAGATATTTTGGCTCTTTTCCCTGCAGAGGGCTGAGGTGATTGCTGGGGCTGTTGGCTGGTCTGCAAAGCAACAGTGTGGGTTGAACTATTCCCTGGGGAGCTGGTGGCCTGGCTGCCATTCAGTGGGAGTGCAAGGATCTGCAATTCCTCCCTTGGCTCCTGTGAGCAACCAGGGCAATGACAAGGGCCTGGTGGAGAGGAAAGATGGAAAATCTCTGGGYATGGTCATATTCCCAGGTCCAGCCAAGCTCCAGCTCTTGGAGGGGAGCAGGCAGAGGAGAAGAACACTCCTGACTGCACAGGGAGGGGGATTTGGGGGACTTTGAGCTCAGCCWGCCAAGCTGGGCTCTTTAAAGCAGTTTTTGGGCAATGCTGTTTCCTCCTCGGGAGATGTGTGGGGTTGGGGGTGTTCAGCCTGCAGGAGGATGGGTGCACATTGAGGTGTCCCTGTCCACAGGACTGAAGGAAACACGGTCATTCCTGTGTTCTCAAGGGGAAGAGAGGCCAGGGACAATCTTATGGAGGTGCAGGGGAGGAGTTTTCTCCCAGCAGGGCTGATCCATAGTTCCTTGGAGCTGGGAGTGAAGGATGTCCTCATTGACATGGTTTGAAGGCACCCTGGTGGATTGTGGCTTCCCACCACCAAACCCATCTCTCCCAGAAAGCTCTGGTTTCCCTGGCCCTCCCCCARCCCTGTCCCCATGCACTGATCACCCTGTGCCCTCCAGCAGACTCCCTCCCATCCCACTGTSCCCACTGCCCTCATCTCCTTGTTCTACCCTGGGCTGGAACAGGGGTTTCCAGGTGGCAGCACTGCTGGTCCCTGGCCTCAGGGAGGGCTCTGGGGTTGGGAGATTTGGGAGATGATGTCCATCCCTCCACAGAGCTCAGGAGCAGCTGGCAGGTCACCCCAGAGCCRTGGGGAGTCACTGTGGCTGCAGGTTCTGTAGGCAGACTGGGGGTACCCTCTGCCCTCTCTCTGACCATGGAAGAGGGCTGCATTTGATTCTGTCCGGGAAACATGAACTGTCCCTATCACCTGGCCAGCCCTGGTCACAGAAATTGGTGCAGTCACATTTTATGAGGGGGAGAGCTGCGGAGATGACATAAAACTGGACGAGAACCACGGCKGTGATCACGATCCAGTGAAGCAGGAGGAGATGTGGCTCTGCAGAGCCCCAGAGCAGAGGGAGCCATGGGCTGGGGGTCCTGCAGGTGCCATTTCCTGATTCCAGGTGCCCAGGGCAGCCAGGGCAGGGTGCAGCCCTCCCCTCAGAGCGGTGCTGGGGCTGGGCTCGGCGGGCTCTGCGTCCTCCCGGGCTGCAGGATGGATGGGGCTGGGCAGCCCCGGCCTTTTATCTGATTTCACTCTGAATTCCYCAAGTGCAAGYTGCATTTCTCCTCACTCGAGCAAASAAATAGAATTATGACCACAATGCCCTCCCTGTAATCGCCTCAGAGCTGCCCTTCACCCTTCCTTGTCCTTCCCTTTGCTCATGAGGGCAAAGCCCTGCTGGGGAGCACCTCGGGATGCCCACACTGTCAGCATTCCTGCCTCCCTCCCCCTGAGGACAAGCTTATCCAGACAAAATTCCTGCAGCATTTACAGCTRGGCTGAGCCACGAGGCTGGAGCTGGAGATGGTTGGTGCTATGAGCCCAGGGRAAAGGGGTGGAAGTTTCCTGGTGCCACTGCTGTACCCAGAGCTCACCAGCTGTCTGGGGTTTTGGATCAAACCCATTTGTAGGAGAAATCCAGTGGGATGGTGCTGGGATGTGTCTAAGCCGTGTGGGATGTGTGTAACCCAGTTCATCCCGCTGTGGACAGGGTGAAGTTCCCCTGATAAGTTGTGTGCAGCAAAAGGACCCGAAGGAGCAGCCTGAAGTTGTGTCAGGGGAAGGTTAGGCTGGTATTTGGGAACAGTTCTTCCCCCAGAGGTGACTGGGACCTGGAACAGCTCCCCAGGGAATGGTCCCGGCCCCGAGGCTGCCAGAGCTCCGGGAGCGTTTGGATAAAGCTCTCAGGGACGGGGTGGGATTGTTGGGGTGTCCTGGACAGGGCCTGGGGTGAACTGGATGATCCCTGTGGGGATCACAGCTCAGSATGTCCTGTGATTCTCTGGAAGGGGCACGATTTGGGCAAATCCCCGTGGGTGTGCAGCCCTGGGACCCATGGGACTGGGCTGGGCTCCTGTTCAATATCCTGGGGACTGGCCTGTCATCCAGGAYTGCCCTGTAGCCCACCCTGTGCTGCACTTGGACTGTCCCTCCTGTTCCTCCTGTGCCTCCTGTCCCTCCTGTGCCTCCTGTGTCTCCCAGCTGGGAAAAATCCCCTGTGCTGGGGGAGCTGATCCCACTGCCCACTGGTGCTCTGGTCCTGGGAACAGCGGGTAGGGCGAGCTGTGAATGGCCAAGGCAGCGTCTCAGAGGGGTGGCAGATCCTGCTGGGAGCCCCGTGCCCTGGAGCAATGTCACAGAGCTGCTGGGGCTGGCCCAGCAGTAACCAGGGCGTCTGGCTGAACAGGATTACCTGAGTGGAGCGGGCTGGAGCAAAGCAGCTGCCCCTCAGCTGCCCACGAGCCAGGGTGAGTTGTGCCAGGAGCCCCTCCAAAGGCAGAGCCTTCATCCATCCCTCTGCAGCTCTGGGRTGAGGCACTGGGGACAGGAAGGTCACAGCAGCTGGTGCAGGGCTCCCCAGAGGTGTGGGCACAGCAAAGTCCTTCCCCAGCAGATTCCCAGGGGAGAAACTCAACCCACAAAAATGATAACCCAGTCTGCCTTCCCTCTGTCCCTTCCCTGCTCCCTCCTGCTCTCTCYCGTGTTTTCCTCCTGCAGCAGGGCTGTTTCCATCCTGCCATCCTGCCCCTGTCAGTGGCACTCACCCTGCACTGTCCCTGTCACTCAGCCCCACTGGCACTGTCCCCCTCCCCGTCCTGGGTGCCTCCTGCATTCCCCCACAGCTCTGCCTGCAGAGCAGGAGGAACCGGGCATTTCTGGGTGTGAGGGCACTGGAGGAGCCTGTTCCATCACCATTCACCACAGTGARGGAATTCCTGCACCTCACAGCCTTTCCAGGAGAGCCCCAAGGCTCATCTCAGCACCCCCCACCCTGCCTGTGGTGCTTCCACAGCTCCAAACACAACTCCAGTCTCCCCAGTCCTCTTTTTTTTTTTTTTTTTTTTTT
>NW_026623352.1:294312-318354 GCF_030028575.1 Malurus melanocephalus
TTTTTTCCCTGAGAGAGAGAAACAGAACTCCGCCTAATGCCAAAAGGAGGACAGGCCTGCTGGGGATTGCAGTTCACTTTTTAATTTTGAGATGCCTCGTTAGCTCTGGGCCGAGCTGAGTGGCTGAGAAGCGTCAGGCACTGTCTCCTGCCTCTCCCCATGCCCTTGGAAACCCATCAGGCCCGTGAGCAGCTCGGCTCCCAGGGGTGGTGCTGTGGCAAGGAGTGCCCCTGATGGGGGGACACCAAAGGGCAAAGCTGGACCCGTGTGGGGATGAGGGAAAAATCTGGGAGCATCTCCACAGGAAAACCATCCTGGTCAGGGGGAGCAGCCCGAGGGACAGTCCCCTCTCGATGCCAGCTGCAGGGTCACACCACGCTGGAGAGGTGTGGGACAGTGCCAGGGGGACCTGCAGGGACCACAGAGGGTCAAAAAACCAACCCAAAGGGTCTGGCCAGGGCTGTGGGAGCTGGAACAGCCTTCAGGAGGGATTTGCAGGGGAGCAGCAAGGTGTTCAGGGCTCCAGAAGGGAGATCTTGGTGCTGGAGCTGCGAGACCAGCAACAACACAGAGAGAGGCCTTGGGGTCTTTGGGACAGGACATTGTCCTGCCAGGGACACCAAACCACAGGTGGGTGCACCCAGCTGGCCCTGGCCCGAGGGATGGACAGGCTGGGGGTGATTTATGGAGAACAATAATTACACCACGAGGCAAGCAGGATGATCGTCATTTCGGACTAGGTGGGCAGGGGATGCTGCAGATAAATGTCTGGGAATCATTGCAGAGCCACGGGGAGGGAGGCAGGAGCTTTCAGAGCAGCACCCTGCCTCTTGTAAGTGCTCTTGGGCACTCACTCTCAGAAGCATTAGCTCCATAGAAGAAAAAAAGAAAAAAAGAAAAAAAAAAAAAAAAAAAAAAAGGAAAAAGAAAGCAAAGGAAGATCGTACTGCCCCGGGGTAGAGAAGGCAGTGAGGGAATGGCAGGAAGATCCCACCTGAGCTCAGTGACTCAGCTGCTCTCTGTTGGTGCAGCATTTCCAGCCCAAAACTTTGCAGGAGTTCCAAGCAGATGGCCCTTTATGGTTTTCCAGTGTCATTTGCAGATCTTGGTAGCCAAAAGCAAGGCTGAGRGTGCAGAGCTCCTGGTGCTTCTCCTGGGTGGGTGCAGGTGTCTGGAAATGCTTGGTGAAAACAGAATGACYGTGGAGCCCTTGGCATTGCACAGTAAATCCTAGGTGTTCGTGCCTGTGGATCCAGCAGCTTTCCCTGCCCCGTTTTTAATTCAAACTTCCCTAAAGAAAATCAGCACTTAAGGGGTTTTGGGCTGGAATGAGCCTGATCCTCCTCCTCATCTGCTCTGTCATGGTCCTGGCTGCCCAGCTCTCATCACCCTCATTTGGGACATCCWAACCCCTCCTCAGTGCAATATCTTGGCCTCCATCCTTCCTGCCCCCTGCCCCTCCTGCTCTCAGCTCCTCTCTGCTCCATCACACCTCCACCCTCCTGGGCACCCAGCCCCGCTCCCAGTCCTGTTTATTCCCCAGTATTCCTTCTTCAAAGGCCACTGAGCAGAGCCACAGATGAGATCCTCAGCCCTTCCCTGTGTAACAGCATCGCTTGAAACCCAGAATTGTAAAAATAAATGATTGCTGATGCACAAAGTGTTGCAGTGAAGCACTGTCAGTGGTTCAGGGCTCCAAAACCAGCGGGGCTGAGTGGCTGTGCTGGGCTGGCAGGGAGGCAGCAGGGGATGGGGGAGCCTGAGCCCTGCCCCACCAGCCCTGTGTGCCTGGCAAACAGAAGGAATGGCAATTTGGTTTCTTCCACAGTCAAGGCTGGTGGTATTGTTAAAGTCTTCCCAAAAATGTCCTTGTTTTCCACTGCGTGTAGGGTGGTGGTTTTTTCCAGGCAGCCAGCTTGCTTTGGAGTTTTGAAGGGGAGGGGGGGAAATTTTAGGAAAAATGATTCAGAAATTTCTGAGAACGAGCCAAGGCGTGTTCGTGCTGGGGTTTTTTTTTCTGTCCTGAAATGCTGGGGGCTGAAGCTGGCAGCACCTGCAGCGGGGCTGGCCCCTGTGTGTGCAGAGCAGGTGGGTCCCCAGGGCCACCAACCACCTGGCTGGCACAGGGCTGTGTCCCCTGGGTGCTGAGCAGCACCCAGAGCAGGGATGGTGCTGCAGGAGGAGCAGGGTGAGGGGCTGTTCCTGGGGGACAGCTCACCTGCCCTTCCAACCTTCAGTCCTCAGCTTCCCAGCTCTCTTCCCCTCCTCTTCTGTGGCAAAAAAAATGTTTAAATCTCAGAGCAGCCAGATTCAATTTTCCTTTTGCTTCTGAGATGCCTTGAGCCAGCTCTTTTGGGGCAKGGGATTGAGATTTAGCAGGAAAGCTCTCGTCCCACCAGGGACAGCTCCTTCCCTGCCTGCAGGAGCTGGACACAGGTGAACCTGAAAGGCTGCACTCCACAGAGCCTGAAAATGGAGCCTCCACCAGGAAATGTCACCCTTCTGTCCCCATAAAGTCACTGGGCAGAGGAGCAGCTCTGGGTTGGAGGGCAGAGSGGTAATTATGGATCAGGCTGGGCAAAGGAGTTAATTGAGGAAGGACAGACAGAAGCTGTGTGCAAAGTTTGCACAGCCCAGTGTCACTCAAGGCCAAAGCAAAGGTGGATATCTCCCAGGGCTGTCCATAGTCCCACTTTCCTTCCTGACTAAAGATTATCAAGAAAAGGCCATTCTTGGTCAGCCAAACTGGCTGTGGCTGTGCTGCCCTCACTTCCTCCCCAGTTTATGTGACTCCTGGCTCCAGACCKTGGGTCACATCCTCTCTAGGGCTAATCCAGAAGGAAGATGACAACCTCCTGCTGTTGTGTCTTCCTTCATTAACTGAAGTGGCAGGAAATGAAAGGATCCCGTCCTTCTTGGGACATATGTGGATGTTAACACATTGCCACATGATGGAATTTCTATTTTTTTCACTTTGCTCTTTTTATACGAAATACATGCTGTGAAAGGGACTCGGAGGCTGTAAAGTCAGACACAGAAGATTTCAGAAAAGCCATAATTGGGGTTTCTCCGGGGATCTGTGTTTGGTGCCCTTGGGAGGGTGCATCAGGAGGCAAGGTCCAGCAGTTCTTCCTCCTGAACAGCCCCACAGAGCACACCAGAGATGCCATTTCCACATGGAGCTGGTGTTTGTCATTCCCTTCATTCCATGGGGGAGCAGGGCACTGGGGACCAGCTGAGGTGGCCTCAGCAGGTGATTGGGGCGGGTTGAGCTGATGGTCTGATGCAAAGCAGCCAAAGTCCATCTTGGGCTWGTGCTTTCCTGGCTGCTGTGAGCCCATGGCCGCTCTCAGCACAGGATCAGCTGTTTTTATAACCATTGTGTAGCACTGCTGTACAGCAGGAGCACGTTCACAGCTCTCCCACCCCGAGAAAGCCAAGGTAGCCCTGCTGCGGGGTGCCCAGTGAGAACAGGAGATGCTGCAGCATCTCAGCAGTGCTGCAGGCAGGCACTGCCCGTTTGGAGCTCGCCCCTATTGATTTCAGGCACAGCTGTGAGCACTCAGCCCYGGTGCCCCAAGAGAGGGACACGCAGAGTTCACCACAGCCCGTGAGCCGCAGGGGCTGGGGCAGGATGGAGCTGCAGCAACCCTGGGACACATCCAGCCCTAAGAACAGAGCTCAGCCACACTGACATCTSCCCTTTCCTGGGGGCTGCCCCCCATTCTCTTCAGGGCTGTCAGAGACCCCACTGTCAGCACTGCCCTCCTGCAAATTCATCCTCTATCAACCAAGGGAAAGGAATAGCCAGGATGCTGTGGACTGTTTAATTAAGAGCTGGCTCTGTTACATCCATTCGGCAATGGGCATCCTTCCACCTAAATTCATCCATTTTGTTTTCCTCATGGTTTTTTTTTTTTGTTTTTTGGGTTTTTTTTTTTGAGGGCAGTAATATTTTCGAATATTAGAGCAGAGCTTGTGAACCTCTTGAACACACTTGTGCATTCATGTGTGGCCACACCTATGATCCTCCTTCCAAGACAGGAATCTGTGGCACAGAGCAGTGGAGGCAGTTTTGGGAGAAAGCAGCAATGGAGATGAGTTCCCCTGAGCCTCAGCCCAGAGTCAAACTGGCCCATGTGTTTCTGAACAAGCTGTCTGCCTGCTTTTCAGGATTTGGTGTTCAGTGGGGAACATGCAGGTTTGCTGTCACCCATTCCAGTGTACTCCCACTGGAACTGGAGGAGATGTTGATCCTCATGCTTATTGTGTTGGATAAATGCATCTGGTTGCCCTTCTCCTTCCTGTGCCCCCCTGGCTGGTGCAGTCCCTCCCTGCAGCCCCACTCAGGCCCTACACAGCTTTTTCCATGGCACTGGGCTAGCAAGGACCCCTCAGAGATCTCAAAACAGATGCCATCATCATTTTCACTATGCATTTAYTCCAGGAATTTTGCCTTTGCTCTTAGTCACAGAATTTTTTACAACAAGGTGCAATGAATTCGAGTTACCGATTAGCAGAATAATTCCAATACTTCTTAATTAATTACCTGACTAAAAGCAGATTGTTGTTTATAGCCAGTCTGGAGGAGGTTTGCCACATCACCTGGACCCAATCTTCCTCCCTGACAAACATCTACGTAACACTCACCATTTCTGAGATTATTCCTGCCAGTAAACTTGCCTTCGAGGGGCTGCCACTGAAAGCAAAATGTGAAAGGAGTGTAAAATCCATTAGTAGAAGTCCTTTTGATTACTCAAAATATATTCCCACTGCCCTGGAGCTGTTCATCAGCGCAGCTTTACATACCTGCATTGTTCATTTCCTAAGACTCCCAGGATCCCAGTTAGGCAGAGAAATATTTTTAATCCACATAACACCAAAAAGCCAAGGAATATGCTGTAGTTTTCCTGCTAGGTGAAAGAGATTCTGTGTATGCCTGTCACTTTTCTCACCTATGTCTGGTTCAAAGAAAAAAAAGTTGGAGACTTCTACAGCGTCAGGCTGGCTGGATGTAAGATGGTTCTTTGATGGTACTGTTTGGTCTGTGAAATCCATTCTTGCACAGGGCCCTTGCTGGAGGTTTTTATGTCTTGCTGTTTCATGTGAGACACCACACACTTGTTTAAGCTTGGCCAGAAACGTGGACAGAACAAAGGATGTGTTTAATGAAGGTGGTTCAGAGGGATTCACATCACCTCTGTGGGAAAGGGCAAGGCTGGATGCTGGAGCCCTTTAGCATGATCAGAAGGGTCAGTTAAACAGGATTTCTGGAGATGCAGGGATTGATCCTGTTCCCATGGAATGGAGGGGAGCAGAGCCCTTCTCCCTCCCCCCTGGGATGTGGGAGCGCTGCTTTGCTCTGAGCAGGACAGGAATTTCAGGCTGGGCTGGGAACCAGCTCCTGCAGGCTGTTTTTTTTTGGTTGTGCCATTCATCCCTGGTTCTGTGTCACAGCTAAAAACTCTTCTTCTCCTCTGATCTTCCCCCCTCCCCTTCCTGTTTCTCCTGTTCTTTGCAGTCCTGCAGGAATGCTGCTGTTAAATAATTGTGCTCTCAGAGATGTCCGTGCTTATGACAGGGGTGAGCCTCAGCCCAAYCTACCGTGTCCACAATTCCCCTCCCCAGACCTCAGGACCTCTCAGTTCAGCTCTGGGATGGCTCCGAGTGTAGTTCTGGTTGGAAGAGAGAGACTCTGTAAAATTACATCTTGTTGTTCCATATTTATTCTCCCTCAGTGGTTTCCATGTCAAACTTGCTCAGTTTACCAGTCAAAACAAGATATTTCTACCTGCCAGCTCTGCCAGCTCAGCCTGGGCTCTGGAAATCAAGCTGTGCTCTCTCTGCCCTGGACATCATCACTCGCCAAAAAGGATTCTCAGATCGGGGYTGAGCTGGATGTGATGTTGATTGTGCACAAATATAATTTGTTCTCGGGTGGTGTGAGGGGCTCTGTATGACAGAGAGCAACAAGGCTCGTGTGCTGCACAAATATTGATTAAAAAATGTCCCCCACCACCTGGGGGAGGATGGGCCACCATTGGGGCCATTTTACCCCTTGGGGACACCAAGAGAGGGCAGGTTTTGAGGAAAAAAACCCATGGTAGCACGCGGAACAGCACTGGGAAGTTCTGCTTCCTGCTATTCTCTTTATTTGTGAGAACACACCTAAGCACCAGCTCTTGTCCATTGTTTGGTCACCAAACTGTGACCTTCCCTTCAGCTGGGGTGTCCTGTGGAATCTCTGCTGGGAACAGGCATGTGGGGCCACTGCTTGCTGTGGGGAAATGTCATGGTACAGCCATGGGAAAGGCTCTTAAAGGCCATTAATATTGTTCACAAAGAGTTCCCCTTCTGAGGGGTGAAGCAGAAGGACTTTCCTCAGCACCCCTTTCCAGAAAACTCATTAGCAGARTGTTTCAGATAACACATTCACTGTGTATGATCGTGTCATAGGGGAGGAAACACGGGAAGGGTGTCCTGGCTACTGCAATGTTTTCACCTTCCACTCCTGTGCTTCTGCAGTGAGCCCTGCCACAGGCTGTCACCAGGCAGGGACACAGAGCCTTCCCTGTCCCCTTGTGAGGCTCTCCCCGAGCCTGCAGAGCCGTTCCAGCCACCAAAACCCACGGTGGGCTCTATCTGTGGCACAGCCCAAGGGCAGTGGAGGAAACAGAGTGACTGCCATGGCTCCTGTGACACTTTGTCACCCCCTGCTTGCGCTTGGGACAGTCAGCTGAGATGGGACAGCACCAGAGTGCCTCTTCCTCTTCCCCAGGATGGGTTTTCTGGGCAGATTTTCCCAAGCACATCCCCATGGAGCATCTTACTCTTCTCTCAGGCACATGGAACAATTCCCTGCTCTCTTTAGGGAGCGTGGTGCTGGTGACACCACAGCAGGTGACTCCTCCAGGCTGGGGGGACCTTGTTCCACAGGAAAAGCCGCATCCAAGGGTTGCACTGGGCACTTGGATGGGTGAGCATTAAACAGAAGTGGCAAATTGCAGGGGGCAAAGCTCTGGGTGTCACATCAGAAGCTGCCAGGCCAGGAGAGGAGCCCACCMAGGTCACAGATGTCACCTGGAGAAGGTCTGAAGAAAAGCCCACCCTCCTGGCTTGTGGAGAAGGATCTCAGCTTGGCAGGAAATTTTTGGGAGTGAGGGAGAGGGTAGGCTATGAGCTGAATTCTTCTTGTTATCCTCCTTTCACAGCAAAAATAGAACATTTATCACAAGTTCCCCTACATGTTTTTCTTCCCTGTTGCACACTAGCTCCTTGCTAGTATTTGAAGCTCCAGAAAAAGGAAATTGATGAGTACTCAAGTTAATAATGTGTGCTTATTGTGTTGATGAATTGCTGGAGATGAATATATGTGTAAAAGCTCTGCAAGATTCGCTCATCCATGCATCCTGAGTGAAAGCAATTATTTTGGTGAGCAAATGGGACTTGGGTTTATGTCTTAATAAAGAGGTTCTGGGTAAAAGGCAACTTTTGTCCTGGACATCAGCACAAATAAATTCTTACTGAAAGAGTGGAAACATCGACACAGGGGGCAATCTTTGAAAAGTGAACAACTCAGAATCCTTTTTCCTACAGAACTCTTGCAGTTCTTGGTCACCACTGAATTTACGAAGATCTTCTCTTTCTTCAGACTGTGGAGAAAGGGCAGGACCACCTGAACAAAGCACATGCAAGAGCCTCAGGATGTAAGGGATGAAAACTTATCCCATGTACAACATTTGGAAAGGGGGAGGCTTGTTTTTGTGTGAATGCTTTGTTTCTCGTGATTCCTCACTCAGATATGAATTTCATGTGAATGCAATGATATTTTCAGGCGTGACTCACTGCATTTTTTTTTCAATACTTGCCCTGTAAATTGTCCTGACTGCCCCTGAGCACAATAACCTTGGGCATGGTGCAAGTTAAGCACTGGCCATCCTATTCCTTTTGTTTCTTCCCCACGTGCTGGGCATGTCCAACTGGATTCAATCCAGGAGTTCCATGCTGTGGCATCCTTTATAGACAAGAGTCTGTAAACAGTGATGAGGAGGTGTGACTAACTTATAAAAAAATTGAAAACGGGGAAAAAAATGAGAAAACACCTTGTTGTTGTCACTTTGATAAAAATGACAAGTCCAGATATTTTGTTGTTGTTACAAACACTTCCAAGACAGCGMAATGGATTTGATGTGAACAGAGGAGCTTGTGTTAACCCATTTAAATTAATTTGGCTCAGCTCATTTGCAGCTAAGGGGATTAGATKGCTCAGGATTTGGTAACGTGTGAGAGTGTTTTCCCAGACAGGTCACTCTCTGTAGTCCAGGCCAGCTCTGCAGTCACTTTGGGGGATTATATTTCCAGTCTATATAAGAGGGAGTCTCCTCCATGGAGAAAACATTTATTGGTCATGTGCCAGGAGAGCCCCAGCAYTGAAAAGCTGGGTCAGGAACTTTGTGCCCTGTGTGGGCAGGTGAGAAGTGAGACATTCCAGTGGGCAACAGAGGAGAGATTCCCACAGCTGGCAGGCAGGAAAAACTGCTAAAGGACCTCAACTGTGGGCCATGCTGGCAGCCCCACCATGGAATGGAATGGAATGGAATGGAATGGAATGGAATGGGATGGGATGGGATGGAATGGAATGGAATGGAATGGAATGGAATGGAATGGAATGGAATGGAATGGAATGGAATGGAATGGATGCCCCACACACAGCAGCACCACCCCTGCCCTTGGGGGTGGTTTGGCTGTGAAAAGGAGGAAGGTGCTGTGGTTTTCCAGGTGTTTTGCTGCACTCCTGGCTCTACAAGGGGTGTCATTATGTTGGGGGAGTGCAGGGGATTCAGCCCTAATCCTATTTAAAAATTCGTGTGCATCTGTGGACCTGGTGGTGCTAGAACTTGTACAGCAATGGAGCATTTGGCATTGCACAGAGTGTTTTCCAGGCTGTGATGAGTYCTGGGGGTTGGGGTCAGTTCAGAGAGTGACCTGTGGAGCTGGAGATGGGGCAGGAGGGGCAGCTGTGGTGGATGTGCTATGAGAAAGCTGTAGGTCCATGGTTAAACACCCTGCTTCATTTTGCACCTTTCCCCAAGGGATTCAGGATATTTCATGTCTGTGTGCAATCCTTTCTGAGGATCTGCCCCCTTCATGAGCGGGGTGCCAGGCAGTGGGCTGGGAATTGAGGAGCAATAAGGTGTCAAAGGCTCCTGAGCCTGTCCCACCTGGAGCAGCAGAGGCTCTGGGAGTGCCCTGGCTGGCTCCAGGAGATGGAGCAAACACAAGCTCCGATGGCCTGAGTGAAACCAGAAGGGCTGGGCTATCCCTGAGTCCATCCCAGCTCCCCAGGCAGGCAGAGCTGTGCCCCAGGGCTGCACTGGCAGGGCTCTGGGGAGCTGCAGTTGCCTGCCAGGATGCTGACAGAGGTAGGAGGGAAGTCTTCTCAGGTGGAGAGGTGTGGGGGCGGCCGATGAGCGTGGGCACCAAGCTGCACGYTGCTGCTGGGGAGAAGATGCCTGCCTTGTGTTGCTCTGCTGTCCTCCTGCTACTACTGCTGCTGGAGAGGAGCTGGAGGGACCTGGGCTGCTCAGTGGCTCTGATCACCCAGGATTAGCTCAGTGTAAACAGGGAAATGTGGTGTTTCACAGTGCCAGCTCTGCAGRGAGGGATGGCACAGGGAAACACCAGCGTGTGCTCTGCAGAGCCTCAGGGCTGCTCCGTGTGGGTGCCCTGGGGGACACGGTGAGGGCAGGTGACCAACCCTGCAGGAGGCTGGAGCATTGCTGTCACCTCCTGAGGGTCAGGGCTGCATCCACCGTCTGCATCTTCAGAGTTCCCACAAAGAATCCCATGGCTGTGGTGTCAGCTGGGCATTGCTGGCTCCAAGGGATGGATGGATGGATGGGTGGATGGATGGATGGATGGATGGATGGATGGATGGATGGATGGATGGATGGATGGATGGATGCATGGATGGATGGATGGATGGATGGGAGCTGGGACTCAGAACTCTTGGTAAAGTTCCTTTTAAAGGGTTGATTGCTTGTGACCCACAATCCCAGTGCCAGGTTGATGATGATAAGTTCTGGGGAGGTGATGCAGTTATGTGTCTGTAGAGCTTGGCAAACCTGGGARCTCATTTTCCTCTTGCTGTTCTGTAACCTTCCCAACTGTGCATCACCTGGGCAAGAGATCCACAAGCAGAAGGCCTTGGAAGGCTGTCTTCATCACTGAGGATGGAACAGCCTTAAAAATCCATCTCCTGAATATTGACCTAGGCCTCTTCCAAGAGCAGATGATGTTCTGAGTAGTCARTAATTTTTTTTTTAATGCTGAAAACCCCGTGTGTGTGTACAGGTGYTCTGCTGGACTGGGTCCACTGGCAGCCCAGATGCTCTAAGGTTTGGTGTCTGCTCTCTTGTTCCATTTTTAAGCCTGTACATTTGAGACCTTGTTTTTATTCAGCTTGGGTAGCTGTCTACCAACATCTTTTAAAATCAACCTTGATTTAGCTTCYTCTGTAATCCTTCAATCCCTCTGGGACAACCTTTACACTGTTTTTGCAGCCAGCTGATTGTTCTCTCTCACTTCCAAATTTCCATGGGATATTTGCAATATCCCACTCTAATACCTACTAATCCATTAAAAATACCCATGAGATAGATTAGGTAATCCACTGTGCCTCACAGACCGTGCTCCTTAACTCTCTGCTTCCCCTGGAGCAGTCACAGAACGGGTGCTACATCTGCCCTGCTCCTCCAGAAGGATCCCTCAGCGCTGGCTCAGGAGCATGCACAGTTTGCTCGAGAAAATGTTCTRTGACTGCTCAGATCCACAGGGAGAACTTCATGTGACAACAGGCTGGGGCTGGGCTGTGCTAGCCAGGTTAACCTGTGTGCTTGTGAGGAGCAGTGCTGGCAGGAACAGAGGTCAGCCCTGCCTGTTCTGTGTGAGCTGTGTCCCCTGGATTGCAGAAAAGCCTGTCTCGTCCTGATACCTTGGGTTTGTTCATGTTTGGATATTCTGAAAGTCTGCTCAGGAGCTGTGCTGTGGCTGTACCCTCCCTTAGATGTTCCAWGTGTGCTCTCCTTGATATCATCAGCCTGGCGAGAGCTTCCTCCAGTTTGGCATTTCCTTGGGAAGTCCCAAGTATTCCCCTTTCTTAAATGAATATTGCAGATTCACTCCTCTGGCTGGATRAGGTGACGTGCCAGGATGCCAGGAGAGGAGAATGGCACAGGCTGGGAATCCTCATTATCCTCCTTGCTCAGGGTGCTGCTGTGCCTGGTGCAGTGTAGATGGATGGAAACCATAYCAGGGTCAGGCAAAATCTCGTTCTGTGCATGGGCTCCATGGGGTAAATACCACCAAGCACTCCCTAAAGGAGTATGGCAAAATGTAGGAAACATGTAGGAAACCTGTCATACCCAAGCAACCGTTTGCTGCCAGACCTGCTTGGAGAGTAGCTGCCATCTCCATGGGAACTGGTGGTGGTAGATATCCTTCCTGCCTTCCTGCTCCTGCAAAACCATGAATCCATAGAGAAGGAGCAGGCACTGACAGCCCCAGACACCCTGGAGGATGGGACTCTGTCTTTTAGCTCCAAAATCCCACTGAGAGGTTCCTCAGCASCACCAAGTCCCTCATGCACCCTTTCCCCCCAGAGGCAAAAAGGCAATGGTGGATTTGCTGACTTGCCATGAGCCCATCTCTCCTTCTGGTAATGCATACCARTGCCCAAAAGTGTGATGCCATGATGTGCTGTGCCCTTTGAAATCCAAGGGATTCCATGGGGTGACCTGCTGGGAGTAGAGGCAGAGCTTTAATATCAGCCAAAATGTGTTTGATGTTTCTGGCTGTTGTGCTGAGCCTGGCAAAAGAAATGCACAGCACTGGCTGTGGGTGGGGGAGAGATCATGGAAATGAGAGTGGAAAAAAAAACAAGCGAGAAAAGGATTGGAAAGCGTTAAATGGATGTTTAAACCTAGATTTTATTGGAAAAGTTTAAGTAGGTTCTTAAGGGACCCTGCTGAACTCGATGCTTCCAGATGTCACTGCAAATCAGAGATGCTGGATGAAAGTGGTTCCCAGAACATTTCTGCTTTCATGATACATGGTCAACTTTCCTTGTTCCTCAAGCAATGTTAACACTGAACTGAGTTTGTGCTTGATGCTGTACATAAGCTAAAATAAAAGGAAGGGAACAGGAAAATCAGTGTTGGGAAACTTCTTTRTGATGTGGCTTGTGTAGCCTGCTGGGATGGCATCTTTTAGACATTCTCTCGTTGCTGTAGCAGAGCCTCAGCCCCGAGATCTGTAAGCACAGCTATTATGCAGACAGCAATTTGTGTGCTCCTCTTGCAATCTTCCTTGTGTGCTGAAAACCCAGGAGCGTTTCCATTCTGCCTGCACTGGAGTGTAGTAAATTTGAGCGTCCTGACAACAGGCTGGCCTCTGAGTTATCTTTTGGGTGGCTTGAAAAAACCRTGGCCCAGGACTAATTAGTCCATCAGCCAAAAATGATTCAAGGCTGTCTGTTTGGGCAGGGCCGGAGGGAGATTTATGACGAGGATGAATGTTTCCATGCAGGCAGTGCCTTGTGAGCGCGGTGCTGGATGTGCCGCTTCTGCACCTCCAATTACCTGGGAGCTCTGGGCTCCCAACTAACCACGTCTGTCAGGCCTTGTGTAACCAACTGATGGCTGCACRTAGCAGTGACGTGGGCCCTGGGTCRGAGCTGTAAACACAAAGCCAGGCTGCCCCGAGGTTCAGGGCTGGGAACAAAGCAGAGGCAGCGGCTTGGGAGAGCCATTTTCCACAGAGAGAGTGGGGAGATGCTGATAGACTGCTCCTGCCTCGCTCAGGAGCGGGCAGGGAACACTGAAGGGGAAAGTGCTGGCAGAGGAATTAAAGACTGGTCATGCCTTTGGCAGAATGAGATTSTCCTGAGTGCTGATCCTGTTGGGTGGGAAGGTCATTGGAAATGCAGTCCCATGGTCCTTTAGCAGCAAACCTGGCCCTCTTCATGCTGCCTGCATCACCCTCTCTGTTCAGACACACTTCCACCACACAGGGCAAGGACTGGCTGGTTTGGGGCTCCAGTGCTGCCCTTCAGCTTCTGAAGGCTCAGGATTGGGGAGCAGGGTTTTGCACAGATGGATTCTCATGCCCATGGGTATTTACCATTGCAGGGTAAGGCACAGACCTGTTCTCTATGTAGGTTTAGCAACTGAAGCCTCTAATTTTCTCTGGTTGGCTTTGTTTACTCAGCAGAAGACCTAAAAGCAGCTTTGCTGCTGCTGCAGGGATCTCAGAGACTGGTGATGCCACAGGCAGGGTGCACGCAGGGAGCGCTGAGGCTCATGCACAAAGCTGTCTTGAATAATTTCTCCTCTTGTCCAGAAGAGACAGGGCTGTGCTCCCTCCTCCTGCATGCGTGAGGCACTGGAAGGGCAGGAGCTCAGCTGCCCCTTTGCCATCTCCAACCTCCCACACAGAGGGAGCAGCCCCCAGGATGGGTGCAGTGGCTTTGGAGAGGATTCAGGAGGATTTTGAACAGGGGACGCTGCTTTTTCTTCTGTCTGTACCAGTCTGTGGCATGTCATAGCTTCAGTGGCTGGTTTGTGGATACCAGGCTTTAAAATAGAGATGTAGACAAATTGGCAAGAGGCCAGAGGAGAGCAGCACTAATTGTCAGAGCTTTAGAAAACATGACCTCTGAGGAGAGGTTGAAGAAATCAGGTGCATTTAATCTAGACAAGGCAGTATTGGTGGGGGAGGGAGGGGGATGTCATGGTTTCTCAGAACATAAAAGCTGTTGTTAAGGAAGGATGATTGATTTGTTCTTTCACTATCGTGGAGKGGGGGTGATCAGACTAAACTACATTGAAACTGCAGAGAAGGTTTGGTTTGGGTATCTAGGAAAAGCCTTCAGTGCAGTGAAACGCAGGAAGGAATCGCTCAGGGRAGCTGTGAAATTTCTGACACCCTGTTAATGCCTTTGTTCCTGCAGCTCAGACTAAAGGGTAATTTTGAGGCTGATCCCTGTCCCTCAGCAACTGCAAACCTTGGCACTGCCAGGTCCACGTGGCCAGGAATGCAGGGACCAGGAGCCTTCGAGCCCTGGCTGTAGTTCATAAAAATGATGTGGCTTCAGTGGCTCATAAATCGAGCTCTGTTCAGCTGCCCACTGCTTTGGAGTCTTTTTGGCTGTGTCTGTACTGCATTGGAGATCTGAGGGCAGAGGAACCCAAGCTTGCTCTGGTGTTACCTTTTTGGGTAGGAGTGATTAGAGGGAAGCTTGAGCCTCAGCTCAGAGCTGCTGCCTCAGTAATCACCCCCCTGTCCCACTGAATTTGTGCTTTTGTCTTTGGTGAGCTCTGCAGCTGAGGCACCWGGCTGAGATCTGGGAGAGATGTCCCAATCACCTCTGGCTGCAGTGCAGGCACACACAGGCTTGGAAGCACAACCTTCCCTCCACACTTGTGCCATCTGAGTTATTTCTGTAGCAACATGACTCCAGGTGCTGGGGGGTTGATGCATTATAAAATAAAATGTGAAAGTAGTAGCTGGTTGCTGGGAAAATATTGCAGATTAGCACAATTTGTTCTCTACCTTGACTGTGTTTATATTTGACAAGTATCACTTGCAGAAAAAAGGACAGGTTTTATTATAACTTTTTCTTCATTATAGCTCTTTTTTGTCTGCTTTCCTTCCAACTTCCTGGCAGCGTTATTCACAGGCATCAAACTACTTTCAGGACAAAGTGTTGGTGATCTCTCCAGTGGTGGTGAGAAAAGGGGACGTGTGAGGGTGCCATTCACTGGCAAAGGTGGCAGAATTTCCCACACTCCCTCACTTGTGATATTGCCAACAAATCMTTTCCAGGCAACAAATCCTCTTCTWTAASGGGAGAAAGTCTGTTTCTTTGTACCCATTGGCACAGGTAAAAGGCATTTTGTATCCAAGGCACAGGTTAAAACATGGGCCTTTAATATCAAATTCACTTCTTTTGCCCTGTCTCAGATCCACAAATGTACAGACAAGTCTGTCTTTTCTGAACAAATTTACACATGACGTTATCCCATATTTGAAATACCCTACTTTTGTATCCCTCTTGCCTGAAGCTATTAACATTGGCAGAATTGATGTCCTTTGTTTATTTTTCTGTACTACTYCAAGTGGGAATGTTGGGCACCAGCTGGCCCAGTTTTCCGTGGGGCTGTGCCGAGTGTCAGGACATTTTCCTGTGCTGGTTCTGTACACGTTCCTGGATCCCTGTCCTGAGCAGAGCAGGAGCCAGCCTTCCCAACAGAGCTGGAGAAGGTGAAATGGCTGCCCTGGATCAGGAAAAGGGTCAGTGCAGCAAAAGCAGGATGTGCCTGCCTTTATCTTCTGTGGATTGCAGGACAATCGCACCCAGGAGCCCGGGCGTTGCTGGGCACTGCAGCCTCCCAAATCCTGTGACAGATGGGGTGTGGAGGGTTTGGAGTGCCAAGAACAGCCCTGCTGAGGGGCTGGGGGCAGTGTGGATAATCCCTGCACTCCAGAGCTGCTCCTGGAGCTGGGAGTTGGCGGGTCTGGAGCAGCTCCTTGGCTCTCCCTGGGTGATGAACACAGCACAAACCTCCAGGCTGATGGCGTGGGTTGGGTGGGCTCTTGATTTGATAAATACTTGTGTATCCCTGCTCTMCCCACCCAGCCTGCTGCTTTCAGTGGGAGAAAAGCCCTGTTTTGTGCAGGGGATAGAGGTGAAGCACAGGCATGGTGACCCAGCACCAGTGGGGACAGACTGGAAGCCAAGCAGGCGTTGGGGCACTCTTGGAGGGCACAGCTCAGCATGGCAGAAAGGCTGTGGAGCAGGAATGCAGCTTCTCTGGGCTCTGCTGCAGCCCTGTGCATGGCCCTGACTCTCCTTCTGTTCTTAATTACCCTGCAAGGTCCTCAGGGCAGCACTGCTTCCYCCTCCTGCTATGGCTTCTATCACACGGCCCCGATTCCAGGGGAAAGAAMGACAAACTATCAAAGTGAGACTTCCACCAAAGCTTTGCCATGCCTGTGTCAGCCTCTGGCACTGAGGAGCAGGCAGAAGAGCCGTCTCTCCWGTGTGACTGTTGGGTATTTTCCCACCTGGCTCCCTGGTGAAGGATAAAACAGGCAAAGATGTGTCTGCCAGGGGATCTTCAGAGGTTCCACGAGGTCTCCTGAGCTCCCCTGCCTCGGGCACCCCGTCAGCGAGCCCGGGGGCCTGGAGCTGCGTTTTTCAGGAGATTTGCATAGCAGGGCCTAATTACAGCTGTTGATTGTGATGTTTTCCGTGTTGTTCATATTCCATTAAAGGATAATGCCGCTTAATTTGCAGCCGAGGGTCTCGGTGAACAGCACACCCAATCACCAGGCACCCCTAATGACACTGCTTCCCTGCTTCTGGTAACACATAATTAAAAAATCACTTCGTTTCCAGTTGTGTGGTTCTCCCCTCTCCCCCGATCTCCTAATTACTTTCTGAGCCATTTCATGATTATCTGTAAATATTTCAGCACTTAGATGTACTAATGAGTGCACGGAAGAGTTAATACCTTGAGTGGCACCGCTGCTTGCCTTTCCCTTTCGAGTGATGCATTGCAAAGGATCCTTTTCCACCTTGCCTGTGCGAAAAAAAAGGGGCTTTTTTGGGGGTGGGATTGGGTTTGTGCCCTGCCTTTGAGTCTGTGGGATTGAACAGGATAGGGGTAATGTGCAAAAACCCCATCTCCTGCTACAAAGTGGTTTTTGCTAGGTTTGGTGGTGGCAATATCTTGCTGTAAATCTGAAAAGCCGCTGTTTGTATTCGGCTTTTTCACTTCATAGATGTGTTTCCTGTGCTTATCTGGTGTCTGGGGTGTTAAAACTCACTTGGGATTTTTGGACTGAGTACTCAAAGCTATCAGAGTGATGGAGGAGTGAGCTGGAGCACCTTTCCTGCCCATGGCTTTCATGGGCTTGGGTGCTGTGTTCTTTGTAGGGTCAGTCAGGACCACCTTATGCAAGCCCACCAGGAGCCTACTGCTGGTCTCTGAAGGCATTATTTGGAATAATCAGAGATAATTGTGTTACTAGGGGGTAATTAACTTCCAGGAATTAAAAAAAAAATCAAGCTTAGGCTGCGCTGCTCCTTGGGGTGAGTCTGTAAGTCTGGGAGTCAGAGAAATCTAATCAYTTGAGCACATTCAGCTCCATGATACTCAGGGAATGTGGGGCTGCTTAAAATCAAATCCRTGCATTTCCAGGCGATTCTTACATTGCAGATAAGAGAGGAGGGCTTGAATATGGTCCTAACCCAGCCTATTTGTGTTTCAGGTAACCCTGTCACAGTGGGAATGAGCATCCACATCTCCAGCATTGACCAGATCTCTGAAGTCAACATGGTAAGTTTGGAAAGAAAAAGAAAAATTAGAAAAGAAAGAAAAAGAGAAAAAAAAAGTGTGTCAACCTTTTCTTACATTTTCTGGTAGAGATTACTTCCAAGGCAATGGCTCCTTGGGGCACCTGGGTCTTTGCTGGCACCTCTGGAGCTTGTGGCTTCTCACCCAGAGTAGATTCTTATCCCTTTTAATTCTGTGCCACCTCCCCAAGCCAGTGATATTTATGCCTTGAAAGAGTAGATATGAATTGTATTTTTTGTTTGATACAAAGGTGCCTTTATGGTCAGCCTATCMCTGCCAAGTTGATAAGAGTGGCTTTTTGTGTTTGCTGGTGGCAATTCAACATTTCCTTGGAGGTGTGTGCTGGAAAGAGAGGCACCTAATGGAGATCTGGGTTTGGGTGGCATTGATAGACCAGAGCTTTTCATACCACTGTGAACAAACGAAAAAAAAAACCAAACCCAAACAAACAAAACCAAAATGATCTGCTCAGATAGCACTGGTTTGGGGTGAAACCTGTGAAATCTGTTGATTCCTTTGGCCATGGTTTGGGTTCACATGCAGGACTATGCTGTTTGTCCCTCAGGGGCCCTGAGCACTCAGCAAAGGACATGGACTGTGCTGTCACTGCCTCAATTTGCTTTTCTCCTCCAGTCCAGAGGTTTTTCCTGCAGACTCTTCTCCTTTCCCCAAGGCTGAGTGCAGTGGGAGGCTGGTGGGAAACTCCTGACTGCTCCTGTYCCGTTCCTCCCTYCCTGCCCTGTGCWGGAGAATCCTGGGCCASTTTGCAGCTCCTGCACCTCAATCTATTAAAACCCTGCTCTCCCAGTGCTCCTGTCCTATTTCTCTGCCTCTGGCCTCTCCTGCCCTGCTTCCCTGGCCCACCAGCTCTCCTTCTGCTGTTGTGTGGAGGGAGGAGGGCAGGTGGCACAACCTGACCAGTTGTTTTTGTTTCCAAACTGCCTGAAAAGCCTGAATAAATGTCAGAATGGCTCAGAGTGAAGAGCCAACTACAAAATAGTTTATTTTGCCAAATCTCTATTACCACCCCACCATCAGCCTGAATCTCTGAGTGGCCTGTGACAGCTCAGCCTGGTGACAGTGACACTGGGCAGTGTGTAAGGCCCAGGTTTGGGCACAGAGCTCCACTGCACTGGGTAGCTGTGCTCGAGGTTAGGCTCAGCTTAGAAGGGACAGATGGCTCAAGCTCGTTCCACTGATCTTACCTGTCAGGCCACAACTCAACTTTGAGTCATCTCCTCYCCCGGTCTCACCTTGGACCTGAACATTCTGTGGTGGTGGAGCAGATGTCACCCTCCTTGATAGAGCCAGCATGGACAATTTGGGGTCTGATCTGKGGCTCATGGCCCCAGCTTGCACAAACTCAACAGGGAGGGGGTGAGAGGTTTGGCTCACAGCTCACCTGGGATGGCTGTGCACCTGAGCAGCTCTGTCCCCAGCAAAGGAAGGACCTGGAGCTTCTGGACAGAGTCCAGAGGAGGCACCAGRATGGTCAGAGGGATGRAGCAGCTCGGCTGGGAGRGAAGGCTGGRAGAATTGRGATTGTTCAGCCTGGAAAACAGGTTGGGGACAGCCTTCCAGTACCTCAAGAGAGACCACAAGAAAGGTAGAGAGGGATATTTYACAAGGGCCTTGAGTGACAGGGCAAGGGGGAATGGACTCAGAYTAAGAGAGTAGGTTCAGACTGGATCTTAGGAAAAAAATCCTTCCCTGTGAGGGTGGGCAGGCCCTGGCACAGAGTGCYCAGAGAAGCTGTGGCTGCCCCTGGRTYCMTGGSAGTGTCCAAGGCCAGGCTGGATGGGGCTCTGAGCAACCTGGTCTGCTGGAAGGTGTCCTGCCCAGGGCAGGGGGCTGGAACAAGATGGTCTTTAAGGTCCTTTTCCAATCCAAACCATTSTGTGAAGGCAGCTGAGCCCTGCAGGGGTTGATGCAGGATGCAGCTCCAGCTGGAGATGTGTCCATGGACTCTGGGTGCTGACCGAGTGCTTTGTCCAGCACATGTGAGCAGCTGTGGCCAGACACACTGTGCCCCAGCCCATGGCCGTTCTCCCAGCAGCATTTGCCAACCCTTGCCCTGCAAATGGGGCGCTGTGCCCTGTGCAGTGAGCCCATTTCCCTGTGCCATGGACAGTGGGGCAGCACTGAGTGCTCGGGGCTGGGGGGAAGGACCAACAGCAATCCCTCCATGAGGCACAGAGCTCCTGCCACAGACCTTCACCCCGTGCTGCTCTGGATCTTCAGGGTTTGAGCAGCCAGTGATGTACACTGAGTGCTTTGGTGAGGGCATAGGGCTGTGGTCAGCCTGGGCCCCGCTGTCCACACCACACTCCTGTGGATGCTGTGAATGAATGTCCCCTCTGGGCTGTTGATTATCCCTCCTGGCTCTCTGACTTGACACGAATAATCTCCTGCCCATCTTTGCTACAGATATTGGGTCAGGGGAGAAGGGGTGGAAAGGGCTGGGGATGTGAGATGAGGTGGCTGCRTGTGAGAATTAATTCAGGATCAAGATCTCTGAGCACCATGGTGAGGCAGCTTCAGAAAGGGGTTAAAAATCAGAATCATCTCAGAGAACAAACATTTAGGGAGCAGAAGAGTTCTCATGTGATGCAAGTTTCCAGGCTGAAGGGATTTTATGTGCATCATTCTTCTGYGTGACAGATGCCCCGGGGAAAGGGCTGTGTTTTACCCCTGCTCTGGACATGGATCCTGGCAAGAAAAACAAGGCCTTTTTTTTGGCATCGTGTGTGCTTGGGAAAGGAACTGTGCAATGAATAAATTAAAGGCACACAAGTGAAGCTGGGTTGTCATGGCGACCAAATAGCTTCTATTGTTCCACAAGGAGTGTTATTACTTACTGCCCCTTGTAGGATAATTAATTAATCCTCAGACATCCTTTTGGGAACAATGGCCRTGGAGCTGGGGCTGKGCAGGCTGAGGAGAGCCCCCGGCTGTCCCAGGCTTTCCCTGGGACTCGTGGCGCCTGCTGGCTGCGTGTGCTGGGGAACAAGTGCTGTCAGTGACCAGGCACTGCGTGCTTCCACACGCTGTTTTCCACAGGAGCCCAGCTGGTTGTGGTGCTGTGGAGCCATCCAGCTCCATCCATGAGCACTCCTTGCCCTCACTCCCATGGGACCCGTGTTCCCAAAGTGAGGATGTGCTGACATTCTGGTGCTGGAGGGCGCGGGGCTCTCTGCWAAGGCAGCGCAGCGATGTCTCCGTGCTGGGTGTGCCCAGACACTGACACATGACACTCTGCAGCTCCTGGGGATGCCATGTGTGCTCTGGCACCCAAAACTGATGCACCTCCACCTCTCCAYCTCGCTGAGGGCCGTGCCCAGGTCCTGTGCCATGGCACAGCTCAGAATGGGGGCGTCATGTCACACTGCAGGGTGTTCACAGGGACAGTGCTGGCTTTGGAACCATCTCCCACTGATCAGAGACCAAAACTACAGCCCTTTTAAAAAAAGTGTCACCCCCTGGTTCATGGCAGCTGCTGCCCATGTGTGGACAGCCATATTTTCAAGCTTACTTTGTAGAGTAATGCTTCAYTGCTGTGTGCTCCCCTCTGCACGGCTGAGCTGCAGCCTCTGCTCTTGTCAGTGATTTGAAGGATTATTTGCTGAGCCCAGATCAGTGACATCAATTGAAATGTCTGGGGAGGGATGCCACAGGCCAGGCCAAACAGGTATTGGGGAGGGCACGAGTGAGTGAGGGCAGACCCTCAGGGAGGTGTGATCCATGAGGATGGAAGGACTGGCTGGAGTCTCCTCACATCCTGCACTCATCTGCAGGCTGGGGATTGGAAGGAGCAATGTCCCGCTGTGGAGTGGCTCAGATGGCCCATGAAGGACAGMAGGGTGGTGTCTCTGGGGTAACTGAGCCAGCCCATTCCTCTGAGCGAGCTGGGAAGTGCCTTGGGCTGCAGGCAGTGGAATTGCCTGAGCAGGGAGCAGCCTGCAGGTATTACAGACACTGCTGGAGTGCAGTGCCCTGGGGCAGTGACATGGWCAGGTCTCTGGATGTGGGGCCAGGTGACTGGAGAGCCCAGCAGTGTTCCTGGGCTGGGGAATGAAGAGCTGTGGCACCGTAGGGCCCATGTCACACTCAACTGGGGCAGCCTGTGGGTGTCTTGTCCTTGTGCTGCATGGCCTGAGTGCTGCCCTGAGTCACTCACCTTGAGCCTGGCTCAACCAACTCACCCTGCTGGTGCTGTTCTAGCAGTGTCCAGCACCAGTGGCCTCAGAAAGAGCCACAAGTGTCCCCCACTCCCGARTGTCCCTTTGGCAGACAGCTGAGGGCTGGCCTGCTCAGGGTGTGCTGTACATTCCTGCATGGCAGCACTGGAGCCTAATCCTTCCAACTGCAGCCTTTTCCCTCTCCAGGCAATCTCTGAGGACATATTTTTCTAGCACCAGACAGTTCAGACTCCCTTGAAGCATTAATGAACTATTTCAATAAGGAAAACTACCAGAAGTTTTGTATGCATTTGAAATAAGAGCAGGTTACCCTTCACAGCGCTTCAATTTTTCTGCCCTGTGATCTGTGCAGTCCTAAACCTGCTCCCTCCTGTGTCTGCACACCACAGACAGCTCGGAGCATCCAGCCATTATAGTCGTGATTTCTTTGTGCCTCCTATAATTTATTCATCCCAAGATGCTCTCCTACATCTGCAATAACATCATTTCAGTTTGTTATAGCACCAGCTTTAAAGTTTTATAAACCTGGTGACAAGTTGAAAAGTTACAAGAGGATTGTTGCAGAGGGCTAGTGTTAAGAAGCGAGGCTTCCAGATAGAAATGTTTGCAGGAATGGGGGCGTGAAAGGAAGGATTCCTGGGGGATTGGCACTTCCTTTTGCTGGGGGACAGTCTCCAGTGGGTTAGGGATTGGGGCAGGGTGATTGGCAAAGAAGAATGTTCTGGGTTGGAAGGGATTTAAAGCCCATCTCATTCCAGACCCCGTGCCATGGRCAGGGACACCTTCCACCATCCCAGGYTGCTCCMAGCCCTGTCCAWCCCGGCCCTGGACATTCCAGGGATCCAGGGGCAGCCACAGCTTCTSTGGRCAGCCTGTTGCAGTGCCTGAGAGCTGCCCAGCCCCTGTGCCCTGCTGCCAGGCTGTGCCTGCTGGCGTGGCTGCTCTGGCGCTGGCACACTCGCTGTGTCTCTCGGAGGTTACGGCAGGAAGCTTCGTGTCTGTTATTGCCCAACTTCTCRAAGCTTGCTTGAAAAACAAGCTGTCTGGTTTGGCAGATTTCCCTGTTCCAGGGAGATGTAAAGCAYGTCTCAAGGCAACCATGAGCTGCAAGGGTTTTGAACTGTTTTTTAAGCCAAAATGAAGAGGATCAGTTTTTGTGTAAGGGTGTTCTTGACCAGGCCAGTTCATCCTACAACCTGTTCTGCCCTCATCAGTGGGGCATCATTCTTCTCACTACATCAAATTTTCCATCTTTTGGGCATGCTTGAAATAGAGTTTGTAGTGGAGGCTGTCCTGAGCAGGCTTTGCAGTTGTGTTGAATATATGTACACCTGCAACACTGGACAAACCCAGCTTTGCTGCAATGTGCCCTTGAAAAGCATTTTCCATTGGTGTAGATGTCTTGAGCTYTAAAAAAMCAATATTTTTAAGAAGAAAGTTCTRRTATTATGCAGTGCTTTCAGTRMCATCTATTCTCCTCAAATGTATGAATGTTTTTCTCAWTCTTAATTGACAATGTTCTGTTTTGTTGCTGTCTCTTTTCAATGCAGAAATTACATACAGACATTTCTCAGTCAGTCCCTGGGTATCCAAATGGTTTTTTTTAAAAAAAGCAAAGGTTAAAGCATTTAAATCCTACAGCCAGAGTTTTCTRGAGTTACATGCTGTGAGATACAAGCATGACATGACACTCCAGAGCTGCAAATGTTYCGCTGTAGCCTTGGGTGGCCCTGTGACACTGTGGTATCTAAACTCTGTGTGTRTATACATTACATCTCGGTATTTGAGGCTGCTGAATATTTAGGACTGCCAAAATGTGGGAAAACTGGGAGGCAGCCTTGGTGCTGAGCTGCAGATGGTGCCCTGTGATGGTGCTGCAGGGGATACAGTGCTGTTGGATCGCTGGAGGCTCCAGGATGGGAATGTTGTAGGTAGTGGAGGGTGATGTGAGGCCTTGGTGGTGGAGAGGGATTCAGGGGAGATTCATGGTGAACATCAGGGAAAATTTCTTCACTGAATGACCGGGTAAGCATTTGAACAGACTCCCCAGGGAAGTGGTAAAGTCASCACRCCTGCAAGTGCTCAAAACTCATGCAGATGTGGCACTTTGTGTTATGTGAGCATGGAGGAATTTGGTCACAGGTTGGACTYGATGACCTTGGAGCTCTTTTCCACCCTTACTGATCCTGTGAATCTTGATCTGATCACGGTGAGGATGGCAGAGCTCTGGGCTGGGATATCCCCACGGGCAGGTGGGGGTTGTGTGGATTTTCATACCCAAGGGGCTGCTGTGTGCTGTGATCAGAGCAGGGCATTGCAGCACTCAGCTGAAATCAAAGCTTTCTCCAGGGCTGGCCAGTGCCCCAGCACAGCTGAGCTCCCAGCTCGTGTCACCCCACTCCTGGTGCGTGGGGCTGAGGAAA
>NW_026623352.1:318708-329197 GCF_030028575.1 Malurus melanocephalus
TCCAGCGGTGGAAAGCAGGAGACACACTTGGCCAGCTGAGGGAAAGCAACAGCGTGTTGATGGCTTTTCCTTCTGCTAGAGGGATGTCTGGAGGAATAAAAGATGGCTGTGGCAGCTTTGAGATCTGTTGTTTGCATGCAGGAGGCACGACTGTCCGCTCTGTGGCTCTTTCTGGAGAGAAGGAGAGCAGAAATTCACTGAGCTCTAGAAACACCTTTGCAAAGGTGGTGTCAGGGATCCACCTCACCTGCCATCGTTACAGTTGTGGTTAGGATTTTTTTATCCTTGCAGCAGGGATATCCTGTGACTGCTGAGGCTTAGGGTGACTTTCACCAGCACTGATACAACCTAGAAAGTCAGGGATCAGATGTGGATACCTGCTCACATCTCAGGGTGCCTTTCTTTAACAGGATTCCCACTGGTTGTGCTGGAAGATCCCTTGCTCTGAGGACAAGTGCTCCCTTGTGTGAGGATAAGTGAAGATCTGGCCTCAAGGGTGCTCTGCAGGGTGCCCCTGGTGGCAGGGGGATTGGAGGCTCAGATTTAAACCAGGAGTGTCCCCTGCCTGCCTGGAAGATGGGGATGGTCCTTCCACAAGGGGTTTCATGAAATAKTTGAGGATAAAGCAAACTCCTGAAGGGGCCTGAAGCGCTCCSCGTTCATTGCTCCTGAAATCAGTTGCAAAGAGATTGTCCTGGCTCAAAAGCTGGAAAATAGGTCAGTGTGACTCATATGTCAATATTTACTGCATTTATGGCAACTTGTAGAAGGGAAAAAAATCTTGCCTGCCTTCCATAATACTTCACAAGTGATCCCATTCCCATGACAGAAGTCTCCCCGTGCCCTTGGTCCTGGTGATGCCCCGGCTGCAGTGACAGCCCAGTAAATTCACCTACTTAGAGTCCAGTTGCTAAGGAACAAGCCCAAGATCACCGTGCAGGCTCTCCAAACCGTGGCCAGCTGGGAGCTGGATCTGCACAAAGCCCCAGGAATTCCTTTCGAGGCAGGGGTCTCCAGGAGTGCCTGTGGAGCTGGGAGCAGCCTGGTGGAGCTGCAGTCCTGACACAAACAGCCCAGGCTCTCCTCATGTGAGGGGACTGATGCCTAAAACAGAGACTGGACAGAATCCTAAAGAATCCTAAAGAGAATCCAAAGCAGTTCTGTTATTGCAGGGCCTTCATTCAGGGCAGTCCCACACCCACAATGGACAATGGCTCACGGGTTTTTCACCCTTTCTCACTTTTGTCCATTTGCACATCGGGATTTGCTGAATCCTCCAATTGCAGCTCAGCCAATGCAATCATTGACTCCAAATTGGCTCCCCCCAATTCTCTGTTGTTTCCATCTCTTGGGGCCTGGCMCAGGGAGGTGTCCTTGAGTTTGGGGCTGCAGAGGAATTGTTTTGTGTGAAAATGGGAGAGCAGGAGCTCAGCACTGTCTGTGGAGTCTGGAGTTAGACACTGAAGAATCACAGGGGTACAGAGACAGGGAAATAGAGAAGATGGAATCCTAAGGAATCAGGACAGCTCCATTGCTTCCCCAAAAAAGGGTCCCCTGTGCTTGTGCTGAAGGGCTCTGACTTTGTCAACATCAATGATGATCTATCTTGAATTAACATTTTTGTTGGCCAAATGACACGATTTTGCCATAAATGGGCAGAGAACTGTGGGGACTTTCCYCTCAGCTGAGGAAAGACTGAACTGCTGGACAAGGGAATGATTCCCTCTTGCCCCTGAAGCTTTTTGTTCTACTTGGCTTGTTTCTTCCTGGGGATGCTTTAGCATTGACCTTATACCTTAATGGGAGAGTTTGTCTAAGCACACTCTTTGTCTGCATAGTGGGAAATTGTGGGTTATGGAAAAGCTGTGGGGTGAACTGGCCGATTCCTAGCYCAGACCTTGGGGTCTGCAGCAGGAATAAAACCTGGTGGCAGCGCTCACCACAAGCCATTCCCACTGTGAATTTTCCACGGTGCTGCTGTCCCTGAGGAGCCCTGTGAGCCCTGAGTGCAGGTCCAAGCCTCAGGAGGGCTGAGCCAGCCCTGCTCCAGCRCTCAGAACCACAGCTCCCATGTTTTGCTCACCAGCCCGAGCTCCCCGTGCGTTTGGGAGGTGACTCCACCCCACGAGGAGAGGAGTGGTGCTGAGGAGGAGGAGAGGCTGTGGCTGGATGGTTTGCAGCGTGCTTTCACGGAGCAGGGCTATGCATTGCAGTGCTCCATCTGTTCCTGTAGCAGCTGAGTTATCTTTAGCTCTGAACATGTCAGTGTTGTATGGTGCTGGTAGGAACCAYCTCAGCTTGCACCCCAGCCTTCCTGTAGTAGTTAGAATTCCTGCTGCTCAAAACTGCCCCGGATAATTTTTTTCCCCCTCCCTGCTTGAATTTTTATTCATGTTTTTTACATGGGCAAAACTCCCACAGCCTATATATATTTTTTTAATATATATATATGTATTAAAAAGCTGGCTGTGTTTGAGAGCAATGTTCCAAAGTGCCACCTGTTTCAATAGCAACATTGCAGCACTGGAGAGGATTACTGCAGAATGCCAAAGTAGCTTTCCCCCAAGTGAAAGCTTCATCTGATTTGATTGAAAACCAAATTAGACCTTGAGAATCTGACCTTCTGACATCCTGTCATATATACATTTAAAGCACCCAGCAACAGAGAACGTATTTGTGCAAGAGTGCCAGCGCCTCAATATAGAACCTAAATCCAAATACGAGAGCTTGCGTGTCGTGCTGCTATTTGAATATGTAAATAAATGGGGCTATAAATAGCTCTATATGTTATGTACATGTTAAGTGAAGGTGGCAGATCCGACAGCTGAATGGCTCTGCTCTTCCTGAATGCTGGGAGAGGCTCTCTGCACGCTCCCCACATCTCTCGTGTTTGCTCCTACCCCTCTCAGCCTCTCTGCTATCACATTTTTCAGGCCCTTGGAGAAGATCGTGTGTGGGGACAGGAGCTGTTAATATTCTGAGTCTGTGCTGAGTTGCTAGGCTACAGAGAAAAAGGAACATTCAAGGAAAAGGGATGGTAGAAGGAAGAGGATCTGCTGAGCTGTCTGGAGATCCAGAAAGGTCCTCCAGTCACACGAAGGGAGCGTTTTGGGGAAGGAGGGCATGCAGGCATGAGGGATGAGCTGTGGGCAGTCCCTGCTGTCCTGGCACARGCAGAATCCCAGGCCAGACCCAGTCAGAAAAAAAATGGCAGAGGAGGGAGTAAAAGGCAAGAGGCGGTGGCCCCGTCCACGTCATTGCTTGCCAGGTGGGCACAGCTGTCCCCTGCTGCCCGTGGGTCACCAGGCTGACTGTGCCATCTCATACATCCCTGCCTGCATTTTCAGAGTGTGCTGAGCTCCCATCTGAGGCTCTGGGGAGAGGGAAGCAAACCCAGAACATGTTCACTGTTCACAGCTTGSCTCTCCTCTCCTCTATCCTCCACAGCACCCCGCTGCCTCGGTGGCTCCTGTGACTTCAGTGTGGCTGCAGGGCACACAGCCTGTGGCCTGGATGTGCCTGCCCACCTCCTCTGATGCTTCCTGGGTCACTGACACACAAARCTTTGACCCTTTTATCCAGGTTGTACTTAGGATTCCAGGGCACTTGAGGTTTTACAATGCAGAAACTCCTGTCTAAGCCTTGTTATCCCAAGCTGTTACCCCCAAATATGAGTGCCAGGGATTTATCTGTCCCAGCTGTGAGCCATCAAACCTTTCAGGTTCCCTGTGCTCCACTCTTCTGGAGGGATGGATTTGCCCTCTGCTCCTCTCTGTATCAGATCCCTCAGCAAAAAAAAAATTAAACAGTGCTTTTGGGTATTTTTATTATCTGGGTACTTTATTCACTGAGCTCACGTGGGCTCCCTGCCAGCTCTGCAAATAGAGCTCCTTGGCTCCAGGACTGTTGGTCCTGGTGCTGCAGCGAGCACTCACTCAGCGTGGACAGGGACTGCAGCTTGTTCTCCCCATCCAGTTGGCTGGCAAGTCAAAGTCTGCTCTGCTTGTGGACCTCCACAGCCTGCTGAAACCTCTTTTGTTTCATTTTTCCTTCACGCGTCCTGTAGTAAGCTTGACTTGTTCAGCAGAATCAGGAGTGYTTGGTACAGCTGCAGTCTGAATGTGTTATCAGTGCTACCAGCACRCATCCATCAGGTCTGTGATCCCACAGTCAGCATTAGGGTGGGTGAAGAGGGGCAGCACGGTCCATATGGTGGGCACTGCTGCTGGCCTCAGCCTGGGCTGCTTCCCTTGGCTTTGGTCTGAACAACCATGGGCACACCAACCCGTGGCTGGAGGAGGAGGTACCCACCCTCAATCCATCATGGTTGTGCTTTCAGTGACCCTGACAGCAGAAATCCCTCCCCAGAACAGATCTGTGGGTGSCCCTGCCCTTTGCTGCTGCCCCAGCATGACTGGGCAGTGCTCTGATCACCCTACAGATGATAGAGTTGTGTGCTGGCCCTTTTCTCTGACAGCACTCCCTCTCACTCAGCTTGTCACCTTTGGGGCCACAGAGGTGATACCCCAAATCCAGAACTGTCTCTGTGGCTGCAGGAGTCCTGGGGTTTGCAAGTGAAGTGTTTCATATCCCATTTGCTTGGGCTTTGTTCTTCCAACCCCAGGGCTGCCATCCTCAGTGAGGACACCAGGCCTGACCTAACTGAGCCCCCCCTGCCAGAAATATGTTCTGCTCTTCACCTCCTACTCTGCTTACTCCCAGTTACCCTTCCTACRTGATCAAACTTTGCTTTCTACAGGAAACAAGCACCATTCCAAGTTTTTGGCCAAGCCAATCTGCGCCAGCCTAGCTGAGGTGATTGTCTCACCCAGGATGTGCTAGTTGTCTTAAATGATTTAAAGGATTTGTTTGCCTCCGGCTAACTCCTGGGAAATGACATCTTTCTGGCAATTTTCAGAACCTGAAACAGGAAACCTTCCTTCCCTAAGTTAAAACATTGTCTTGAAAGCCCTGTGTGCCTTGATATTGTTGCAGTGTCATGGTTTCAGTGTTCAGAGCTGGATAGACAGCATTTCATTTTCCCATGTAAAGCAGAAATATTGCTTTATTTAGAACACGAATCCCTGCCTGTGTGGCCYCAAACTGCACTGGTGGTCTTGACAGCACAAGGAATTACAAGCTCTATTTTTCTTTTTTTCTCAGGGAGGAAAAACTAATTTCTCTGTTTACACACTTTGCACTTGCCCAGAGAGGTGGGGGAAAGGTTTGGGAAGCATCTCTCATCTTCCAGCATCAACTTTCCCTTGCCATAATCCAGTTTTCTTCCTCAGTCCTTCTGAGAGCTTTAGAAACTGATATCTTCACCAGCCACCATTTCAACCRTCTCACTCAGATTTAATTTACTCTAATAGGCTGGTTGTTGCATGTTTAATTAAATACCAAGTGATTATTAAAAGCATTTTTGAGCTTTCCTGGCTGTATATTAGATATACAGGAGGGCAGTGGCAGCACAGGCTGTAAGGCAGGAAGGGGAGGAAAAGGGAGCTGGGAGACTTCAAACCAAAGCATCTTGTAATAAAAGCAAGTCCTTGGAGYCCCTTTCCCAGGTCTGCACTGCCTGGTCATAATTCTTCACTGAGACTCCCCAGAGATGGGGCACTGATGCTGGTGTGTCCCACACTGTGGGAGAGGGTGGCCTTGTGCACACCTAGGGAGAGGTTCAGGGAATTAACACAATTTAGATTATAAATGTTAAGATTTAGTCATAAGTAAATATGGTAAAGGACAGAAGGGATTTGGGAAAGCTTGGAGCAGCCATTTGGCAGTATCTGATGCTCCAGCAAATGTAAATGTGAGYACCTTATCAGTTCCCAGCCCATCCAGGACTAGAAGACACTGTAACAGCATCCCTTTCCGTCCCAAAAATGGTCACATTTGTGCACTGCCTCTTCCTGAACTTTAGGTATGGCCTTGCTTCTCTGCCCTTAGAAGTGGCCAAAGTGTGCCCTTCTGTGCTGGTTTGCCATGGGAAGCTACAGGAAACAAAACTGTGYTTGACCCTTTCTCATGAAGTGTCTACTCTCTGGAAAGGACAATTTCTCAAGCTGTGGTGGGTTTTGAGAGTGAGCTGGCTGGTGCTGCAGAAACAGGACAATTGGGGGCAGAAAGGGCTCTGGTGCTGCTGGCACAGGGGAGCAGAGTGAGGAGAGCAGGAATGGTGCACGTTAGCTCACAGATTTCATGGCCCAAGGATAGAAAGTGCCTGGCACTGTTCTCCAAGCGCTTGCCTGAGGAAGATGTTGTGCTGCAGGTGGTGATTTTGGGATGGCTGCCTGTAACTGTGAGCAAGGTTGCTGTTTTTCCCTGTGCTCACAGAGCAGGTGACACTCATCCCTGTGGCTCTTTCCTCCTGACCTGTGCTTCCAGCAGCACTGGGGCTGCTCAGCAGTGCCCGTGGCGCTGCCTCCTGCTTGGAAAAACAGGCTCAGGAGTCAGAAGGCCTGGCAAAGAAACATCCCTTTGGCTCRGGACAGAGCTGGGCATGTCCCCTACCTGCCACCTGCAGGACCAGCACCATTCCAGGTGCTGCAGGGACAGGGACAGRGCCAGGCAGGACAGAAATAGGGCAACAAAGCCACGCTTTCCTCACACGCCCTGCTTTGTCGAGGATATTGCCGACACCTGCCCCAGTTTCTGGTCATGCTTTCAGCAATTAAACACATGCAAATTACTACAAAAGTAGATCAGATTAGTGAGGGGAACATATCCATGTAAAGCACTTCTCAGGTCCTGAAGAAAATGAGTTCAAGAGCACACAGACCTGCATCACAGAAGGGCACGGGGTATATCCTAGAAGCCAACCTTTCCTTGCTTTACTGGCAGAGAGAGTGCAGGTGGGAAGAGCTCCTCCTGATTCCCAAGYCAGTGCTGACACCTGGTTATTCAAAAAGAAGAAAGGTGGAAAAAACTTGTGACTTTCCTACCTGCTAAGCTGAAGTGTAGGGAGAAGGGCAGTATCTGAAATATTTGTCACTTTATGCATAACAGCTGTCATGCAGAACCTCAGACTTGTAGGCTGGGCACTGGCACTTGAACCAAAACAGAAATTAAAAGCAGCATTTTGGCAGGATGCTCTCCCCATGAAAAGTACAGTAAGTACAAAAGCTGCTGCCTCCAGCGAAGGTGAGAGTCTGAGCAGACTCTGTGCTGTCTCAGGCTGGAAAGGCTGCTGGCAGGTATTTACTGGTGGCAGGTTAATTGGTGCTCCTTGAGGTCTGGGATGCACTGATTTATCTGTTTGGAGATGGACAATCCCCTGTGAGGCAAAGCAGTCGTCTTTGATGATCCTGCAGAGGAAGGACTGTGGCCATTGTGCTCTGTCCTACCTGTACATTCCTGCACATTCTACACTGCTCTAATTCCTTGCAAYTGACTGCAGGCAGATCCTGTCTTCTCCCTTTCAAAATAGTTCCTCTTATTTCTCCTATCCCCTCCTTCAAATGAAACATACTTGAGGACTACTTTGTCCTTTAATTTCTTTCCCAAGAATGACGGGAACAGGAGCTGGTGTTTAATCATCAAAGAAGTTGAAGCCAGCAAACTGTTCATTAGTCTCTGGCAGTGGCAGCTTGGTTTTTACTAAGTCAGATGTTCCATTTTTCTCCCTCTTTCTGGAGCATCTTGGCTTTCTTAATGTTCTTTTGTGATCTTGGACAAGGAGACCATATGTCTTATTTGCTTATATAGGGAAGGACTTTTATTTGGTTGCTTCTCCAAAAGGAGGTTTTTTATCAAAGTCAGGGRTGGGGAAAAGTCAAGTGGTACGGCCAGAGCTAGAGGTGAGCTGCAGAACCTCCTTCATCCCTCATGCCCAGAGTCCTGCAGCAGCACAAGAGCACTGCGTTCTCTCTCCTGCAGAAAAATTATTGCTTAAAGCACCTTACAAGTGCTTGGTGAAACACAACCTCCAGTGGCAGCCTGAGATAGTCACCTTGACTTTCCAAGCCCCACTGAAAGGGATCTGGCTCRTCTGTCACCCACAGAAATGCCCCAGGCACAGGCAGCACCCATGCTGCCAGGAGTGCTGTGTTCTGAGCAAATATTTGACCCTTTTGCACACATTATTCCTTCAGTTTCTGATCCTGGTGTCTGAGTCTGGTGCAGCCCCTAATGAGGCTGCACGTTCAGTGCTGGGGGTTCTCCAGGTCACAGCACCAAGGGAAATGATCCCACCCTGCCTGCCCGTGCCCCGTGTCCCTCAGGAGCTGTGCTGGGGTTCAGGGAGCAGCCTGCCTGGGAGTTCTGTTCAAACATGGAAGCAGTTGGGAGATGGAGCCTCGCAGCAGCAGGCTCAGCATCCTTGAGCTATTCTTTCCTGTTAGCTCCTTTCTGTAACGACTTGAATTTATTTTCCATATTAATGCTTAGACCTTCCAAAATACTCTCATGCTCCTGACTTCATGCTTTTGTAACATCAAATTGCACAGGCTCTGTGGAAAGTTATTTCTATTACCTTGCCTTCAGTCTATTCTTGTGCAACAGCCCCTCGCTGAACGTCAGACACTGCCATCCCACAGCTCTGCTCTGCCTTTAACCCGTGCCTCTGTCAGAGCCTCTCAGCTGCTTCTCAGAGTGTTTGTGGTTATTTGTGCTCTGATGAGTAACCCTAAAGTGTCTAAGAGGAGCTGGGACCCCAAGGTTATGGCTAACGACCTAATAAATATCACCTAATAAAAGCACGACAGGAAYTGGAGAAGAGCAAACCTGATTTGTACCTGGTTTAAAGCAATGTGCCTATGGTGAAGAACTCGGCTGTGGAGCTCACTGCCACAGGATTGCAGGTGCCAAAGGCTGAATATTTTGAGAAATAAGATAAGCTGTCATGAGAGAAACTGCGTATTTTCAATTAAGAAAATACCAGTCCTGACTGAGATCTTTAAGTCTCAAAAATATGCAAAATATGGCAACAAAGACCCTTTTTTACTTATACTCCCCCCTGCCATTCTCTTTCCTGTTGCTGAAGATGGGATATGACATCACAGAGTTTTGGTGTGACACAGTACACCTGTGTCTCCAAATYCAGCACAAACACATTTGTAAGAATTCCCCCGGTGACACAGACCGTGTTTGTGCTCTGCCTGCTCACACGGGGCTGCAGGAGGAGAGGGGCTCCTTGATTTTGTATCCTTCCTCTCCCTGCAGTGAGCAGAAAGGRACACACGATGTCCTTTGGTGCCTGAACTGCTCCTGCTCCAGCCCTTGCTGCTCTTTGGAAGTTCGGGCTCCCACCCTGAGCTCCTCCTGCACACCATTCAGTGGCCATGGCTGCTCCACCCCAGCTCTGTCCTTACTTAGTTGTGATGGATTCAGACAAACTCTGCTATCTCCAATCTGTTCCTGCTTCAGCAGCAGCCAGCCTGTGCTCCCCACAGCAGCAGTGACTCCTCTCCTGCATCATTCCCTGCCCTGGATTCACATGTTCTCTTTTGGCCCCCCAAATTTTGCCTTTTTCTGCCCAGGTGTGTTTGTTCCTAGCTCAGATCTGACCCCTTAGCCTGGGACACTTCTCCAGGAGGTCCCAGGGGACAGAAGGTTCATTGCTGCTCCCACACTGCACAAGTGGGGAAGGGTCCAGAGTGAGTCCAGGATGGCTTCCTAAGGGTAGGTGAGCACTGTACCCCCAAAAGGGGCTCTGTGAGGTGAAAGAAGAGAAGCAGCTCATAGGATAGATGTTAATAAAGGTGTTTGGAATGTGAGCCAGTGGAAGTTCGCTCTAGAGTTCATGCTCATAGTGCCAGCTTATTTCCCTTCTTGCTGTGCCTCAGCTGCTGCTCCCTCAGTCTCCTCTGGCCTGTCCTCGGAGAGTCTGGGGAATCCCTGGGCATGCTTGGCTGCGTTTGTTGCCTCTGGGGTTCTGCAGGAAATACCTTCCTCCATTCATGCCCCTGCCGTGTCAACATTCCAGCCTTTCACAGTGTACACCATCCTCGGTTTTGGGGTCTCTGCTGAGTTGCAGGAAAGGCTGGAATTGTCAATATCCTCTTGTCAGGAGATGGATTTTAGCATCCCTGTCCTCATCATTTCAACGCGTGAGCCCTCCCAGGTAATCTCCTCTCCATTTTGCAATATTTTGTGTCCCTCTAGGTGAACTGGGGAAGCCCCTCTGCACCAGGAGTGTCTGCTCTCACCTCGGGCAGAGCTTTTGGGAAACCTGGGAGCGGGGGTTCGCGCTGGCAGCGCGCACGGAGCTCAGCGGAGCGCACTGAGCCAGGCACGGGCACGGTCCCCAGACACGGTCGGGCTCCGCAGCTCCCCCACTCTCCAGCGGGCTCAGGTGCCCTCCGAGCCCCGGGAGGTGCCCAGAGCCATCCCGCACACACTGGGACGGGAGGGCGGCTCCGGGATGCCGCTGCGGGGAATTGAAGGGCTGGGAGCAGTGCTGGAGCTGGGCAGCTCGGGAGCTGCTGGGTACAGGGTTCTGGGACAAGCCAAGGGATCTGGCAGCTGCTGGGCTGGCAGAGAGGCAGGA
>NW_026623352.1:329220-334607 GCF_030028575.1 Malurus melanocephalus
CTCTCCAGCGGGCTCAGGTGCCCTCCGAGCCCCGGGAGGTGCCCAGAGCCATCCCGCACACACTGGGACGGGAGGGCGGCTCCGGGATGCCGCTGCGGGGAATTGAAGGGCTGGGAGCAGYGCTGGAGCTGGGCAGCTCGGGAGCTGCTGGGTACAGGGTTCTGGGATAAACCAAGGGATCTGGCAGCTGCTGGGCTGGCAGAGAGGCAGGACAAGAGAAAAGCTTCTCTTGAAACATTGGGGTGTGTGATCTGTAGGTCAGCGAGCCTCAGCAGGGCTGGAACAGCTTTCCCCTGGCCAGCGCTGTTGGTTGTGGCATTTCAGCCTCCCACCGTGGGATGCTGGCAGGGCAGGGGCAGGCTGACCAGCTGAGCTCCAGCAGCACAGCCCAGCTGGGGAGAATTTGCAGGGATCTTTGCAAAGCTTGCTTTTCCTTAGGGTGGAAAAAGGGACAAGTGGAGGCATGTAATTTCTGCTCATATCCACCCTGCAAAAGCCTCCTTTGCCTTGTCCCAGCCTTTGCTTTTTAAAAACTGAATTCCAGGCTCATGCTGAACAGTGTCCAAAGTGCAGTGCAACCTGCACAGGGTTTTGGGTTTCCAGCCTCATGTGTCCCGCCCCAGCAGGCACCAGATAAAGCAGGAGGTTGCACAGGTGGGCTGGGGCCCTGCCTTCCATCCCAGTGCAGCAGGGGCTGAGAGCTCCCTGCAAAGCTCTCCCATCCTCGCCCCAGCAGGGATGGCCACAGCCAGACTCTGGCCCTGCCTCAGCATTTCATAGTTCTCCACAAAGACCCCGTGGGATCCATCCTTTGGAAGCATTTTTGTTGCTGTTGGAGCTGCCCTGGTGCAGTGTGAAAAGGGTCTGGGCTGCCAGCTTAGAGCAAGAGGAAAGTCAGATCTTCCTGCACCTCTCAGTGGCTCATGCAGAGCACCAGGGAGAGCTCTGCTTGCTGGGTGTGTGTGCAGAGGGAAAGCCCCTCACTAGTCCCTTGCACAGGCAGCAGGGAAATCCAGCTGTTTGTCCCATAAATTGCCTCAGTGGTGAGCTGGAGGGGTGAGTGGGCTCCCGGTGTGTTTGGATTCAAAGTTCTTCACTGAGCCTGGTGAATTGGCCAATTCTGTCAGCTGGTGACTCTGGGAAACCCAGCCTGTGTTCTATCCGTGGCATCAGCAGGCTTGTGAGTGTCATGGATTAGTGGGAGGTTTGGGAAAGCCTCACATTAGCCCAGTGACAGATAAAACCCCACAACAAAGGCATCGTCATCCAGGACTTGGAGGAAAATCAGCTCGTTGCTTCTGATTCCTGAACCTCTGAACCACTGCATGCCTTGGCTCCATCTGGCCTTTCTGCTGTCACCCTCGGCCATCAGAGCACRTGCCTCTGGAAGGAAGGAAGGCTGTGATTAAGATCCCAGCAGCTCTGGAGCCTGGCCAGGATGTGATGTGAGGGTGGCACACGGGTGTTTCATATCTGCTAACCAGGATAGGGGGTGGAAAGGGGAAGGCAARCACCCAGCTTCCTCTCCTGCCCAGRGTSCTGGTCCCTGTCGCTGTCTGTATCAGTGCTGCCTCCAGCCCCTGGTGTGTGCCTGTCCTACTCCTCTTCCCCAGTTTGGGTCTGTACCCATCCTGTGTCGGTGGCACTCATCCTCCCAGGGAGGGCTGACCTCTGTGAGGTGGACACCTGCCCTGCTCGTATCCTGCCCAGAAATCCTGCCTGCAGTTCAACAGCATGATGAGAGCAGGAGAACAAGAAGTGGAGCACAGCAATCAGCAGAGAGAGAGGCTGAGGGAAACCTGAGGCACTGGGTGGACCATGATCAGCAGTACTCAGCACCTCCACGGTGCTGCCCAAAGACATCTGCTGTGCCAAGAAACCCAGGAAGGTCAGAGAACAGAGCTCAGCCTGAGCTCTGGGCTGGCTGTTCATCCCCAGGAAGGTCTCTGCCCCTGAAGAACCTCACCCTACTGATGGGTGTAGGTTTTTCTTCCTGCACCTCTCTGAGCTTGCTCCCATTAGCCCTGGGAACACGGAGGCTGTGTTTAGCAGATGTGTTGCTCACTTTGGAAGCAGCTTGCCCTTTTTGCCTCCTGGAGATCAGTGTCACCTCTTGCCTGCTGCTCCTTGAGGGCTGGCAGGAGCCTGCAGTGCCAGCAGGGTGGCCTGGTTAGGGGTGAGATGTTGCAGGGCTCTGGCAAGTGCAGGTCAGTGAAGGAGTTCCCAAAGGAGGGGATAGAACTGATGCTGCTGTAACCAAGGGTGCCACAGGCAGGGGATGAGTCTGTTCCTACAGGGGTAAGAGGCTTCAGGAGTTTGGGTGTTCTGCTCCTCTGTGCTGGCCCTGCAGTACAGCCCCAAGCACCCTGAGAGGGGTTCTGGGAACAAGAATTTCCTTTACAGGGTCCTGACCAAAAGAAGAATGTTTGTGCCTCTGAGAAATGGACTGTGAGGCTTCTGAGGTAGGAGTTACAGTCCTTTAAAAGGCAAAGCAAACCAGTTCCTTGGCCAGCAGGCTGTCAGGGTGTTTTTGTTCTTTTCCAGAYAGCACAGAAAGCAGCAGATACAGCTCTGTATCTGGTGCACATTGCAGATTTACTCTGTGACCTTTCGGGTATGCATGTGGGTCTGGATTTCTGAATCATAGTCAGATACCCAAAAGCTGGCATTATCCGTGATGTGGGATTATTTGAGCTTGTTTTCAGAGGTGTTAATCAAACCTGGCTTTGAATGAAGTCTGTGGGAGAAGACAGGCAGGCAGATGCCTCAGTGCTCAGCCCAGATGTTGGTGCGTGAGCAAGCTCCTCACCAGCCCCTTGCACAGAGCTGGGATTTGCAGAGCAGAAGGGYTCATCCTGCAAATCCGTGTGGTCAGGAGGATTCCTGTGCCACTGCAGGTGTCTGCTTGCAAAAAAACCTCAATGTGTCTGTGGTCCCACCTGTTCTAGATCATTGGCAAAAAATTGCAAAATTTAAATTCCTGTTTAAGGATTTGGGGAAAATCTCAGACTTCTGTAAGGTCACTGTCAACAACACTTGTGCCCACTTCCTAATCAACATCCTAGTATTTCAATGCTGTCTGGATTACCCCAAAAATCTTGTSTCCCAGGCTATTTAAGACCCGTTGTGAGAATGTTTCCCATCATTGCTGTGTGCAAGACTCCTTCCTGTACTGCTTGTTTACCTGAGAAGAAGAAATTGTTCTTCTATTRTGTGGCACCACACTGTGCCTCTGAACAGGCTGATCCGAGGCCCCTGGACGTGCTGTTACTGCCCAGCAATGGGTTTGGTTTCTGCAGAGCCGTGGCCACCGAGCAGCTCACGCTGCCCTCTGTAAAGTTCTTGTGTCAGCAGCAGTTTTCAGAGTCAGCTTTTCACTGYTGGACAGCAGAGGAGCAGCAGATCTGTATGGCTGGGGATGGTTTGGGAATCCCATAATCACTGAGGCTGRAAAGATATCCAAGATCGAGTYCMACCTGTGACCAATCCCCACCTTCTCAACCACGAAGTGCCACATCCAGTCGTTCCTTCAACACTTCCAGGCATGGTGAACCCACACCCTCCTGGGCAGCCCCTTTCCATGTTTAGCAACCCCTTCCATAAAGAAATTCCTCCTGATGTCCASATTTATGGGAATCTTTTCAGGGAACTGCCCCTTTACCAGCAGATCATGCTCCACTGMTGACAGATTTCCTCCCCATATGTCCCTTCCTGAGAACCACAATGAATTCCCAACTTATCTCCTGTAAGGAGGCAAATGCCGAGAGCTTCTCACGGCTGGCCTGGGCTGACCTTGAAACCTTGGCCTCRAGGTGAGATCCTCCCTGTGCCCTTTGCAACAGCCTCAGCTTTGCTGCAAACAGAACTGGTTTGTGCCAACTGCSTGGTGGCGAGCAGTGCCTGGGCACGGGTGGATGGTGCTTGTGTCGTGTTGATGTGATTTTAGTGAGAGAACAGCCCTGGAAGTCTCTGGTGCTGTGCAGCCACTGTTGGTTGACACCTTTTAGTGCCATGATAGCCTGAGCTACCGCTGGTTGTGCAGGCAAGATCTCAGCAGGCTGGGAGAACGGGAGTGGGATGCAGTTTTGCTTGGTTGGAGTCATATAATGTGTTTTTTTTCCCCTGGTAAGCTCAGGCTTATTCACATTTTCCCAGAACAAACCACAGCACACACACCCCTCAAAAAAAAACCACCAAAAAAAAAAACCCCAAAACCCAAGTGTTGGAGCTGTGGACAGGAGCATTTGGGTGCCAAGGAAAGGGGTGGAGCTGCAGTGACCCCAGGCTGACGTTTGCCCCTTTCTCCCCCAGGATTACACCATCACCATGTACTTCCAGCAGAGCTGGCGGGACAAACGCCTGGCCTACAAYGACCTCCCTCTCAACCTGACCCTGGACAACAGGGTGGCTGACCAGCTCTGGCTGCCAGACACCTATTTCCTGAACGACAAGAAGTCCTTCCTGCACGGGGTGACGGTGAAGAACCGCATGATTCGGCTCCATCCCGACGGGACCGTSCTCTACGGCCTGAGGTGAGTCCAAGGCTTTGCTTCTATGGCTTCCTGTCAAAAACRACACTTCTTTGAAACTTCTCCCGTTTCCAAAAATATTCCTGTAAGGCRAGGACCCAGAAGACAGTCAAGTGCTGCGGTTTTGTGTATCTGTTCTTTCTCCAAGCTGGAAATGGCTGTTTCTTTCAGGCCTCCAACATTTCCTGTGCTGCTATAGATGGATGTTGGAGAGGGGAATAGTCTGCTCTGGGCGTTTCAGGTCACTGTCATTCACGTTGCATAACACTTCCATTTGAAACACTCATTTTCAGTTGCTTATAATTTTCTGCAAGTTTGGCCTATGGAGATGAGCCTTTGTTACTTTGGTATCTGAGGCTGAATTTCTGTAGCGTTTGAGTCAAACCACTTCAGTCATTTTTYGCGTTCAAGATGGGTTTTTGTGCGGTTTGAAAAATGTCTGTTTACTAGAACAGTTCCGAAGATTGGGGCTTGAAAATTGATATCTGGTAGGAGAATGGTCCTCAGKGAGGACACTTTTTGTGGTGTCTGGAACAAATTGACATAGGCAAGTCCARAGCTTTTGAAATTGCTGTGCTTGTGCACGGTGGAGGGAGAAAAGGTTGGTTTTACTGCGTTATCTGGGTWTGAGAAGAGGCCAGCATAGGTGATAAAGCTGAATGGAGAGGCAGAGGACTAAAATGAAAATTTGCAACTGTAGGATGCTGTCACTGAAATCCAGGCAATGATTTTTCCAACCCTGTATTTGTCTGCTTTTCTCCAAGTATTTGTTTTTATTTGGATTTTTTTTGTTGTTGGTGGTTTGGTGAGATTGACTTTTTGTGGGTTTGTTTTTTTTTCTTGCAGGGTGGGGTTTTT
>NW_026623352.1:334672-343542 GCF_030028575.1 Malurus melanocephalus
GGTTGGTTGGGTTTTTGTTTTTGTTTGAGGGGGTTTGTTTGTTTTGGGTTTTTTTGGGTTTTTTTTGTTTATTTGTTTGTTTGGGGTTTTTTGTTTGTTCTTTTGTTAGCAATTGTTTTCCCTTCCCATTTCCAAAATTCACATCTGGCTGTTTTTACCTCCCTCTACATTTGTTGTAGCAGCTCTGGGCTTGTGCCCCAGTGCAGCAGAGGGGTAGAAAAGCCCTTTCCCCTTCAGAGAGGGTTCATCCCCTCCCATTACAGTCTCAGTTCTCGTGATGTGGTTTGGCTGATCACAGAGCCCTGAGCTGGCTTTACTGACCCACCAGACAGACTGCAGCCATCCCACAGATGATCCCCCCAKATTTTCTCATTACAACAGGAGTGAAAGCCTGGCAGGAACATGTTTGGACTTGGGGCAGGTAGGGGTACAAATTCAGGGAGGAGGGAGCAAAGAGTGCAGCTCCTTGTGCCCTGTCCCTTCCCTCCCACGGGGAGAGGAGCCCAGCTCCCTGGAACGACCTGTGCAAATGGGAGAGAGGAGGAAAATTGCAGCCCAAATWAAGGAAAATGACAGCTTCTTGCCCGCTATTTCCAGGGCCCAGGAAGAGCTGCCTGCGTTGGTTTAACTTTTGGCTGGTTTTCCTGGAATCCGCTCCCTTGCCCCTGGAGAAAATGGCAACTGCAAAAATGGAGCTGTGAGCAAYGGCAGCTCCTGTTCCACAACTGCACCTCGGGTCAGGGTGGATGGCTGAGAGCAGGGGGGTGCAACCACGTCCCCCAAATGCTTGAAATCCCTCTAGCTTGTGCCCACAGTGGTATGGAAAAGGATTTCTTTAGGGCTGCTTCCTATACTGACTCCTACACCTGCAATTTTGCTGAAAACAGGAGCACCAGGTCCAGTTTTCCAGGTGCAAATCACRGCAAACCTACTCAAAAATACACAGCCACGTGCACAGCAGGTGTGAACCCATGAGAAAACAGCCCCTGAACCTGTGTTCCCTTCGTCTCAGTAAATGTGCAGCCAGGCTTGCGGGTCTGTGCTGTGCAGCCTGTTCGTGCCTCATCTTGCATTTTGGGGAATAATCTCTGAAATGGAGTGGCCCTGATGGAGGAAGGCCAGAGGAGGCAATACCTGATGGAGGAAGGCCAGAGAAGGCAATACCTGATGGAGGAAGGCAGAGAAGGCAATACCTGATCCCTTTCCCGTGTTTGCCCGTTTCCCCCGATCCTGCATTCCTTGTCGCCAGCCGCTTCCCCCTCCTCGGAGCTGATCCCGTAGCAAAGTGACTCAATCATGCTATTTGTGGCACAACAGTCATTTTTTTTCTCCAGCAGGCTCTGATGTCAGAGAGCAGGGAAGGATGACATCCTGGCAGGCCCCTGCCTTCAGCAAATGCTCCAGCACCCAGCAGGACTGGGCTCAATCCCCGATCAGGCCCCAGGGTCCGAGTTAAGGCACACCAYGAGTAGTTTCTGACTCCTGTGAGAACGACACCAGGCTCCAGTTAACTTGTTTGCATGGATAAATGAAGCCCTGTAATCCATTGTGAAAGCTGGGTGTCAGAAAAGCACATTCTTCTTGTTTTTGGTGGAATTAGCAAATTAACGGCTGAAGGGAGTGCCATACAGCTCCATCTCAGGGAAGCGCTCCATACAAAAGCTTACTCCAAAATTAATTCCCACCGGGCTCAGACGAAAAGCTGGTTGCCAGGTCTCCAACAAAAGGAATGCATAAACAGCAGCAGTGATGCTGGGATGCAGGRCTGGTGTTCCCTACCCCCTTCCCCAAGCAGTTAGCAGATGGCACAAACCCCAGAAGGACAAACAGAGCCCCGAGCCAGCCCAGAGGGCACTCACAGCCCTGCAAACACCCAGTGGGGTGAGAGGAGGCAGGAGGTGTAACCTGGCACGGTGGTGCTGAACTCACCTGGCCCCTGGACGCTTTACTGGAATGAAAAATGCCAGTAAAGCACGAGAGGGATGTTCACCCCTGGCATGGAACAGGGGAGTGCTAAAACAATGTGGGAATTCTGCAAAAGAAAGGGAGACTTGAAGGTGCTGCCCACAAAGACAAAGCAATCAGCTGCTGGGTGGTGGAGGGAGGTGAGAAAAAAAGCTGGATAGCACTTGCTGAATTTAATATATTTTTCCACCTAATGGCTCTTTTTTTTGTCAGAAATTGCATTGGTTTCATCAAAGTTTAAACAAAAAATTAGGGAGAATTTTTTCCATTTAAGAAAAACCGTTTCAGAGGAYGCTGATGTTTCACTCACGTCGATATTTCCCTCACCATTTCAAGCTGCTTTACAACCACTATTGATGCTCGAGTAACAGAATTACCGAGGCTTTCCCTGGACCTCCAGACAGCCCTGCCCTGCCCCAATATTCAATAAGCTTTACATTATCCCACATTCCAACTATACATCGGTCTGAGATTTTTATTCCTTTTTCCCAGACCATGTAGCATCCATTTGGTAGCGAAACAAGCCRACACTTGTCAAGTGCTGATGTCACCAGCAATTCGCTGCCTGTTTTCAGAGACCTAAAAATAGCAACAACTGTAACAACGCCGAAATTCTCACATGGTAATTGGAGAACCGTATTTGAAAACGGCTTTAAAACGTCCTTCAGGGAAATCTCGAAGCCGTTTGGTTTCGTTGKAATTAGAGAGGAAAGCGGATTTTGGCAGAAGGGGTGATTGGAGGAGGCCAGGGTGCATGGSTGAGCTCGTGGGGAGTTTGGGATGCTGGGCAGAGGGCAGGGACAGCAGTGGACAGCAAGCAGGACACGCTGCCTGCCTGGCAAGGAGCCCAGGAGGTGTAAACTGAGCAACCAGAGAGCTGCAGAGGAACTGGGTGATGGAGGATGAATCCTGCACGGGGGAATGAGGGATCTCCTCCTGCGAAGGTGGGAGGGCTGGTGGGGAACGTGTGCAWGTGTGAGGTGGGGGTTTTGTGGGGTTTTTTATTCCTGGCCGTGGTGATGTAACGAGGTGTGCCTGAGRGATGAGTCAGTTTGGGAACGCGCTGAGGTGCCAAGGCATGGTGGGCTCCGAGCCTGAGGAATGCTCTCCTGAGGAGACAGAGCCCTGCTGCCCTCAGCGGTGTAAAAAATCCCTTAAATCGAGCTGGGGACAATTGCTGTGTTTCAAATGCCTCAACAATTGCTGTGCTTCAAACACCTCAACATTTGTGGGTTTAAGCTGAGAGAAGCTGGGTGTATCTGCTTGGGCAGCATTYATTTCTGTTTCTGGTGGTAAGTTCAGCTCCTGGGGACACCAGCCCTCTCAGTRCAGCCACTGCTGACCCACTTGTGGCCCAGATCTCCTTGCTGGGCGAGGCAGCAGCCAGGATCCCCTTCTGGCTCACTTGGCTCAGGGGAGCCGTGCAGGTTGATGCCAAACATCCCACCCGATGGCCCATCCAGCCCTGGGCACACCATCAGAGCCCCCCTGTCACCCCAGAGCCTGCCCTGCCTGCTGCCCACGGCCAGGGCTCCTCCTGGGGGCTCCTCCATAGCCCCTGTCCCCAGCCTGCCCCTGGATCAGGATCCTGATCCCTGTTACCTACCCCAGGTCCCAGCCAGGGTAATTTACCTCTCCTGTCAACAGAAAGCTTTCTCCTGCCGCTGTCTCCCTTGGAGCTGCTGTCTGCAGCCATGTCCTCGTTTTCTCCATGGGTTTGCGCTGATTTTCTGCAGAGAATCTGGCCTGATGGGTTAAGACAGGAGTTTTTAACACTGAGGAGTTTTTTTCTCTGCTGAGACCACTGAGCAATTTTCTTCTCCCATCTCACAGGCCGGAAAGGAAGAGATCCACTATTTTCRTTTTCCTTTCCCTCCCTGAGAGAGGTTTCTCTGGAAATGTGAGAGATGATTCAGGCTCTGCCCTGTCTCTGGGAGCTCTGCCTGCTCCCTCCACAGGTTAGGCAAAGGCAACAGGAAACTCTCCTGTGGCAGCTTGGGGGCAGAGTTGGACATTCATCCATCCATCCATCCATCCATCCATCCATCCATCCATCCATCCATCCATCCATCCATCCATCCATCCATCCATCCATCCATCCGTCCCTCCATCCATCCATCCATCCATCCATCCATCCACCCATCCATCCATCCCTCCATCCATCCATCCATCCATCCATCCATCCATCCATCCATCCATCCATCCATCCATCCATCCATCCATCCATCCATCCATCCATCCATCCATCCNTCCATCCATCCATCCATCCATCCATCCATCCATCCATCCATCCATCCATCCATCCATCCATCCATCCATCCATCCATCCATCCATCCATCCATCCCCTTGGAGCCAGCCCTTGGCTTTGTCCTGCTCTCACCCCAAGGTTCTGTCTTGGCCCAGGTTGGAGAACAGTTCATTAGGTGGGTGAGGGGAAACCAGGGTTTAATTAAGAGCTCAGCTTTCCAGTTGAGGTTAAGGACAGATCCCCTCCTGCATTTTTTTTTAATCCATCCCCTCCCAGGGTCAGGATGATGGATTTAACAGGAAACAGTTGGAGAAAGTTTAATAATATGGAATTTCTAAATAATCTTAGAAGCCGTGGAAGGAACTGGAGCTCACTAAAACAGGACAAAGCAGCAAAGCCAGAGCTGCTTCTCCATCCCAAATGCTGCAAGAACAAAAGCAAGCACCATCAGGGTCTGCCTGGAATTGCTGCCTGTGCTACATCTCCTACCAGTCTGACTTGTTTATTAGCAGAAACAGAGGTCAAGGCATTTCCACAGTCTCCTGGCCAATCCCTGAGACAGCTGGTGTGCCCTGAGCCCCCAGCTCACCCTGGCAGCACCTCTCCATCTTCCTGCCTACCCCACCCCAGCCACCACTGTTCAGCCTGCCCCTGGGCTTTTCCTGTTCTTTGCCACCTCCCACAGGTTTGAGTTGTGCTGTTTTATCCATGCAGCTTGTGCCAGCCTGGTGCTCATGAAGGGAGATATCTTCTGCTCTGTTGAGCGCAGGTCACTGATATCTGAAACAACATTAACAAYAGAACATTTTTAAGGTGTTCCACCACTCTCCTGTCCCCCAGTTCAGGTGGCAGCTGGCCAGATGGACAGTGCATTKGGGATGGAATAAAGGGCAGAAAAACAAAACCTTGCAGTCAAGGCAGCTCAGCTTTGTACTCTGCCAGGGTGGAAAAATGGTTGGTTAAGATGACTGTACCCTGAGTACTACTTTGGAAAAGCTTTTTTTTTCCTCCTCTCYCATCTGAGTGCAGTGCACACTGTTATTTATCAAAGGATGCCTATGCAAGCACAGATGCTTTTGGAAACAGAGTGACCTTAGCAGGATTGTGCCAAGGCTTGTGGAGTCAGTTTTAGGCAAACAGACACAAGGGGGAAATATTCCATATCCTTGCCTTGATCTTGGCTCAATCATGACCTCCAGGAGTTTGCAAAGATCAGACTGTGTTAAAAGAATGGCAAAATTCACCACGGGTTTATAAATCCCTCCAGGCCCTTGGAAGTTTGTGCTTACTGCCAGGCAGAAGGTGACATTTGCCAGCATGTTTTTATGACTGACTTTGAGAACGTACAGAATAAGAACTCAGTTTTGGTTTTATTCCCATGTTTAGCAAAACAGTAATTTTGCCTCTCCTTCTACTCTTAGTCATCAGAATTCCCGTAGGAGTCTAACTTGCCCCATGGGGCGAGCCTGAGTAAGTCCTGCAGAACCTGAGCTTCCCTCCATCCCTTCTCCTGATTGCTGCAAACTGTCGTGAGCTTTGGGACTCTGCATCCCGAGGGGATGGGAGCATCTTGAGCTTCTTGGGAGAGCTGAAATCCAAAAAGTTGCAACCAGAAACTTAAATGTTTGTCTTTGGCTGTGAGAGTGTTTGTGTTAGTCCCTGCATTATGGCACTTCATCCATAACTGGGAAATGGGTAAGGGGCTTGCTGGCTGTGTCTCTTCTGGGATTAGAAGGGCAGTTGGATTTGTGCTGTTCCCCTCCTGTTCTCAGCCATGCTGAGTTTTAGTCAGCATCCTTCCCAAGCCAAAGGCATCAGGGATTATTCCTGGGTGCTGACCATCAGGGTCCTCCACAGTCAGTTTKTTTCTGGGGTTTGTTTGTGTCCACAAAGTCTCTTGGGCATTCCCCAGCTGGAGCCCAGCAGAGGCTGGGGGAGAAAAACAGGGGAGAATACAGTACTGTCTCCCCCCTGCCCAGCACTCTCATTCCCCATTCCCAACAGGCTTTCTGCATGCAGCCAGACCCTTTTCTGTGGGATAGAAACTGAAGTGTAGACCTAGCTGTTCCATGGCATTTTACATTGGCCTCGGGACCAGTGCCGGGCGTGTGTGGTTTGCTGGGATAACACAATTATGATGCAGAAGTTTATTTTGTGAGGATGAGCTCTCGGGGAAAGGTCCCCCACTTGCTTTAGGGATGTCTCAAAGGTAATGGTCTTCTCCTCTCTCCCACCCAATCCTCCTTAGATGGCCCCAAACTGCTCTTTTTGAAATAAGGCCACATTTTAGGCAAGTAATTTTTGACCCCTCATGCTTGTGGCTGGTGAGCCCAGTTCTCCCAACATACTGGAGARGATCCAGAGGGTGAATGGATGGCTCAGGGCTTTCAGAGCCTTCAGCAGAGGGAAATCTGCCTGGGACAGGAGCTGAAGGGGCAGCTCCCCTGAAGGAGGCMAGCAGCAGGATAAGGAAGAGACGAAAAGGAGACACTGGAGCACAGCAGGGTTTGATGGCAGGTTGGAGCTCTATGCTGCTCTAGGCCTGTGGACTTATATAATCATTCTAAATAAGACAGAAGAAGACATTAATAAGTAAACAGTGATGAGGAGGATCAGAGGGGGAATGAAATGGCTGGTGGTGCTCGTGTCAGAGAACTGAAAGATTTGTGGAGAGCTGATGGTTTGCAGCAMCCTGAGCGCTCCCCTTTGAGCTGCAGCCGTGCTGGGGCCGTGCTCTGCTGCAGCCAGGCTCGGTGCAGAGCAGGCAGTGGTGCAGGGGCAGCGGCCCTGGCTGTGTCACCCTCCCCATGCCAGCACCTGCTTTGGCCATCCAAGCTCCCACTCTGACTAACAGCACTAACCCTGGGTGGCTCAGAGCTTCGTGATGTTTCCCAGAGGTGGTCTCTGCCCCTCCTGGGGGTGAGGGGCACTCTCCAGAGTGAGGTGCCTGTGTTGCTTTGGCTTCTGCTTGATCCATCAKCCCACAGCCTGCCAGAGCTGCTCAAAATCCCATCCATGTCCCTTTTTCCTATTTTCCTTTGTGAGATGCACGCTGCCTTCTCCCCCCAGATGAACTGCATTTGCCTGCCAGCTGTGCAGTGGAGTAGCAGGGCAGGCAGGACTTGGCTACTTTGAGAGCACAACTGCTGCAGACCTCAGGAGAAACAATCAGGGCCAAGGGCATGAATGTCATCTTTTTGTTGGGGAGGAGCTGATATGAACGTGAGGGGCTGTGGGGTGGGCAGGGAGGGAGCAGAGGGGAGCTGAGGGTGGCCGGGCTCGGTCGGAAGGCGCTGGATGCTCCACTGAGCGCGGGAGAGCCGCTCCCTCCACGGGCAGTGTCTCTGTGAATCGCCGTCAAAGCAGATGAAATTTCACACCACACAAATTTCTGAATTTAAAAGGGGAGGGAGGTGGGTAGAGGAGCGGGAGAGGAGGAGGGGGAGGGAGAAGATGCAGGCTGGCCGGGCGCCAGCGCCTCATGCTAACGCCACGGGGAAGGTGGCATCCTTCCCTGGCGTTCCCTCTGGTGCCCGCGCTCCCTGCTCCCTCTCACTGCGCTCGTGTCTTCGGGAGGCAGTGTGCTCTCTCYAGAGCTGTTTACAGGATGATGGTTTGTTCCTGTCTCCTCATCTCCCTGCTCACACAGTGAGGATACACTCCTCTTTCCCTCTTTTCACCTCTCACTCCCCTCCGGCTCTTCCTCCCTGGGCTGCTTCACCCCTYGCATCCCCTGATCCCCCTCCTCTCTTCCCTTACCCCGCTGGTYTGTCCTTGCTCTCTGCTCTCCTTTCTGCCATCTCCACTCCTGCCTTCCCTATCAGTGCTCATGCCACCATGTCTCCTCATTTTTCTACCTCTTACTTTCCTTTCACCATGATTTCCTCTTGGCCCCGTTGAGAAATCTCCCTGTACTGTCAATCCTCCCCTCCATCTCCCCATGCAGCCTTCCGTGTGCTGTGCAAACCCATCTCTTCACACAACAGCTCTGAGTGTATCAAGATAATGCCTTTATACCCATCCAAGCATGAGGCAAAGGTTGGTCCTGTGGCCTTCTGCTCCAGAGGTGGCACCATGTGCTGTGACCCCAAAGGGGTGACCCCAAAAGTCACCCCCAGTCACTGGGGTGACTGAGTCTTGCTTATGCTCCCCTTTGACTGTGAGAGGTGTGTAGGGCTCTCATCCCTCCATGAGTCCCACCTGGCCCTGGCACACAACCACCAAAGGAGCTGAAGAAATCTCTCCTTGGCCTCTCTAGGAGCAGGTGAACGTGGAGTCTTCGAGGGTATATCACAGGGAAGCTGGTGTCCATGATACTTCTTAAGGAGTCTAAAGAATTAAATAACCCCCATCCTCTCTGGCACATCACTTGCTCCATCCCAAGCTGGGTTGGTTTATCAGGGTTTAGGAAGCCCAAAGGCAGGACCTGAGCTGGACCTTCTGCCTCAGGCCAGCTGCCCCTTGCATCCAGCTCTACTTCAGGCCCCCATATCCCRGTGGTCCTGCTGTGCTGGGATCCCTGGCTGGCCAGGCACTGCAGATGGAACACTCTGGACGAGCAGGCAGCTACAGCCTGGCACAGCTGTGGATAGCTGTGCTACCCCTGCTCAAAAAGCACAACAACACCTGATATGGTTCACCTGCCCAAGCAGCGTT
>NW_026623352.1:343968-345301 GCF_030028575.1 Malurus melanocephalus
GGAAAGAAAGAGAAAATATCTGGCTTTTTGAGGACAAATGTCCTCCTAATCTTGTTTTTCTCCTTTCTGTCCTACCTGTCCCTTCTTCTTGAATCAACAGGGCTGAATTCTGCCCTGATGTAAATCTCTGCTGATACAAATTGGTGTGATCTTGCAAAAATCATTGGAGTGGCTGTGGATTGATGCCAGCTGCCAGCGTGAGCAGGGTTTGGTGCATGGAGTGTGGTAGCCATATCTCACAGTGTCACGCTCTGCGTTCCCAACCGGCACTGCAGGTGATCAGCAAATCCTGGCGAGAGGGTCCCTGTCGGGCAGAGCGGGCGGGAGGGAGGGAGGCAGCCTGGATGTCCTTTGCGCAGCCAACCCAGCCAGCCAGGCTGCGGTTTTGGGATGGACGCCGCGCAAAGGTTTCAGCCCGCGGGGTCCACAAATGGGGTGGAAAATTTTCATTTAATACGTTTTTTGCATCTCGCACTTTAGGGGAAGCAGGAGAGCGCGTTCGCGGCCGCGCTGTCCCAGGGGTGCGCTCTAATCCGGAGAGCGCTGCTGTGTGCGGCACTGGGGATGAGTCATCCCCGAGCGTGACTCCTTGGTCCCAGTGCCCGGCCACCATGGGCTCTGCACCGCCCGCCCYGGCCTCTCCTGCCAGCCTGCAGCTCGCCCAGCACCCGAACGGTCACCCCAGGGTGGGACAGCAGCGTGTTCCCCTCCTGGAGGTGCCGAGCTGGGAAAGCGATCCACGCAATGCCACAGCCGCGGTGGTTCCTGTTTTCCATTTTTTGAGTGGTTCCTGTCCTGCTGTCCTTGTCCCCCTCGGAGGTTTCTCCTCCACCCCAAGCGCGTTCCCGATCAAAGGGTTAAGAGCTCGCCTGGGCCCCCTGCTCGGAGAGAGGGCAGTTGCAGTGTTGTATCTAGACCCAGTGAGGATATATATAAATTCCCTTCGTCTCTTCGGATCTATTTATAGCACGGCAGGCAGTGGCAAAGGCTCTCCTCAAGGCTTCATCTCCTACAAACAGACTTCACAGACAGCAGAGAAGATAAATTTAGCACACGAGATTTCTTAAAGAGCCAGCAGCTCTGCGGGGCTGCCAGCCTGCCCTGCCACAGCCCCTGCCCCGATACCCCCACTGGGGCAGCCCTCTCCCGTGGGTGCTCATCCTCTCACCTTCTTCCCCCCCCGCCTTCTCCCCATTTCCAATTTTATGTTCCAGCTTCGCCCATAATCTCCCCCTTTTTGGTCTCTTTTTCTACCATTGATGTTTTTTACTTTTTTTTTTTCCTTCTCTTTCACTGGTTCGCCATCTCATCCTCCCTGCTTTCTTGGTTTTTT
>NW_026623352.1:348396-349544 GCF_030028575.1 Malurus melanocephalus
TTTTTTTTTTTTTCTTTTTTTCCTGTCTTTTCTCTCTCCCAGGCCACAGGGCTCAGAAGATAAAGCTTTCTAGTTAACAGTTCACTGGTTATGCCTACATAGTAAAAAATGTGTAGCTTGATTAATGCCTTCCAGATGGTTAATTGAAAAAAAATAGGGGGAGAATGCAGCAATGTCTCCCCCCTCCCCGGCACTCCGCACACATCGCACGGGGAGGAGGCTGCATTAAAGGGTGAGGGGAGCAATAGATCTGAGAAACAGGGGCAGCCTGTTCACTCCAAGGCTGGGGAGTTAACTCTGTCTCTGCCTCACGCCCTCATCAACCCCACCCCAAAATCCCAGGCATGTGCAGCATTCCTTCCTGCTCAAGGTAACACACACGGACCGTGCCGGCATCCTCAGCTGACCCTCAGCGCGGGCACGGCGCTGCTGTGTGTGTGTGCCCCCCGGGCTCCAGCACCCCCAAAGCAACCCCCACCCTCACCCTGTCCCCGTGTTAGTTTGGGGGTGCGCACACACACACACACACACACACACACACAGCCCCCGTGTCTCCCATGACCCCGCAATCATTCGCGCACGAGTGACTCCGCGGAGCGGGAGGGCGCTGCCAGAGCGCGCTGGGCTTTGGGGTTTGGCAATTTGGCAGTGCCAAAGTGGGTAGGATGGATGGGAGTGGGGATGAGGGCTGTCATTTGGGGATTTGGGGCGACTCGTGAGGAAAGGGGGTGAYGATGTGCTCAGCAGTTCTGCTCGTAGGTCAGTGCCGGGTGGTTTAGTGAATCCATCTCAGCCTCACGGACACGTGCCGGCTGTCTCCCCGTGCCATGCCGACAGCCTCCCCTCTCCCCCCAGCCGGARCTGTGCCTACTCCCGGCTTCTTTGTCTCTCTCAAGAGAGAAGCAGGAGCACAAAGCCCTCCCCACGCCGCTGGTAGCGATGCTGCCTTGCTGACGTGAGTCACGGAGGGTTTGTGCCGTGCCATTGGGGGTGAGCCGCATCAGCCCCCCGCCCCGCACACCTCCCACCCCGGATCTCCCTGGTTTCCAGGGAAACAGCGGCCCCAAATGCTGCCTGACTTCCACTTCTGCCTTTCATTTCTCCTTTTTTTTTTTTTTTTTTTTTTTTTTTTTTTTTTTTTTTTTTTT
>NW_026623352.1:349651-353487 GCF_030028575.1 Malurus melanocephalus
TTTTTTTTTCCTCTCTTCCTCTTTCAGGATCACCACCACGGCCGCCTGCATGATGGACCTGCGGAGGTACCCCCTGGACCAGCAGAACTGCACGCTGGAGATCGAGAGCTGTGCGTATGCCTCCAGCCTGTCCCCTGCCACGCGGTGCCACCTCTCTGCTGCCACCCGCCCCGGCCACTGCGTCCCACTCGTGGGGTGCTCCCTCCCCCTGAGAGCACCTCATGGGGGAAATTCCCAGGAAAACAGAGCTCTCAGCGGGCTGGGCATTCAGATCAGTCCCAGGAGGGTGGTGGAAGCCTCCCTTAGCCTTAAGGAACCCCTGGGAGCCTGTTGTCACTCCCGGCTGGCTCAGCTCCGTGTGGGAGGTGGCACCCAGCCCTCTCGCCGTCCTCCCCCGCCTGGATGTTCCCTGCCCTCCTGTGGAATCCTCCCCAGCTGTGCACAGGCTATCCCGGTGGSAAGGCGCTGCAGTCCCTCCAGGGCCGGCCGGCAGCGGGGAGATCACCGGGAATGGATTTTCCAGCAGGGAGAYCCCACAGCACCCGGTGGGAGCTGCSCAGCCCATCCCTGCTCCTGCCRTGGGCAGGTCCTGCCAGGGATGTCACTTGTGCCACTCCTCGGCGTTTCCACAAGAGTTTACAGTACAACCGAGGAAACAGAAGGCAGGGAATTACCCACAGTTCCCCGTCCTGCGATTTTGTTCTTAATGGGTCATGTCAAGCCAATTTGTTCATCAAAGCTACATTTCCTCACAACGTTCCTCAGACCCAGGCAGAGATGAAGAGAGCCAATTGTTTCCTTCCTCAGAGCCTTTGTCTCTTACACACTTTGCACACTGGAAATCTGCAGGACTCCATTTTCTCTGCTTCCACACGGCTCTGGAATATCAATCCTTTTAGGGCTGCCTTATAAAAACAAAGTATTTTAACAAAGAAAACCAGCTCAAACCTCAGAGAAAAAGCCCTTTTGTGGTGTAGAGGTGCTGGTTTTGGGAAGCAGCAGGAGGCAGATGGGGTCCCCTGCCCCACAGCAGCTCAGGGCTCTTACCTGTAGGAGATGGCACTGCCTGTTGATCCCATCCCTCCACCCCAAAAATAACCCTCACCACGTCTACCCCTGCATGTATCCAACAAAAACCTGAYGAGGCAGGCGGCAAACAGGCTGCTAATCTGACATTTGAAGACGTCACATCAATACTTTTCGATATTTCAGATGGAAATGACTTGTCTTTGTGAAAGTTCGTTTACTTTTTAGAAGTAAAATGGAAATTYGGTTTTCTCTTTAAAGCTAGAAATCAAAGCAAAGCATTTATTTTTAGACCGAGCAACCTTTCCCTTTAGAAACACTTTTAAAAAATGGCTTCATGAAAAACATGCTCGATTTCATGTTGCATAATGACATAATAAAAAAAAAAAATACAAAAATTGGTACCCAACACCAGCAGGTCATAGAATAAATGGGATAGAGCTAGTTAACTGTGAGATCTCCTAAAATTAGTTACCGTAATTTGACATTTTCATTGCTGATCAGGAAGTAAATTTGAAGTCACTGCTGTTAAATTTGTGGATGATGAAGATAGCAGCGTGCGGGGCTTTGCTGGCTGCGCATTTGAATCCTCCCCAATCGGAACCCATCCGGAAGGGGTTTGAGCASAGCCAAATGCAGAGGGCTCAGCCCCACCCGGGAGGTGAGGAAGGGATGGAAGGCAGCCCCGAGCACCACGGCTGGAGGGTCTGTGGCTCTGGCAGAGAGGGCTGGAGCCAGCCCTGSTTATATAAACCAGGGGAGCCGTGAGTCAGAGCTCCGAACCGATTGGCCTCTGAACGTGTCGCCGAGATGGGGAAGGGGGCTCTGCCTATATCTGGGTTCCAAAATTCAGAGAGGAAGTGGAGAAATCGGAAGAGGTTGAGGAAAGATGCTGAGAAGTGGTTGAGGGGCTGGAGCAGATGTTGTGCAGTGAGAAACCTCAATAGCTCAATCTGGTTTGTTTACTGCAGAGGAGGTGGAGAGGGGGATTGTTTACAGGCTGGGTGCACCTCTGCAGAGGGGACAGGGCTCGGCAACCTCCTGCACAAATTCCCAACAACCATCGCAGCCCGGGAGCCGGAGCCAGACGATTGAATGTGAAATTGTACACAATGTTTCCTCGCTGGGAGAGAGCCGGAGCTGCTGGAATCAGCCACCGGCAGCAGTGGGGGGGATTTGGGTGTTTGTTGCTGGTTCCAGCCCTGGGGCTGAGCGATGCGAACCCCCTGTCCTGTGCACAGAGCTGGGGTGTGAGCAGGGTAACCCAAGGGTCTGAAACTCTGTGGGCTCCAAGGTGTGAGTGCTTCACCGCTCTGCGAGCAGGAAGATGCCGACTGGGAGAGGAGGTGGAGCCCTGGCTTTGCTGATTTCCACCACAAGCAGATGTGGCATGGCATTTGGAAGACTGGGTTTATGTTTTAGCACCCATGAATAAGCGTGGTAATGACTGAGAGCGCAGGATGTGGGCTTGGAGACTGCACAGTCATCAAATAATTCTGTTTGGGAAGAGACCTCGGGGTGTTTRTAGTCCAGCCTGCAGCTCAGAGCAGGGTCAGCTGTGAAATCGAGCCCATTGCTGAGCCCTTTGTCCACTCAGCAGCTGCAGGATGGCACWGTCTCAAAGGTTCAGCTCTGATCTGGGGTAACCCTCAGCCCCCACAGCAGAACAGAAGGATTTCCCCTCTGTTGGACATTGAGCAGCTCTGATCCCACTGCTCCCTGGTTTGGTGGCAGCCCGGTCTGGCACGTGTATTTTGGGGTTAAAGTGAGAAGCGGCACCCTTGGCTGAGTTAACAAACCCATGGCCCCGCAATGTGAGGGATGGAGATTTGTTACGAGTCTCACTCCCTCTCTTCTCTCATCACTGCTCTTCTCACCAGCACTGGGTAAAAGCAGCCCCCAGCCTCAGAGTCTCTGTTCGCTTCTTGCCTCTGAATTTGGGCTGAGTACTTAGAAAAGGGAGGTGCTCTGATCTTCAAACTTCTTCTCAGCTGCTGCTGCTGTAGATCTTTTCCTCTCTGGGAATTTTTAATACTGAGATGCCCTGTTTACCCAGTCCCACCAGTCTGCACTGTGTGGTCTCCCCCTCCTGGTAAAACGAGGCAGTTTTTAAAAAGCAAAATGCTGTGTTTGGTGCATTTGACAGAGGCTTGTGGTGCACGAGTCGCTGTCATGTCAGCCATGGAGATTATGTAGCGCATCTCAAGGCTGGATGGGCCACGCCTCACCTTTTCCTGAATTCCAGCCAGAAATGGGAGTTCTGGYCAGTTTTTCCTCTTCTCCTGGGGACTGTGCTGCTTACCTCAGCTGAAGAAGGAAAGTACCTGAGCAGGGAGAGGCTACACTTGGTGTGGGCTTTCTGCTGGATCCTTTTCCAGATCACCTTGGTGCACATGGGGGTGCCCATGGGGGTGTCCTGGGGTGCCCATGGGGGTGTCCTGGAGTGCAGCTGGTCAGCTCAGCTGTCCCTCTGTGCTCCCTCTCCCTGCAGATGGCTACACTGTGGATGACATCGTCTTCTTCTGGCAAGGGAACGACTCTGCTGTCACRGGGATGGAGGTGCTGGAGCTGCCCCAGTTCACCATCATCGAGCAGAGGCTGGTCAGCAGGGAAGTGGTCTTCACCACCGGTGAGTGTCTGGGGAAGGGGTGCATGGAATGGGCAGATCTGCTGCTGATCGAGTGGTTCTCCCTCTGATTCAGGTCCTGAGGCACTGATTTGGGATCTAGGCTTCAACTTAGGGCTCCTTTAGAAAAGAGGCATCTTCTGTACCCACCAGCTTTGGAATTTTTTGAAGGTTTTTTTTTTTT
>NW_026623352.1:353695-375294 GCF_030028575.1 Malurus melanocephalus
TTCTCAGTCTTTATCTAATTTTTATGTGATTTACATCTGGGTCTCAAAGCTAACGTAGGTGCAACAGTGAGGAGGAAAATATATCCATTGAGAAGCAAGTGGGCTATGAAATGATGCAAATCCATCTGCACATGGCAATAAAAAGATTTGGAGAGAATACCTGGGATGATTCAGAGGCTGCCAGTTGGAAGGTTGGAGTGGGCTGGATTTTGGTTGCTCTCTTCACTTTGAGATGGAGTTCACTGGCAGAACAGCCCAGCACACTCCTGTCAAACAGGACRGGTCTGGAACTGCCTGAGAGCCCAGCCTGAGCCTCCCAGCAGGGTGGCAGATGGTGACATTGTCACAGCAGTGCCTCAGGGCCATGCTGCGAGCAGGGTCCCATCGCAGTGATAACACAGACACCCACAACAAGAGGCAGAATTCCTCCAAAAGAAATTTGCAGTCTAAATAGGTAGAACCTTCCAAAAAAAAGGACTGGTGAAATACTGTGTTCAAGTAAATGGCACATAGTGGTGAGAGAACATCACCTTTACCCAGTCCACATCCTTKAAGGTTAAAAACTGTTGTTTTCTTGTTACTGTAGCTTCCAGGCAGGATTCCATCCATATTTCAGGCTCCTGTGTTGCCTAAGGGACAGAGGTGGGAAGGAGGAATAACTTGGGCTTTGTCTCACAGCAATGAAAGATACACTGCTTTGTCCCTGTCAAAATTAGCCTGCTCCAGTGGAAGGACTGCTAAAGTACTTATTGTCCTCGCTATCCTCATTAGGTTTGCTAAAAGATTAGGAGGAAGTTGCAACAACTTGAAAATAATAAAAAAGAGACCTTCAGATTAACTAACGGTACTCTATTTGCATATGAATTTGCCCAGTCTGACCATAACCCATTTTTAGAACAGCATGGGAAAAATATGATTCAGATCTTCATTGCTGTTGGGAGGCAGAGCTGGCACATGAAGCATTGGAAAATCATCTCATGGCACCCAGATATAGGGTTAAAGTCTCCTGTGTAAGCCTCCATCATATTGGCTGGCACACTAATAACAATTCCAGCACTGAACAGCCATTCTCCCATGATGGCTGATAGAATAATGTGACTTCTGTAGAGCTTCCTTTCTTCTTAATACTCTGAGACAACTGAGCAGATTCTGAAGAGACCCCTTTAGAAAACGGATGAGCCTGCAAAACCAGCTGCAGAAAACAGAGAATTCTCATTATTCCTTCCCCTTGAGAACATTTTCCAAATAAAATTTCAATTCCCAACCTTASCACAGACACAGCCTTGGCCTCCTCTCAAACAGCACCTTTGTTCAATGTCTCCTTGGCAGGTTCATATCTGCGCCTGTCCCTGAGTTTCCGGATCAAGAGGAACATYGGCTACTTCATCCTGCAGACCTACATGCCGTCCATCCTCATCACCATCCTGTCCTGGGTCTCCTTCTGGATCAATTATGATGCTTCTGCTGCACGAGTGGCACTGGGTATGGACCTTTTCATTGTATTTTGGAGGTGTTTTCTTGAAGGAAATCAGCTGTAACAAAGAAAATCCCTTTTTTTTAATCAGGTAGCAATTAAGCAAGTCTGTCAAAGTTGTCATCCCAAATGGACATATTTTTTTTTCTGAGAACGAACTTTAAATTTTCAGTCAGAAGAGTTGCATTTTTTTTGTTTATTAGTACTTCCCAAACTGGAGTCTATTTCATTTGGATCAGTGAAAGTTCTGCCAGAAATATTCTGGGTGTGAGTTTAAACTCTAAACAAAAATCTAAATGGTTCTCAGATACGTGAGAGCCTGACATGCCATGAGCCCACCAGTTCCTTTGCTCTGGTTTGCACTGGTTTTCTCAAGAAAAGAAATCTGGGCACCTCCTTGTCAACAGGTGTGCCAGGACTGGTTATTTGGGTGATAAATGCTGAGGGTGGATGGCCAAAAAGTTGTGTGGCAATGGTTAAAAGACAAAAGAAATAAAGGAAAGGGCATTGCACATTTTCATGATAGTTTAGTGCCCATACAGACAGTTTTGGCAGCTGAAGACCTTCATGGCCAAGGCAAATGTGGGACAGTAGTTCAAGTTCTTCTTTGGCACACGCTCCCCTAAATAGGAATGTTTTCCTATAAGAGGGGGAAAAATGAGGTCTTTTAAGCAACAGAAGGGAAGTGGGGGTGGATGGCAGATGAGGGTTTTGAAGGAGGAACAGGAGAAAGGGGGGATGGCTGGCATGTGAGAATGGGGCTGTGCAACACGAGGGGAAGTTCAGAGGCAATGGGAGAGGTAAGGAGGGAGCAGAGTTGGATCTGTGAGTGGGACAGGGCTCAGAGAGGCTGTGCAGMACAGGTAGAGGCTGGATTTTACAGCAAAGGTTGGGGACTTAAAGTAGCTCTAGGAGAAGACAGAGTTTGAGAAGGCTCAGAGGGGGTTGGGATGTACAAAGATATAAATCAGATGATTTGGCTGTGCCTGCTTGGAGAGGCTGGAGCACAGACAGGCAGGGAAGGGGAAGAACTTGGTAAATTAAAAAGGTAAGTTGCTCTGACAGGAGTATATAATCAGAGAGAGAGGAGAAAGAGAGSATGGCAGGCGCTGTGAGAGCACAAGCAAAAGGGCGGAGGTGAGACCCACAGCTGTTGGATTTCTGCTGACATCTGGACACCAAGGAGAAGACAGAAGAAAAACATTGTAGATCAGAGCTGCAACAGCTCTCCCTAARCTCCTCCTGACAGCTTTCTATCTAACTTATCCTTAAAAAGCTCAGGAAAAAAGAAACTCCACAGCCTCCTCTGGTCACTTTATCTCCAGATTTACCTGCTTCTTACACAGTCAAAAAGCTCCTCTTTGCCTCTGYCTCCATTGCAATTTGTCCAGTTCTTGATGGAGACATGGAGAACGTTCTATTCTCCCTTTCTTTGCCTYGGATTTCTGTATATTTAGGCTGCTGCCTAAATATAGATGGTGTAATATATTGTGTGTGTATAAATATATCTCCCTTCTGTTTACCCAACTGAAGGCTAATAGTCTTTTCAGTCTTTTATCAGGAATGACACCAGAGACACAGCGAGGGTGAAGGGGAAACAGGACAAGCAGAGGTCCAGGGTGCACTGAGAGCTTTGAGAGCCATCGCTGTAGAGGTGGGGCTGAACCAGAGGGGCAAATTAAGGTCATGGAGAGTGTTGGAGCCATCAGAGATGAGGAGGGAAAAGGAGAAAAGAAGATCAGCAAGGCAGTAAGAACAGCTGGAGAAGCAGGAGAAAACTAGGTTGAAGAGGAAGAGGTACCACCCCAAAAGAAGTATGAAGGCTCACTGATATCTTTTTTGAGCTGGCACAGAGAGGCAGGTCTGAGGCCACTCTGCCAGTCCAGAGAAAAAAAGAGTCAGAGAAGGAGCTGAGGAAGAGGGCTGAAGCTGTGAGTGTAATCATAGTGAATCAGGCTTTTGGAACTGAGTAGATGGGGACAAAAGTGTTCACAAAATGCTTATTTAAGATGCAAGAAATGTGAGGAGGCCTAAAAAGGAGAGTGTGAGAACCATGGGAGGAATGTGTACAAGTGATAATTGATGTAATGAATGGTGAAGCTGCTGAGAGGAAGGTGGGAATTGATGGGGTCAAGGACAGAAGCCTACGAGGCAGGCAAAAAAAAGAGAGTGCCATGAGGAGGAAATCTCTTCTCCAATTCATGGCATTGGGAAGACACAGCAGATTATAAATTCATGCCGAGGATGCTGAGGTATTCGGTAGCACACAGTGAAGCCTGATGAATTCATGAAGGGGAAAAAAGGGAGGAGAAGAGGGTAAAAGGCAGAGCAAAACTGAGTATTTCCTACCACACTGAGAGAAAGGAAGAAACAGGGGGATTTAAAGAAACAGGGTCCAGAGGATGTTGGTCCCCATCAGCTTTGACACTTTCTTCCACTGTTTGCTGCTCGTTCATTTTCCACAGCAATTTKTGCTGGGCACCTGGGCTTCGAATAATGACAATTTCCTTCTCAGTTACACTGTTCCCCTCCCTCCTGAGGCTGTCCAGCTGGAAGGAGGGATGTGGGAGCTGGAAGTGGCATGTCAGGCAGCCATCCCACGTCAGTAACAGAGCGCCTGCCCTCTCCTCACAGGGGTCACCACGGTGCTTACCATGACCACCATCAACACCCACCTGCGGGAGACTCTGCCCAAGATCCCCTACGTCAAGGCTATCGATGTTTATCTCATGGGCTGCTTTGTCTTCGTGTTCCTGGCCCTCCTGGAATATGCTTTTGTCAACTACATCTTCTTCGGGCGAGGGCCCCGGCAGCAGAAGAAGCAGAGYGAGCGCATCAGCAAGGCCAACAACGAGCGCCACCGCTACGAGGAGAAGAGGGTGAGAGAGCAGGTTTGTCCTCTCCTTTCGTTGTGGCAGGGGAATTCAGGCTCTGCACGGGGTGAGCTGGAGCAGCCTTTGTGCTCATCATGAGAGATGAGCTCCAGTTCCCCTTGTCTGGTGGTTACGGGGAACTTTTCCTCTGTGGTCATTTTATCATCCTCAAACCATTGTGCATGGGGCGGGGGTAGCCAAAAGTCCTCTGTGGCTTTTGGTGGTCCTGTGTTGGCAGAATCACACTTCCCCCACTCACAAATTTGCTGCAAGCGCAGGTGGTTGGTCCTTCAACCCCAGCAGCACTGCACAACCCTCAAATGCAGCACATTCAGAGCTTAAAATGACCAAAATCAGGGGTACTGTCACCAAACCCTGGGGAAGAAAAGAAACTCTCCAACACCATCGTTTCAGTATTAACAAGTCAGATATTACTTTATTCTGGCCAGGATGTGCAATAGAAATCATTCCAGCCCCATGTGGTTCTTTACCAGAAATTCCACATATTTCTATATTAAAAAAAATAAAAAATAAAAAAAACCACAAAGAAATTCTCATTCATTGTTTCTACATTATGCAATTTCTAGTATCCAATCTCCTGATGATTACTGATCCCTTCACCTTTAATGCTAATTTGGTCCTCATTCTTTGGATCTTTTACCAATCTTTTCCCAGACCAGGTATCTGAAACCCTTCTGGGGGTTAATATCCATTAATRCCRTTTATCTCCTCTGTATCTTCTGGCTATTCCCAACCTGTAGATGTTAAACTCTCAAAAACTAGGAACATTCTTTTTGCTGATCGAGGCCTCACCCKGTGAAACTTGGTGAACAGAGTATTTCAAAGAGAAACCTCAATTTCCCTCCCCCTTGGCAAAGGCAAACCAGCCCATGACTGAAGTTAAATAAAAATTTTTAGAAGCTGTGTGATTTCCAGCAGTGCTGTCACAGAGAAAACTGCTCAGAGTCACCCCTGATGGTTGTACACGTGCCCAGGACACCCCACTAGCTGCGTGTCTGTGTTCCCCGCTCCAGGTGGACCCTTACGGTAACATCCTCCTCAGCACTCTGGAGATGAACAACGAGCTGCTGGCCACGGACATGATGAGCAGCGTGGGCGACTCTCGAAACTCTGTCATGTCCTTCGAAGGCTCAGGAATCCAGTTCCGCAAGCCGCTGGCCTCTCGGGATGGCTTCGGCCACCACCCCACCCTGGACCGCCACGTCCCGCTGACCCACCACGCCGCCGCCCGCAACCGCGCCAACTGCCGCCTGCGCCGGCGGTCGTCCAAGCTGAAGCTCAAAATCCCAGACCTGACGGACGTCAGCACCATTGACAAGTGGTCACGGATCATTTTTCCGATCACTTTTGGATTCTTCAACCTTGTTTACTGGTTGTACTATGTAAATTGATGCCTGCGGCCTCCGAGAGAGATAATAGGGACAGACACTCAGACAATGACAACACAGGAGTGTTGCGGTCTTTTGGGTTTGGGTTTTACTCTTTACTATCATTGTCATTTATTCCTATGGTTCATTAGATTTATTCTAAGCTTACTCTTCTCTTTTCAGCACATGTAGAACCACGGAGTGTGGGGTGGGGTAAAGGGAGAGAAAGGTAYGGGAGGGGGTTTGGTTTCAGGGAGGGATGTGTTCGTCTTGATTTTGGTTTCCTGCTGAAGGACTTAAACCATTGTAAAAACAAAAACAACCCTACAAAAACACCAAAAACAAAANAAAAAAAAAAAAAAAAAAAAAAAAAAAAAAAAAAAAAAAAAAAAAAAAAAAAAAAAAAAAAAAAAGAAAAAAGAAAAGAAAAAAAGACAGAAAAAAAGGAAAAAAAAACACACAAAAAAACCCCAAAAGCAAGAAAAGTATTTAAAAAAAAAAAGGGGGGAGATTTAAAGAAATTGAGTCAAAAAGTGGTGGGGGTGATAGGTTATCTTTGGCTGTGCTCACTAATGCTCTATCCTCACTTCCATTTCACTACTGAATTTCATCTTTCACTTTCAGTCTTATTATATTTTTTAATCTTTCTTCTGTCACCGCTCTTAACCTCTTCATGTTTATTCTTTCATGGACTCATGAGATGATGGGGTTTCATCCTCACGCTACGAGATTTTTTCTTTTCTTTTTCTCTCTCCCTCTCTCTTGCTTATGAGCCTAAAAGAATCTTTTAAACCAACAAATAAAAAAGAATATTTATTTTGGAAGAGCTGGGAAGGGGGGGGAGGACGAGGCAATTATTTGGGAGGGAAGGGGCAACGTGGGGTTATGGGAGGGGGGGAGGAGGGAACTTATCAAAACCAAGGCACATTTGGAAGATGCCTTTTTCCACCTTCAGGAGTTTGCAAGCTGTTTTTCCTGCGTGAGTGCGTGYGTGTGTGGAGCATCTGTGTGCGTGTGGGCACGTGTGTCCATGGATGTGTGTGTGTGTGCAAGCATGTTTTCTGGGGAGGGGGCTGGGGAGGGGGGTTTTGTAATACCTTTTGTAGGAAGAGAACACAGATGACGTTTAACTGGCAGTGCGTTTTTGGTGGGGGGAATRGCGGGGTTTGTTTGCTCGTTGCAGCTTCGGCAGGTTGCAGGTCGGGGTCCCAGCTGCAGAGGCAGAGCTGGGGAGGCAGAATGTGCAAACAGGCGCTTGCTGAGGGGAGAGAGGGATTTGGGGAGCAGCAACAGGGCAGTGCTGCTCACTGCTGATACAGTCCTCAAAGGAGGGGTTGTTCCTAATAATCCCACCCTGCATCTTTCTTACAGAGTTTGGAGAGAAAGCAGTTGCAGGACTGAAAATTTAACTCTTCCCCCCTCTCCCTGTTCCTTATGCCAAACAGTGGATCCCCATTCCAGCCTGCTGAGTGACCATGGCCTGCATCAGGGCACAGGAAAGGCTGAATGTTATATAAATTTGTTCTGTTTCAGGATGAAAACATAGGGAAATGATAATGATCTCCTTTCCTCAGAAGTTCAGGGGCAAATRGAGGGCTGGCAGCCTCTCATCTGTCCTGCTTCCATCAGGCCTTGCTTGATGTCTGTTAAGAGTGTAGAGGAAAGCACCCTGTGCCCTTCCTTGCAGATGATGGAGCTAAGGGTGCAGTGGYTCCATGGAGCATCATCCTGCTGGAAGGTGATGGTCTCCAAAGGCTGGGTAGGGTGAAGGTTGCAATGAAAATGCTGAGCTTGGTGCTCATGGAAACCCCTCAGCCTCCAGYAGCTTCCATCCACAGGCATTCCTTAGGAAGGTACAGGAGGGGAATTTGGCCTTGGGCAGCTTTTCCCAAAGGAGCCAGTGACTGTCAGGAAAATCACTGAATTATTGGCCACTTTGGCAATCACCGATGATTGATAATCTCCCTTATAGTACTAATAAAAGCCATGAAAATGCTAAATTCACAAGTGCAAAACTTTAACCCGAGGGTCATTCTGCCATGCCTGGAGTAATGGTGAGAATTTGTTCTCATCCAGTGGAGCTTTTCCTGTCAGACCCACAGACATCCACATCACCCTTTATCCAACCATCTCTTTATTTTCCTGTGAGCATTCTCTTCCCTTTTCCTTGATTCCCATTTGCTTGGGAGAGCTGAGTGAATCTCTGAGCCCAGGGAAACTCCTGGTTTTCAGATGACAGGTGAACCTGATGCACATCTTCCCTTCATTCATTTATGTCTGTACAGTGCTATGAAAATGTGAATCACTACAGACCTGACCTAGCAACACCAAAGTCGGGGAAAGTTCAACTTGACTTGGCTGGAGCAGGATCAGACCTCATCAGAGTAATTATTGTTATTTTTATATCAGTAATGTGTCTTATGCAGAATCTGAAGCATAAGAACAGAGCATCCCCCCATCTGTCTCCCTCTCTCATGTTCATGCATGCACACATTTGGTCCAGGCCTCCCTGGACTTACCAAGGTTTTGGCACAATTGTTAAATCAGACTTAGATTGTCCCCTGCCCCACAGAACAGTCTCCTACTGGTTTTCCCATCCAAGAGGAATGCTGTTGGGAATGGGTTTTCCCAAAATTGCTGCAGTTCATGGTCTACATGGGTCTGTATGGGAATAAGGGTCTGGATAGTGGCTGGAGGATCAGGGAGTTCTGTCTACCTGATACACAGGAAATTAAAGCTTGGCCAGTGGTGAAAGTTACACTTTCTGGTGCAATTCTATTCTGAAATATTTTTAAAATGCTTTAAAGGAAGTCATAAAGTTGTGTTTTATGACAGCAGCAGTKCAATGTTGGTGGATATCTGCATGCCATGGCTGCAGTTCCCACATGGAGTCTGCCATCAGCAGGGCCAGTTTTCAAGGGGAATCTACCCAGATGACTGATGATTAAATAAAATACCTAAACACTTACCCTTTATAGGTGTGATTGCAGTGTAAAGGGTGGTCAGAATGATAAAAGTGGGGAGAAAAAGAGGCAGCTGTAAGAGGCCTTTTAAGAGTGGAGGGAAAACTAATGGCTGCGTGGTAAGAAATTCTGAAACTGAGGGAGATTGCTCAGGAGYTCCAGTGATCTGATAGTTGTAGTAAAAGCCTGACAAATGTGTGGCACGAGTTGGGCACCTGAGAGCTCTCTGAGCTGGTGCCAAGGCTGGCAGGGGCAGCAGCACGCAGAGGRTGCAAACCCCAACAATGCTCTTTGCTTGCCAGGTGCTGACCCCACACAGGGTGGGGCCCTGAGTGAGCAGTGCCCTGCAGGTTCAGCCTCCAGAAACTGCACATCAGGCATGGGGAGGCTGAGTTCAAGATTTGAGGCTTCAATCAGAGATTGAGCCCGGTGACAATCCAAAAGCTTTCCAGGGAAAAACGCTGCTTAGCAGATTTCTTCCCCTGCTGGCACTGGGAGCCAGGCTCCTTTGCTGTGCCTCAGTTCTCTGTTGGCTGGGCTCTTTCTCACCAGGAATCATCCGAGTTTCTCTCTTTGAATGTTTCTGACTCGGTATGACCAGGTCAGTGCACAGTCAGCACATCCAGACTCGGGGAGGGCTGGGTCTGACACAGAAATCTTTGCCAAAGAGCACCTGGTCAGACCTTACACTGCCTTACACCTGCTGCTGCTGGGGCTGGAGAGCCACAGAGTGTCCTGGCAGTGGGATGAGTAATAGGATCTGTGTTTTTGTGCACACAGGGGTGAGGGAAGGGTGCTGAAGGCTTTAGAAGCCCCCTCCTCCCAAACTGAGGTGGCACCTCTCTGTCCCMCCTCCGCAGCTCTCTGCGGCCACCCCGAAGGAAGGCAGCAAASCCACGTCTTGTTTTGAGGTCCAGCCATCCAGAAAGGAGATAGTGAAGGGAAAACAAGGCATTTTAAGGATACTCAAGGCTCAKAAGCCATCACAAGCATGAGTGTTACTGGAAAGGTGGAGGGATTTCCATGCTGCATCTCGYGTGCCTGCTGCTGCCCCCCTTTTCTTCATGAAAGGAGAGCAGTGGGGAAAGGGGAGGAAAGAGTGTGGGTGCTTTTCCAAAGCAGAGCTGCTTCTGACTTTTGCTGCAGTGGTGCAGAAGGTGATGCTCAGGGCTTGCTTTGTTGGCAGCTTGGGGCAGGATTGCTGCATGCTGGGTCAGGTTTTTCATGAGAAAATAAAAATTTCTCTCTTTCAAGAGACCGTAACTTGAACATGAGGGATGTTCCAGGCTGCCTGAGGGAGCTGGGCTGGGGCAAAATGTTTTGCACCTTTTCCACATGTAAGAGCCTAAAGGAAGGCACGTGGAGGAGGAGAAGGAAGAGCAGAAATAGAAATGAAATCTCTCTCAGGACATACATGGCCAACACAACTCTATTGCTTCATTTTCTGATACTGTATAGTGCTGTCACTCAGGGACCTTTAGTGACTGGGACCTTGGGACTGTAACTCTACCTGTCCCCTTCCTATCCCCCCTTGAGTACTGAGAAATGAAAAGACAGTGAGAGAAAGTGCAAAAGAGCCCTGCTAGCAAACCCCTGTTATTCCATGGGTGAAAGTAAAGCTTTGGTCACTGARGTTGAAGGGAAATGCAAACCTTTATGTTCATGCCTTGGAGCATAAACCAGTGTATATAGGATAAGTTCACAGTGCATGAAACAAACAGGACTGTAGGTTTTAACCRGCATCCAACTTTCTTGCATGCACATCTGATACCACGCCAGCAGCTTATGTCTTGCAAATAAGTAGGGAACCTGCCAAGGCTTGGCACTTCCTCTGTCCAATGGACAGCACATCCACTTCCCAGAAACAGAGCCAGGAAGGGAGCTGATCTGGCCAGTCTGTTTGACCAGATCTGCTCCAGAGGCTCTGGCAGGAGCAGATAAGGGGTGGGGAAGGGARCTGCTTTTGTTTTCTGTATTGTGGGGAGGAGGAAGGGGTTTAAATCTCTGAGCTGTTTTCAGACAGGAGAGAAGCCTCTGGAGCTGCAGACCAAAGGACAGTGGCTTTAGGGAAGGTGCTCGCTGAAATCCTCATGGAGAGGATGGGATGAGGAAAAGGTGGTGGGAGAGAGCTGTAGGTTCAGAATGAGAGCAAATAGGAGAGAGATTTYGAAAACAGATGTGCAATATAAGAGGTTAGAAGGGAGTGGGGACACCCCTGAGTCAGGCAGGCTGGGTAGAGCTGCAGGCAGCACTCCAGGAAGCCCCACCATGGCAGCAGTCCCTGATGGGCAGAACCCCTGCTCTCTGGGGGACAGGAGGTCAGGGACAGGGAAAAGAGGGAGACTCAGGGTGCTGGCCATCAGCAGAGCTCGGTCCCTGGGGACAGGGACAATCAGTTGCATCCAGACAAAGCTGCAGGAGCTGGGCTGAGATGTGCAGGCCAGTGACCGCTGTCCCGGGCTGGGGCATGGCTGAGCTCCAGCCTGCTGTCCACTCACACACAGCCAGGCAAGAAACGTCCTGCTGGTTACCAAATGCTTTCTTGGAGAGGAGACTGGGCTGGCCAAGCAGGGTGGGATGTCTTTGCTGTAGACATGAGAGTCGGGTTGGGGGCATGGGTTGGGTGAGAGATGTGAAACCAATGTATTGGAAGCAGGACCTAACGCAGATGCTGGGAGGGAGGGAGGGAGGGTGGGAGGGTGGGTAGGAGGGTGGAAGGGAGGGAGGGGAGCAGAGACTGGGGAAGAGAAGATGTATATAGTGTTGGGTTTTATTTTTCATTTCCTTTTGTTCTTTTTTGGTTTTTTTTTAAGAAACAAAAAAAAAGTTGTTTGATTTCTAATGTCTTGATGTAAACCAAATAAAAACGGTTCTGTACATTCAGAAGTAAAGAACAGCTGAAAGGTGACAAGTGTCGTAAAGAAGCACTGTCCTTCAGGCTACTATAACCATTTCCCCAGCCTTTTCCCGCAGGATTGGAGGGCAGAGCTGTGCCTGTGGCTGCACAGAGGTGCTGGGATGGTGACCTTGGGGCTGGCTCCCTGATCCACCTCCGGGCGCAGGACAGAAGAGCTGGGCACTAGAGGTGGAAGTGATGGTATGTAAATAACTTTTCAGTGTTTGACCCCACCACCCCTGAGGCCAGTGGGAGCAGGCTGGCTGTTAAACCCAATCTCTTGTGGGGTTTAATGTGGTCTCTCCCAGAGCCAGCCTGTGCCTCGCTGTAGTTTGAGATATGGTGAGGAGAAGAAGATGGGATCAGCTGTCCCTTGGAAAAATGAGGTGATGCAGGTGGATAAAGGCAGTGTGAGCCTGAGCTGGCTCTSAGCAGCTTTTGTCAGTGCYGTGGCTTCCTCCCCGTGTCTTAGTCTGAGGTGACAAGTGCTGGAGGTGCCCGTGTGCAYAGAACATGMACAAAGCAAGGCCTCCRTGTGAAAARATTTCTCTTAAGGCMCTTRCAATTCAAAATAAACTTGCCTGTGRGTTCATWACTGTCTGAGAAGGRTGAGTATGGAGAGAMTGTAAACAGGGACCTTGTGTCAAGCTTGTCTGCCAGAGTGGCCATTGTCCTTGCAGAGACAAATCTTCAGCAGAAGTACAGAAGGGCAGAAGTGCAGATGAGTGGGCTCAGGTGTAGGGCAGTGTTTGAATGTGAGCTGAGGCTCACAYGGTTTCCATGTTAGCAGAAATGAGTGAGGATGGTGCTGGTGGGTCTGGAACACCTGGGTAATCCTCTGTTACAATTCTGGGTGAAAAGCAGAGTGAGAAATTGCCTGTCCTATGTTCAGTGCTTTGGGAAAGCAGAGGTTGGTCTTGCCTTCGTGTGGCAGAAGTGTGGCTTCTCTGCAGTGGGGCCAAGAAATGTYCTGTTGTTTGTGTTACTGCAGCAAGACTAAAGGGAAAAAAACAAAGCAAACTGAGAGTTTCTGTGGAAGGCAGCACAGTGCAGAGTTTATGTGGAAGGCAGTCCTAAGGGGAGTCTCGATCCTCTGAGGAAAGGCCATTCTTCAGCAGAAAGGCTGGAGTGCATGGGTGTGGGCAGCCCCAGAGCCCCAGTCAGCCCTTTCTGCTGGTGGCCAGGCCACCAGCACTGCTGGAGAGCCAAGGACAGGTGCTTGGCTGGCACAAAACAGTGGGGAGTTGTGTGAGCATGAGCTCCTGTGCTCCATTGTGSTCTGGAACAAAGTGCAGTCCCTTGCTCCCATCACAGCTCCTGGGGACAATGGACCCAGAGCATCCCAAAGCTSCCCTCCTCAGCCAGGGGCTGTCTGCTCCCATCTCAGATACAGAACYTGCCAGTGCCACRGGCAGAGAGCACTGCCTGAGTRAAACTGAATCTGTGCATGGCAAAGTGAGGAGAAGAGAGGTGATAGACCTGTTGATGATCCAGGGATGCACATTTTATCATTTGCACWGGCTGAGCTTGGCATTTGTGCTGGCAGACTTTTCCCCCAGAAAGGATGGACAGTGTAGCAGTGAGTAATGGTATTTTTTTTTTTTGAAAGGGATGATAATTTCCCTTCCAGGTTGTGTTTTAAACAGTAGATCARTGTTGGTTTGCCTTCTGTGAAGCCTAATGCCTCCAGCTCTCCATGCTCTGGTGCGGGGAAGCAGCAGAGTTGATTGTTGTACCTGGTTCAGTGCTGGGGATGTTTTTGGGGACCTTGCTGGGCATCTGACAGATGGTGTCCATTGCAAAGGCCACAGCTYTTTCTCAGCCCTCTGCACATGCCTTGAGCACGGTGTGCTTTGCTGGATGTGCCACCACATGGCTCCTGGTGCCCAGTCCTGGTGCTGCTGGGGCTGGTGGGAGGGTTTGGGGATCCACGGGCTGGGAGAAGCCAGGCCAGCGAGGAATGAAACTGTGATTACCTTTGCTGTGATGCTGATGCCTCCTGTGGGCTCAGACAAGGGCAGTGGCCGGGTTTGCAGCACCAGGAAGAGCCTGGCTCAGGTTAGCAGAGCATTTTCTCTCCGTGGTTCATCTCTGGGCTGCAGAGAAAGGAGCTGGCACTGCCCCTGTGCTGACAGATGCTCTGCTCCACGCTGGCACCAAGTTGCTTGTCTTGACTCTGGCCTTAAGGCAGTGCTCTCATTTCCCTGCTGGGGATGGTGCATTTGGTTGGGCTTTTGTGTCTCCCCACCATTCCTGCTGTGCCCAGGGCTGTGGAGCCTGTTCTGGAGCAGCACCGAGCCCTGCCAAGGCAGTGGCCACTCCAGCAGGACCAGAGGGTCTCGGTGGTGACAGCAGAGGCAAACAGGTGGCTCCTGCTCKTCTGTCACAATGTGAYAYGTCAGGTGGGAGCCCAGAGAGGAGMTGCACCTCGTGAGAGGGCTGCTGCTGCCATACCTGCTGATGTTTGACCTCTCTCCTCCAGAGACAGCGTCCCACAGGGCCTGAAGGTCTGGGGAGCGCTGTGCTGCCTGCTCAGGGACATCTGGGGACCCGTGGTGGTTTTGGGGCACGAATCTGTCTTTTGCTAGTGCAGCTTTCAGGCTTTTGTTAGAGATCTTGTCAGCCTCGTGCCCTGTGACTTTTGAGGCAGAGAGAAGGAAGATGTGTCCCAGAGTCTGTCACAAGCAGAGCCTGGGCACAAATCCCTGAGTTTCAGCCCCTGCCAAGGCAAGGAAGGTTAACAAGGGAATTGGCAACCTTTCCCTCTCCCGTCTCAATTGCACTGAAGCAAGAAAGGGATGGGCAAAGCAGAGATTAAACCCACCCAGTCCCAGCCCAGCAAAGCCCCATGTCTCGCTCCAGTCTGAGCACAGGAGCAGACCTGACAACTGTGCATCTCCTTCAAATCCTGCCTGATCTGACAGCTCCACCGGGCTGGGGCCAACCAACGGGCTTGGCAGGCCAAAAGGGAAGATTCGGAGTGAGCAAAGCCCTAGAAAGACTCAGCTGTTGCCACAGAGAGGGATTTCTAATATCTGGAAGGATGAGTAGCTGGGTGCTAGAGGAGGAAATGGGAAAACCACACATAAAGGGGGAGTCACCCAAAAATATCCCATCCTCTGGCGAGTGCGTGACCCTGGTGGCAGGACTGTGGTTGGGTTTGTGGGGTGGGTTGTTTTGGTTTTGGTTTTCTTTTCCTATTGCCTGGCACGTGATAATATTGAGTGTTTGTGTAAAATCACATCCCCTTCCAAAAAAGAACGYGGTTCCTGATGGGCAAACGCCCTTCCACGGTGTGCTCACCGCAGGGATGTTACCCCAAAAGATAAAAAAGCAAGGCTGGGGCATCCTGCCCAGGAAAATCTGTCCCGTTCACGCCGGTGTTCATCCTCTCCAGCTGCACACACCCATCTCCCTCTCAAARACGGGGAAGCCGTGGTGTCTTCTCAAAGTGGGGACAATCGAAGTGGCCTGAAATCCAAACAGCTGAACGACAGTGCCAAGAGGACAGCAAGATCAGTGTCAGTGCTCTCAAAGGGACTGCTGTGAACCATCTGAACATGCTCTGAGCGGCTGCGTTGCATCCTGTACAGCGTTATTTAAAAAAAAAAAAAAAAGGAAAAAAAAACCAACAAAAAAACTAACCACCCATTTTTACGATCTTTAATTTGCATTTTCTGCATGAAATAAGACCTTGATCCTTGTCTTTTTTCACAAAAGCAGATTCTGCTTAAACTAATGTAAAAAGAAAACAAAAAAGAAAAATAATGTTTCTAGCAAAGTGATTTAGATGTAGAAATTTTTGTAAAAAAAACAAAGAAAACGGAAAAAAAAGGGAAAAAACCAACAAAGAAATAAAATAAAATGACCTAAAGAGCCATCTTTGTCTACTCTAGAGTGGGAAGGTGTGACTGGTGGGTGGCACTTTCTGCTGKGGCCGTGGGAGCGGTGCTGGAGCCCACGGCAGCCAGGAGGGCTCTGGGAAGGATGCGCTCACCAACTGCTGCCAGGTGCTTTCAAAAACTGTCTCCTCCTTCTTCTTTTACACAGAGTGGGTAGGAGAGCAGGGGGAAGGGTGGGGAGGGGCAAGGAGAGTTGCCTTGATTTCCTTTTGGGGTTTTGTTTGGGGTGTTTCCGTTCCCGTAGTGACAGTTTTTGAAAGGTGACGATGAGCAAAAGTGAAAAAACARCAAACTTGAAAATAGTTTACAATTTTGTACAAACATTATAAATACTAACAGCAAATGTTTTTACAAATGGTCCATACCAGTGCCAAAATAATGTAACGTGTACATTAATATATTCTCTCTCTCTCTTTTTTTCTTTTTTTTTGAAAAAAGATGTTAAAACACAAAAAAAAAAAATTTCTTTTTTAACAAATGCTGTATGTGGACATAAATGTACTTGAACACTGTTGGTTATTAATTGGTTAGGAATCTTTCTTGGGCTTTTGGGTTTGCGCTTTTTTTTCCCTACCCACAACAAAARTAACACTTATAAAATAGAGCCTTTGAAGGCGAAACAATCCACTCCTTCTCTGCTGCTTTCAATGTTCCACGTGTTTCCCTTTTCAAGGCTTTAGGCCAGGTCTGRACCTTGCCATAGAGAGGACTCAAACTTGTCCTGAACTTTAAACACAGCTGTSTTAATGCCATCTGAAATGTGTGTCCAAAGGACTTTGCTCAGACCTCAGCAAAGTTTTCTGCATGTCCAAACATTCTGCTGGAGCTGGAATATGCCCAAGCTCCCTGACACTACCTAGAGCAGAGGGGAAAATCAGAATAAATTCCCAGTCTTATTTTTCTACCATAAGGTAAGTCACTTACCCTGATTCTGGGGAACAAAGATCAGAAATTCATCATTTTTGAGGGCTCTTCAGTCCTATTTCCAAAAGCAARTGAAATACTCAAGCCCTTGTAGGCTTTGCCATGCTGGACAAAAGTGAATCAGACAGGAGTGTTTTCAGATATGACTGATGCATTTCCAGCCAGGTATTGGAGGATATTTAATGATCATAGACTGAGGCTTAAGTTCCCAAAWTTCTTCTTAAAAGTTTAAGAGGCCATCCAGAGGTCTTAGGATGTGCAGCCAGGGGAGTGGGGGACTCTGTGGAGCTGAGTGTGACCCATCGAGGGGTGTGGGGACAGGGGGGATGCTGGCAGGGGGTGGCACGGGTGCTCAGGGGTGGTGGCAGTAAAAGGAGGGAGCTGGCCTTGAATCCCCACTTCTCTGGGTGCAAAGTGATGGCACCACCCCGAAGTCCCTCACTGGAGCTGCACTGGGTGTCCATTCCCCAGGCAGGCTGTGCTCCACACCTCTGTGTCTCTGCACTGCAAGCAGAGTTAAGGGTTAAAAATGCAGGGAAAACGAGTACAGGGATGCTGGTGGGGTGCTGGTGGGGTGCTGGTGGGCTGGTGGGATGCTGGTGGGTGCTGGTGGGGTGCTGGTGGGCTGGTGGGATGCTGGTGGGATGCTGGTGGGATGCTGGTGGGGTGCTGGTGGGATGCTGGTGGGTGCTGGTGGGATGGTGGGGTGCTGGTGGGGTGCTGGTGGGATGCTGGTGGGGTGCTGGTGGGATGCTGGTGGGATGCTGATGGGATGCTGGTGGGATGCTGATGGGGTGCTGGTGGGATGCTGGTGGGGTGCTGGCGGGATGCTAGTGGGCTGGTGGGATGCTGGTGGGATGCTGGTGGGATGCTGGTGGGCTGGTGGGATGCTGGTGGGATGCTGGTGGGGTGCTGGTGGGATTCTGGTGGGATGCTGGTGGGGATGCTGGTGGGGTGCTGGTGGGATTCTGGTGGGATGCTGGGAGGGTGCTTGCTGCTGATGGGACCATCCTTGCAGCCCTGGAGCAGAGAGGGGCAGTCTGCCCCACCCTCAGGCAGGCAAACAGCAATATTTACACTGCCTGATGGGCTCCAGCAGGGTATTCCGGTGCTGGGAGCTCTTCCAGTGGGCTCAGTGTGGCTGTAGGATGAAAAGCCAGGGATTAAAATCATGCTAGGAGCTGCATTCAGCACCCATCATGTGAAATCCTGTCCTTGTTCCCCTCTCCAGCACTGGCTGAAGTCACCACCCACTCAGCAAACCAACCACATGGTATTTGGCAGCTAACGGGGAGGAAGGTTTCTTTTTTTTATTGTCCTTAAATATTACTGTTTTTTTTTGCTGAAGCCCATATATAATATCAAACCATTTTGCTCTTTTCTCCAAACACACCAGTTCAGCTTTTCTCTCTCCTCACCATCCATTAGGACAGTTCTTGTCTCTAAATGCCCCAAATCCCCCCTGAGCTCAGAGGCTGCAGTTGCAGCCCCCGCAGTGGGAAGGCTCTGGAGCATCACTGCCCTCTCTTCTTGCCTCCTCCTTCCCTGGAAAACTTCAGCTTTAACAAATATGGGATCTCTGGGAAGCTGACTCCGTGTTTGCTTAAAGGTGGAGTTTTTTGAAACCCAACATGGAGTTGGACAGCTGGTCCTCAGTCTCAGATATCCAAACTCTTGAGGGTCTCATCCCCCCCAAAATCATAGATTAAAGCTAAACAGACTTTGCTCCCCAACAGAAACAGCAAAAGGCAATTATTGATTATCATTAATGGTGCTAGGAAACTTATTGAATATTCCAACAGTGATAGAGCTCCACATTTTCACAAGTCCTTAAGGACTAAAGCATCCAAGTTCCTCTGACTTTTCAATGGTTTGGGCATTTCAGTTGCCCAATAATAATAATAATAATGATAATGATAATAATGATAATAATGATAATAATGATAATGATGATGATGATAATAATAATAATAATAATAATAATAATAATAATAATAATAATAATAATAATAATAATAATTAATAATAATAATAATAATAATATCCAAAGTGACATGTAAAGTTTGTAAAAACATTAAAACATATTCAGATTGGTTTATCCTGGGAATTCTCTTGAGGCTGGAGAGAAGAAGTCCTCAAGATGACTTTGCATAACAGCACGGAAGAGTCTCAGTACAAACTCCCCTAACTCTGTTTGTAGGAAATGCCACTGCAGATAAACCTCCAAAAATTCAGAAGGTAGCAACAAGGCAGAGTTTAGTGCATTGCTCTGCCAACGATCATGCATTAAAACCAATATAAAGCCTCTTCAATATGGGAGAGAGTAAAGATTCTAAAAAGAAAGAAACAGTTCTTTTTTAAATTTCAAACCGATATCTTTAATGCATGTGAAATCTTCCAYGTCTAAAAGATTTCATTTTTTGTTGCTATGTCTTCAGAGCATTTTGTCTTCAAAAATAAATTATGTTTTTATCTGTATCAACACAATTTCCATTGCATAATTTCAGGCAGACAAAGGCATAAGTAGGGATAATTCAGAAAAAGAAAAATTGAGAGCAAAATTGATACAAAAACTTAAATGAAATAAAGCTTGTTATTTTAATGCAGCTAAAGAACATTCTGTTTGAATCACCACAACTTGACTTTTTTTTTTTACAGTTTTTTGACAAAATGCAGATTTTTGAAGGGAAAAAACCAACTACAAACATAATCCAGCCAGTTGTGTTGTGAAGTGTCATCCAGCAGCCTCTGTGCTGCAGAATCCTTGTAAATCACTGTCAGTCTGGAGAGCAGAAGTCTCCACCTCCACCCAGCTGCAGCACCAGCRCCGGCTTTGGGGGATTCTGGGCATTCTGTGGGGCTGTTTGGATGCTACAGCTCTCCAGCTCTCTCCCAGACAATAAACTTCTCCAAAGGAGGCTGATGCTGCAGCAGCTGCCTCTGTCGGGCACTGTGTCAACAGCTTAAATATTAACAGTTCCATGTGCTCCCAGCAGCCCGTGGAAATGCAGCATCAGCCGCAGGATTTCACCTCCAATCCCACTCGTGGATTTTCCCCCCCAGACAGAGCTGTGCAGTCACGAACAGCCTGGAGAGAGCCCACATTGCCTTCCAGCAGCCAGCTCTGAAATCCTGTTTCTCACAGCAGCAGGATGTGAGGGAAGGCAGGGCTTTTCCTCAGCTCCAGGGTCTGCTGGGGCAGGTGKCTCCCAACACCTCAACATCCCAGGGGAGTGTGCTGGAGGGAGGAAGGCTCCTTCTGCACCAAACTGGAGACCCATCACCTCTAAAACAGGGGTTACTTGGACAAAAAACCCAAAATGCTGCTGCTTCATACAAAGTTTCTGTGCTATGGGGCTAACAAGGCAGCGTCTGCACCAGCCCGGGTAAAACAGGGTTGTTCAAATCTTGACACCACACTGAGCACAGTGAAGGAGTCTGGCCTTGCAACAATGAAGGCTCAAATTATAGTAGCAAGGTCTGTAGCTGGAAAAACAGTCTTCAGAGAGCACTGGTTAAAAATGTGATTTATGTCAGCAGTTTTGTATGATCATCTCAGTTTTAGGATCAAATGTCACCTCTGTAGCCTGTATGTGAAATACCACTCTCATTTGTGTTGTGTATTTACAGGATTTACAAGAGCTCCCTAAAGCTCATTGTACCATGTCAAGGAAGGGTCTGACTTCAGCCAGGATCCTCCACTGCATGGAAAAAACATCCACCCATCCCTTTGCCCTGTCCTTGCACTTGTGSGACAACAGAAGAGTTCATGTTCAGCACTCTGAGGTGGGAGGTGTCAGGTGAACATCAAGAACAATTCCAAAGTGCAAGTTGCTCAAATGAGAAGCAGCATCAGAAGGAAAGGAGCACACGAGAGTGTTCTTCATCCACCAGGTTGGAAATATGCACTGCTCAAGCCCTGAGGGAAGAGCTCTGTGCGTGCACAAAATCCAGCGTTTGGTGGTGCCATCAGAGCCCAGAATGGCACTGCTTGGAAAGGACCCAGGTGCCAATCCCGATGCCATGGGGCACATCCCTACTTACCCACCCACAGCCTGACACTGTGCCTGCTCTCACTTGGGGCCTTTGTGGGCAAGGATGAGCACATTTGCAGCTGGATCCCTCTCCCTGGTGCCATGGCAGGCAGATGCACCCTCCCCAGGCACTGCGGGCATCACAGCGGGACCTGCTGCTGGGCTGGGGTGGATTGTGAGTGTAAAGGTGTGATTGTGAGTGTAAAGGTGTGATTGTGAGTGTAAAGGTGTGATTGTGAGTGTAAAGGTGTATGATTGTGAGTGTAAAGGTGTGTGATTGTGAGTGTAAAGGTGTAATTCTGAGTTCAGAGGTGTAATTCTGAGTGTAAAGGTATGTGATCTTGAGTTTAAAGGTGTAATTTTGAGTGTAAAGGTGTAATTCTGAGTGCAAAGGTGTGATTCTGAGAGTAAAAGTGTGTGATTCTGAGTTGAAAGGTGTAATTCTGAGTGTAAAGGTGTGTGATTGTGAGTGTACAGGTGTGTGATCCTGAGTTTAAAGCTCAGTAATTCTGAGTTTAAAGGTGAAATTCTGAGTTTAGAGGTGCTGAAGGTGGAGCTGCTCCTGGGCTTGGCCAAATTCTGAGTTTAAAGGTGTGTAATTCTGAGTTTGAAGGTGTGTAATTCTGAATTTAAAGGTATAATTCTCAGTTTAAAGGTCGGTTATTCTGAGTTTAAAGGTCTAATTCTGAGTTTAAAGATATAATTCTCAGTTTAAAGGTACAGTTCTGAGTGTAAAGGTCAGTAATTCTGAGTTTAAAGGTAGTTCTGAGTTTGCAGGCGGTGCTGCAGGTGGAGCTGGTGCTGGGCTGGGTTAGATTCTGAGTTTACAGGTCAGTAATTCTGAGTTTAAAGCAGTTCTGAGTTTGAAGGTGTGTGCTGCAGGTGGAGCTGCTGTCAGGAGGGGCAGGAGGTCAGCACAGTGCTGGGCACGCTCCTGCTGGGGCAGGAACTGCTGTGCCAWTTCAGCTCTGCACCTGGGCACCAGCTTTGGCTGGCAAACACATCCCTCACCTGCTGGGCACCTGCTGGCACCGTGCTTCTTCTGCTGAACACTGGAGAATGCACAAATGCTATTATTGTTTCATATTTTTATTCCTAGTTGCTGTGCCTTTTCCCAAGGAAAAATCTTTCTTTTTTTTTTTTTT